>NW_006160107.1:676417-683611 GCF_000334495.1 Tupaia belangeri chinensis | reverse complement strand
CCTGAATAGAATCTATGTTCTTTATTGTTAAAAACTTTATGAGCTGTTAATTGAAACACTAGCCCCTCTCCCATTTACTTGTAACATATTTTCAATAAAAAGGCACAATAATTCCTAGCAGTTGTCACCCCTCAGAGAGTGATCTTTGAGGGATGTCCGGCAAAGGACGTGCATGAAAAGGCATCGAGGCCTCTGTCTTCTGTTCACCTTCGCCGCCTTCGTCGAGATAACCCACCCACGCCGAGGCTGGACCCCGGCAGATTGGCGCCCAACGTGGATTGCTGGACCCCGGCATGGCATTGATTGTTTCGCATATGTCAAACCAGCCTTGCATCCCTTGGATCAAACCTACTTGGTCCTAGTGTATAAACCTTTTCTTTTCTTTTTTTTGGAGAGATTTTTTTTTTTTTTTTTACTATAGGGCACGTGAGCTCGCAAGACAGACAGAGAGAGACAGAGAGATAGAAAGCGAGAAATCACCCCCCAGAGGGGATGGTCACCCCGCAATCCCTTCTCCTCCATTCTCCTCTCGGGATCTTGGGCACACACGCACATGCGCCCGGCGTGAGTATTAAGCCACCAGGTCCGGGATGCGAACCGCTGTTGACTATGTGGGAGTCCAGCGACATAGCCATTATGCCAACTGCTGGTTCCCTATAATCCTTTTAATATGTTGTTTGATTCAATCTGTTAGTATCTTATTGAGCATTTTTACATCCATATTCATCAGTGATAGTGGTCTGTAGTTTTTTTGTTATGTCTTTGTCTGCTAATGGGAACATGTTGATGGAAAATTCATAGAATAATTTGGGAGGGTTCCTTCCATTTGGATCTTTATAAATAGTTGGAGGAGAATTGGGGTTAGCTCTTCTTTAAATATTTTGTAGAATTTAGAAATAAAGTCATCGAGACATGGGTTCTTCTTTGTTCAGAGACTGTTCCTTCTCATTGTTTATTATTGATCTGTTCAGGTTTTTTATGTCTTCCTGGTTCAATCTTGGTAGATTATATGTCCAGAAATTTGTCCATCTCATTAGGATTTTTGTTCCTTGGCATGTAGTTGCTCATAGTATTCTTTCATGATCATTTGTATTTCTCTTGTGTATGTGGTAGTATTGCCTGTTTCATTGCTGATATATCTGGTTCCTTTCTCTGTTCATAATTAGTCTAACAGTATGTCAATTTTGTTTATCTTCTCAAAGACCTAGATTTTGGTTTAATTTATTTTCTTTATAGTTCCTTTATTTTCTATTTCATTTACTTTTTCTCAAATCTTTATTATTTCTCTTCTCCTGGTAGTTTTTGGGTTTCTTTGTCATTGTTTTTCCAGATATATGAGATGTGTCATTGGGTTGTTTATTTGCCACCTTCCTGTTTTTTTCTTCTGAGCACTAATTACTATGAACCTCACTGTAATGACAGCTTTTTTTAAAAAATAGTTTTTTTCTTTAAGGTGCATGTGCTTACTGGAGAGAGACAGAGACAGAGACAGTGCTAGGGAAAGTGAGAAATCATCCCCCAGGCAGATGGCCATGCAACAATCCCTTCTCCATTCTCCTCCTGGGATCTTGAGCACACATACACATACACTTATAGTGAGTTTCAAGTCACCTGGTCCAGGACTTAAATTGTGGTCAGCCATGTGGGAGTCCAGTGATGTAACCACTATGCCATATGCTGGTCCCATGTAACTACTGTTTTTCCTGAGTCCCATAAGTTATAGAAACTTGTGTGCTCATTATCATTGGTTGCCATAAATAATTTAATTTCAGCCTTAATTTCTTCATTAGTTGTGGAGTCATTCAGGAGCAGGTTGTTTAGTTTCTGTGTATTTTTGTATTTTTGATTGTTTTTGTATTTGATTTCAAGTTTGACTGCATTGTGGTCAGAAGAGATGCTGGATATAGTTTCTACACATTTGAATTTGTAAAGGCTTGTTTTGTGTCTAGCATGTGGTTGATCTTTGAAAATGTTTCATGTGTGGGTGAGATAAATGTGTATTTTGTGGTTATTAGGTGAAAAACCTACAGATGTTTGTCAAGTCCATTGGTTTATGGTATTATTTAGATCCTGTATGTCTTTTTTTATCTAGATGATCTGTCCTCCCTATTTCTCACCCTCTGCCAGTTTCCGCCCTCCTCCCACACTATCTCTGGTATCTATAGTTGCTTTCCATTTCTTTTATTTTTCCTCACATTTTGTTGATTCATAGATTATCTTAATTAATCTAACTACTTTCAATAGCAAGTTCAGTTGATATATACATATCTGTGAACACATGTCTGACTTTAGGTGTAAAACTGAGTAGAATGAATATACTCTAAAGTAACACCTAGCTGATGCTATATAGCTTACTGTGGTTATTAAGTAGGTGTTTTAAAATATATATTTTAATTTCAAGAAAAGCAGTTTTAGCTTTAATAAATCAAAATAAAACAATCCTAAGAGTTTTGCTTAAAATGAAAAATCAGGAAACAGGTTAGGATTCTGTTTAAACAGTAGGTACACAAACCTATAGTCAGCTCAAGACAAGACAAAAGCCCTTAAATCTGGAAAACAAAACATAGAAGAAAATTTATATGTTTTAGTCAAAAGTCATAATTCAATTGGGACCAGCAGTTAGTGTAATGGCTATGTCACTGAACTCCCATATAGTTGACTGCGGTTCGAGTCCTGGACCTGGTGGCTTAAACTCACGCTGGGCGCGTGTGCATGCGTGCCCAGGATACTGAGAGGAGAATGAAGGAGAAGGGATTGCGGCGTGGCCATCCTCCCTGGAGGGTGATTTCTCGCTTTCTGTCTCTCTGTCTTTCTCTGTCTTTCTGGCGAGCGCATGCGCCTTATAGCAAAAACCTAAAAAAAAAAAAAAGTCACAATTCAATTTCACCAGTTTAATCTCATGTATTTTATCTTCTATTGTGGTCTGATCTTCCTGCTTAAATTCTGGAAGATAACATTCAACTCCAGACTTGTCTTTTACCATTAACTTGGCCATTTTCTTAGTTGTTTTTGAACTGTTATTTCTGTGTGTCTGAATTTAGTTTCCTGATATAGCACTCCCTTCAGCACCTCTTGGAGAGCTGATCTGGTGTTGGTAAATTCTTTCAGGTTTTGTTTATCTGAGAATGTTCTTGTCTTTTCTTCCCATATGAAGGATATTCTTGCCAGGTACAGTATTACTGGTTGAAATTGTTTTTCCCTTAACTCTGAATATATTTTCTCATTCTTTCCTTGCCCGCATTGTTTCCAATGAGGGGTCTGCTATTAGCCTGATGGGATATCCTTTGTAGGTAATTTGATGTTTTTCTCTAGCCAATCTTAGTATCTTGTCTTTGTCTGTGGTCTTGGTCAATCTGGTTATAATGTGTGGTGGAGAAGATCTTCTTGGGTTGATTCTATTTGGGGTCTTTTTCATTTCTTGGTACTGGATCTTTGAGTGACTCTCTAGGCTTGGAAAGTTCTTCCAGGATTCCATGGAATAGACTGTCAAGGCCCTTATGAGTCTCTTTGCCTTCCAAGATACCAATTATAAGGATGCTTAGGCATTTAATGATATCTAGTATTTCTCATATATTCTCATTTTTTCAGACAGTTTTCAGTTTTCTCAGTCTTCATGGTGGATTTTTCTAGGCCAGTGATTCTGTCTTCTACATCTGAGAGTTGATCTTCCAAATGATCTAGTCTACTTTTAATAATTTCAAGGGCAGTTTTGATTTCCTGTATTACAACCTTCATCTCTAATTGTTCCATTTGATTTTTTTTATAGTCTGTATTTTCTCTTTCAGATTGTGCAAGAAATTCCTTACCTCCTGGAACTCATCTCCTACATCTTCTGGAGTTCATTGTCTCTTTTCTCTTGCATCTCTGTTACCTTTGTCACTATGAATATTCTAAATTCTTTATCTGACATTTCCATGAGTTCCATTTTACTGTCTGTGGATGAAGAGGAGTTATTCTTTTCCCTTGGAGGAGAGGTATTTTCTTGCTTTCTCATATTTCTTGTACCTCTGTGGTGATTTCTGGTCATCTGATAGGTTTTACATTGCTTCCTACTTCTTGAAGTTCAATGTGAGCATTCAGAGGCATGTAGGAAGAGATTTGGTGAATTATTTTAATTTTAGTTTATCTGCAAATGTTTTTATTTCTTCTTTCCATTTGAAAGATAACCTTGCCATTTACAGTATTCTTGTTGAAAATATTTTTTTTTGAGAGGTTTTTTTTTTTTTCACTATAGGGCGCAGGGGCTCGCCAGACAGACAGAGAGAGAAGACATAGAGACAGAAAGCGAGAAATCACCCCCCGGGGGGATGATCACGCCACAATCCCTTCTCCTCCATTCTCCTCCCGGGATCTTGGGCACACATGCACACACGCCCGGCGTGAGTTTTAAGCCACAGGATCTGGGACACGAACCGCGGTCGACTACATGGGAATCCAGCGACATAGCCATTACGCTAACTGCTGGTTCCCGAAAATATTTTTGTTTCTAATATGTCTTCTCATTCTTTTCTTGCCTGCATCATTTCAGTTGAGAGATCTGATGTTAAACTGATAGGATAACTTTTGTGTGTAACTTATGCTTAAGTTATTCTTCTCTCTTGACATTTATATAATCTTGCCTTTGATTTTTACCAACTGACCAGTGTGCCATGGAGAAGATCTTATGTTGATTCTGTTTGGTGTTCTTTGTACTTCCTGTACCTCTTTATGTTTACTCTAGAATTAAACGTTTTCAGATAGTATTTCATAAAAGAGGTCTTTTAAAAATTATTTATTTAATTTTATTTATTATTATTTTTATTATTTAATTTGACCAGAGAGAGACAGATGGGGGGGGGAGGAGGGAGGCAAGGAGGGAGAGAGAGAGAGAGGTAGAGAGAGAAAGAAAAAGTGAGAAAGCAAGCCGCCAGATCTGAGACTTGAACATGGTTGGCCATGCAGGAGTCTAACACCTTAGCTAACATTCCACCTGCTGGCCCCAAAAGAGCATTTTTAAATGCCTTTATCAGCTATTTAGCCTTTAGTAATTCCCATTATATGGATATTTGAGAGTTTAATGGTGTCTAGTATTTCCACATATATTATACTGAAGTTTTTTTTTTGTTTGTTTGTTTTTTTGTTTTTCAGTGACATAATCATTACACCATCTGCTGGTCCCTACGTTGCTCAGATTTTATTCCACAAAATCTGGGAAAAAAAACTTGGGAGATTGGCTTTGGGACCTCTACTGCTTTGCCATGGATAGGAATGATTTCCAGAGAAGTTGATCCTGAATTTGGGACTGTTTACAGCAAGAGTTTGGCGGACTGGGAACTCCAAGTGAGATTAACCTAATGTCAGGAGCATAGCCAAGTAAATAATGGGACCCCTGTGCTGTACCCAAACCTTCCATAAATAGAGCCTAGGATGTGTCACCACCATAAGACATGCCCGCATAGCAGCTGAAGTTTCAGATGGGCACCTTCCACTTTTCTGCCTGGCTTCCTTGAATCCACTCAGAACTCCATTTTCAGGTCCACAGTCAGGCTTCATCTGTTCTATAAAATTATATACATAGTTCCTATGTTTCTGCAGGGGACAATCGTCTCCACTCTTATGCTGAGAAATAACAACGATGTTTTCACAAATACATGAAATAAAGACTGCATACAAAGACAAAGACAAAAAAAAAAAAAAAAAAAAAACCAAAGGCCATATTTTAGTAAAAGCTGAATCCAGGAAAATAAGTAAATTTAAATAGCAAACAGAAATGTAGACATCATAGAGATTAGAGAGAAGTCAGATGACATGTTGTGTGACATGTGTGAGAAGGTAATATTTCAGGGGGGGCCCAAAGTGAAGGTAAACTCCATACATGAGTTCTCCTACCCCTTCCCTCTTCCCCCTATTTCTCTGAGAACGGACTGCTGGCCCGGCTGGATTTCATGAGGACCCCCCACCTCATTCCCTTGTATCATGGGCCAGCCAGTGCCTCACACCTTTCAATTAACATTATGAGACTAGAGGTACTAGTCTTGGGGCTAGTCAGTGTTGTGGTTAAGCATATGGATCCCACTTGGCCAACTACACTAAACCCAGACATACTCTGCTGATGCTATTAATTTATAAGCTGGTATGGTATTGAAATCTCTAAACGATGTGTGTCTTTACTTGATTTATGCATGCTTTGTTCTTAACATGTGTAACCTCAGCCTGTATTTGCTGAAGGCTCTGACCATTCTCCACCCTAGCTGTCAGTGTAGCTTCCGTAGTAAGTAAATGCATGTCTTTCTCTGCTGGGCCTCCCAGCATGTTCTTTGGAATCAGTAAACTTCATGGGCAGTCCCTCCCTTATTTGGGGATCCCCTGAAACAGATGTGGACACCTTTCAGGTCATAGCTTTGGATCACTAGATCTTTAGTGCCTCCTGTGGGGTTACCGAACCATGTGACAACTGAGAAAAGGGAGGCTAAACAAGATGTAATTAATTTCTTGAGATTTATTTATTTATTTATTTATTTTCTTTTTTTTTTTTTGGAGAGGTTTTTGCTATAGGGCACGAGCGCTCTTCAGACAGACAGAGAGAGACAGAGAGACAGAAAGCAAGAAATCACCCCCAGGGGGGGTGGCCATGCCGCAATCCCTTCTCCATTCTCCTCTTGGGATCTTGGGCACGCACGCACATGCGCCCAGCGTGAGTTTAAGCCACCGGGTCTGGGACTTGAACTGCAGTTGACTACATGGGAGTCCAGAGACATAGCCGTTACGCTAATGGCTGGTCCCCTAGGCAAGCGATTCTATCTTGTACATCTGAGATTCGATTTTCGGTATGATCTAGTCTGCTTTTAATACTTTCAAGAGAGCTTTTGACTTCCTGTATTTTCTGTTTGATATTTTAAAGAGGTTTTTGCCTTAGGTTGCATACATTTGCCAGAGAGAAAGATTGAGAGACAGAGAGAGTGAGAGGGAAAGTGAGAAATCAACCTCCAGGGGGATGGCTACACTGCAGTACTTTCTTATCCATTCACTCCCTGGGATCTTGGGCACGCATGCATGCACATCTGGTGTGATTTTCAAGCCACTGGGTCTGGGATTTGAACTGTGGTCAGCCATGTGGGAGTCCAGTGACATAACTATTATATTATCTGCTGGCCCTGTTTGATTCTTTTTTTTTTTTTTTTTTTTTTTTTCCAAAATCACTTTTTTTTTTTTGGG
>NW_006160107.1:669290-673151 GCF_000334495.1 Tupaia belangeri chinensis | reverse complement strand
GTTCTTCGGTTGGCAGCCGCTGCCGAGCCAGGGGCATGAGCTCCCGCGCCAAGCGCGGCTTCGGCCGGGCGCCCCGCGCGGCTTCCGCCGGGCGCCTCGCGCCTGTTTGATTCTTTTTTAAAGCGTCTATCTCTATGGAATTTCTGCTTCATGTCATGGAGTGATTTTCCGATCTCCCATAGTTAGTCGTCTATTTTCTCTTGCATCTCATTTAGTTTTGATATGATGAATATTTTAATTCTGTTTATGTCATTTCTGTGATTTCTTGTGTTTTTACCATTCTTGGTGAGGAATTTTTGTATTCTTTTGAAGGAGATATACTTATTGATGTTCTCTTTCTTGAGACTACGCTTTGTGTTCTAGACAGCTATTGAGTTACTCTCATCTTCCTACTTATTTGGGGGTAGGTTTCTATTACTCTATGCTTGAGCATTTCCCTCTTGTGTACTTTAGCTCTACAACAGTTTCCTTCCCGTTTTCAAAATTGTCTAGCTTCAATGAGGCTGAGTGCTGACTATAGGAGGTAGAATGTAAGGTAGTCCTTTGCAACCCACAGGACTAATGACCTTGTTCATCCCTGGGTCTGTGACCTGCAGAGGGCCTGGCCAGTTGATAGATGGTGCAGCCAAACAGCCCCAATCCCTTACCAACTCTGGGAGCTGCACAGGTCCTGGAAGGAGAATGTGGAAGAGGTTCTGTGACCCTGTTCCTTCCTCCCTGGCTCTGGGACTCTCAAGAGTCTGACTGGCTGATGGAAGGACCAGTCAAGCAGCTCTAATCCCTTACTGTAACTTTTAAGTTCAAAATATACAGTTAGAACCTTAAAATTTCATATTTTAGGGTCCTGCAGGTGGCATGATGTTTAAGGCCCTGGACTCTCACATGCTGACCACAGTTTGAGTCCCGGACCTGGTGGCTTGCTTTCCCATCTTCCTTTTTTTTTTTTTTCTCTCTCTGTGATTGGACATTGCATTTGATCTTTTATGTAGTAATTGAGATGTGCTAGGGCAATGATGGATTGAAATCTACCCCAGAATCCAAGCATATTGAGTGAATATTGCTTAATCTTTTTTTAATAATTATTTATTTAATTTTATTTAGTCATTAATTTATTTTAATTTGACCAGAGAAATACACAGAGAGAAAGAGAGGGAAAGTGAGAAAGCAGGCCCCTAGGTTCGGGATTCGAACTGCAGTCGGCCATGTGGGAGTGTCCAGAACCTTAACCACCATGCCACCTGCTGGTCCCCAAATATTGCTTAATCTTATAAAGTCAAATGGCAGACATTTTCTGTCACCTGTTTTTATTGGACAAGAACACCAGGTTCATTTAGTTGGACTGGTTTTTTTGTTTGTTTAGTTTTCTTTTTTAAACTATTTTAAAAGAGTAGAATTGCATTCATCTCAACAAATTTAAAAATGCTGCTTTTTATTTCTGCATATGTTGAATTTCTACATTTTTTACATTAAAAAAATGATGTTTTGAAGGTAGAATTACAAATTTTGAAATTGTAAAGGTAAATATGTGAAGGAGCCAAAACTGTAAATCAGGTATTTGGGAAGTGAAGAATGGAAGCTAACTTGCTTAAAATTCACAGAAACTTTTATACATTTTCTGTAAATACTTTTTTTTTTAAACCTATGGATCAGAATAGCCACATTTGGAACACTTTCTGTTATCAGTCAATATTTTTAGATAATTAGAACTTCAAGTGGGAGCTTGATTCTGGAAAATCTTTTCCAACAGCCTCAACATGAAAACCTTTTTAAAAATACACACCCCTGAAGTATTTTGTTTGGAGAGGTTTATTTTTTAATTTTTATTTTTTTTTTTGCTATAGGGCACGTGCACTTGCCAGACAGACAGACAAAGACAGAGAGACAGAAAGCGAGAAATCACCCCCCGGGGGGATGGCCACACCTCAATCCCTTCTCCTCCATTCTCCTCTTGGGATCTTGGGCACACACGCACATGCACCCGGCGTGAGTTTAAGCCATCGGGCACGGGACTCGAACCGCGGTCGACTATGTGGGACTCCAGCGACATAGCCATTACGCTAACTGCTGGTCCCTTTCGTTTGCATGGTCACACACTGGTGCTTAGGTTCTGTTCCAGTATCTAATATGGCCACCAAGTCACTTTCCCTCATCTGTAGAAATGTACATGAGAAGAACCAGATTGAGCAGATCCGAAGTGACTGTGTGTGTGAATGAACACTCCCCTTTGCTTCATACCTGAATGCTGTCCATCTATTTTGGATTGTATATTGTGTTCGTGTATTTATGCTTTGATTCTTAGTAACTTCTCATGTTATGGAATTGATTTGCATTGAACACAAACTGTAAATAAAGTGAAATGAATGGCTGAAAAAATCATAATAATAATGAATAAAATAAAATAAAATTCTTAAAGATTTTCATATTCTAATAATTCCAAAGCAAGAATATTAGAGATAAGCAGAAAATGCATACATGTAGTGCTTTTTATTAGCAAAACTTAAGAATCAGCCCTTAGGTTGAAATGCCCCTCTGATATGTCAAATTTTTTCTTTTCATGAATATTTACTGACATAAAAATTCCAGTTTTAATTTTAAGTGAGAAATCAAGAAATGAAAAGTATATTTAGTATGGCTTGAATTTGTTTTTAAAAATCGAATGTGTTTGTGTCCAGCAGGTGGTGCAGCAGTTAAGGTGTTGGACTCTGATATAACTGACCACAATTTGAGTCCCAGGCTTGATAACTTGAAAAATCATCCTGGATGCATGCCCATATGTGCCCCAAATCCCAAGAGAATGGAGAAGAAGGGATTGCATCACAGCCATCCCCCTGGAGGGTGATTTCTCACTTTTCCTCTCACTTTCTCTCTGTTTCTATGTTTCTGGTAAGCACAGGTACCCTATGGCAAGAACCTAAAAAAGAGTTAAATGTATATTATGTATACTTTGAAAATAAATGAGAAGGCACGAATACAAATTGGTAGCATTAGGCATCCAGAGAGGTTGGGTTTGAGGCAATTAAATGTTTTTCTTTGTTGTTTTTGTTTGTTTGTTCATTTGCTTTAACTTTTCTGAAAACATTGGTGTAGTTTTATAAGTTAAATAGTACAGTTTTGAAAAATTAGCTTTCAGGGGTGAGCAGGTGGCTTAAAGACCCGGATTCCCACATGATTTATTTTATTTTTTATTATTATTATTTTCTATTATTTTAAAAACTTTTTTTACATGTTTTTTATTTCATTTTTTATACATTCAATCACATTGTTTAGCTTACAGTGAATATTTCAACAGGTGAACATCTCTCCCTAGTCCAGTTGATAAAACTATAAAATATCTTCAACAGATAATGCCACATTTCTTTGTCCCATTAATGCTTTGACTCCCTATTTTTCTTCTAAATGTCCTTACACAGACCCTACTCTTCCACACACAGTATGTCTGGTATTTACATCCATATACTGTATTTCTATATCCTTTAGTCAGTCAATTTCAGTCATAGAGTGCAGACACTTAGCATATATTAAGTGGGGACATACAATGTCTTTATTTCATAGCCTGACTTGCTTCACTCAGCAGTAAATCTTCCATATTCTTCTACTTTCTGTCAAAAGCCAGGTTTTTTTTTTAAATTTATTTATTTATTTATTTATTTTTTTATGGCTGAAGAGTATTCCATAGAGTATATGTGCCATTTTTCTACCCATTCATCTGTTAATGGGCATTTGGGTTAGTTCCATGACTTAGCAATTGTGAATAGTGCCGCAATAAACATCAATGTGCAAGCAATTTTCTTTTTCTTTTTCTTTTTTTTTTTTTTACATTTTTGGTGAACTGATCGTTATTTTATTACCTTACCTACAAAT
>NW_006160107.1:663969-668715 GCF_000334495.1 Tupaia belangeri chinensis | reverse complement strand
CGGCAGCAGGAGCCTTTTTCTTGGTTTCTGCCGCAGCAGGAACCTTTTTCTTCTCTTGAACGCCCTCCATGGTTCCAGCCGGAAAAGAGCTGCAAGCACTTTTCTGATAAAGTATTCTTCTATCCTCTGGGTTGATACAAAAGAGTGGGATTGCTGGATCATATGGTTGTGCTACTTGTAGATTTTTGAGTAATCTCCAAATTGTTCTCCACAGTGGTTGGACCAATTTACATTTCCTCTAGCAGTATAAAAGAGTTTCCCTTTCACCACACCCCAACCAGCACTTAATCATTTTTTGTTTTTTGTTTTTTAATCTTAGTCATTCTGACTTTGGTTAGGTGGTATCTCATTGTTGTTTTGATCTGCATTTCTCTTACAATGAGGGATGTTGAGCATTTTTTTCACATGCCTTTTAGCTATTCCTGTGTCATCTTTAGAGAGTGGATGTTTCAATTCATTCTCCCATCTTTTAATAGGATTGATCATCTTTTTTCAGAACAGCTGCTTGACTTCCTTGTGAATTCTGGTTATCAGTCCCTTATCTGATGCATCGTTTACAAAAATATTTTCCCATTCTGAGGGCTGTTGATTCACACTAATTACTGTGTCTTTTGCCATGCAGTAACTTCTTAGTCTGATGTAATCCCACTAGTCTATTTTGGGGATTATCAAATGTGCTTTGGGGGTCTTATTGAAGAAGTCGTTCTCTACTCCACTGTCTCCCAGAGTTTCCCCAGTGTTTTCCAAGAGCAGTTGTATAGTTTAAGGTCTTAGATTTAGATCTTTGATCCACCGTGACTTGATTTTTATCAAAGGTGAGACATAGGGGTTCAGATTGATCTTTCTGCAGGTGGAAATCCAGTTCTAGCAGCACCATTTGCTGAAGAGGTTTTCCTTTTCCCACTGAATTGACTGGTACTCTTTGTCAAAAATCAGTTGACTGTGGGAACCAGCAGTTAGCATAATGGCTATGTCGCTGGACTCCCACATAGTTGACCACGGTTTGCATCCCAGACCCGGTGGCTTAGAACTCACGCCGGGCGTATGTGCGTGTGTGCCCAAGATCCAGAGAGGAGAATGGAGGAGAAGGGATTACACTGTGGCCATCCTCCCTGGGGGGTGATTTCTTGCTTTCTGTCTCTATGTCTCTCTCTGTCTTTCTGGCGAACGCATGCACCCTATAGCAAAAATCTCTCAAAAAAAAATCAGTTGACTATATGTTTGGGCATTTATTTCTGGGGACTCTATTCTGTTCCATTGGTCGACGTGTCTGTTTCTGTGCCAGTAGCATAGTTTTTTTATTACTACAGCTTTGTAGTATATTTTTGGGTAAGGGAGTGAGATGTCGCCCACTCCACTCTTCTTGTGTAGAGTTACTTTGGCAATATGGGGTCTTTTATAATTTCAGACAAACTTTATGATTGTCTTTTCTAGATCTGTGAATCATGTGTCTGGAATTTTGGTTGGCATTACATTAAATATGTAGATTTATTTAGATAGAATTGCCATTTTGATTATATTAATTCTTCCAATCCATGAACATGGGATTTTCTTATACTTTTTTGTGTCATTTTCAATTTCTTTTTATTAGCTTCTTATAATTTTCCTTGTGGAGGCTTATAACTTCTTTGATTAGATTAATTCCTAAGTATCTTATACTTTTTGTGGCTATTGTAAATCTAATAACTTTTCTCAGTGCTATCTCAGTCTGCTTGTTTTTTGTATACAGAAATGCTATAGATTTCTGAATATTGATTTTGTATCCTGCAACTTTACTGTATTCATATATTATTTTCAGAATTTTTTTTCATGGAAACCATTGGGTCTTCTATGTATACAATCATGTCTTCTGCGAATAGAGAGAGTTTTATCTCTTCTTTTCCTATTTGGATTCCTTTAATTCTTTTCCTCTTTTCTAATTGTGCTGGTGAGGACTTCCAGTACTATATTGAAAAGGAGTAGAAAAAGTGGGCATCCTTGTTTTGTAACCATTTTTAGTGGGAAAGTTTTCCGCTTTTCTCCATTGAGGATGATGATCACTATGGATTTTTCATACATAGCTTTTATTGTGTTGAGAAATGACCTTTCAATGCCGATTGTTCTGAGAGCCTTGATCATGAAGGGATGTTATATCTTATCAAATGATTTTTCCACCTCAATTGATATGACCATATGGTTTTTATCTTTCTTACTGTTAATACGGTGTATTACATTTATGGTTTTGTGTATGTTGAACCAACCTTGCATTCTTGGAATAAAGCCTACCTGATCATGATATATAATCAGTTTTATAAGTTGTTGGATACGATTTGATTTGCTAGTATTTTGATGAGAATCTTTGTATCTATATTCATCAGAGATATTGGTCTATAATTTTCCTTCCTTGTCCTGTCCTGATCTGTTTTAAGGATAAGGATGATAGAAGTTTAACAGAATGAATTAGGGAGAGATTCACTCTTTTGGATCTTTAGAAATAACTTAAGTAGTATGGGGGTTAACTCTACTTTGAAAGTTTTGTAGAATTGAGAGGTGAATCCATCAGGGCCAGGGCTTTTCTTTGTTGGTAGGTTATTTATTACCGATTCAATCTCCTGGCTTGTTATGGGCCTATTCAGACTTTCTATATCCTCCTGGCTCAATCTTTGTAGACTATATTTGTCCAGGAATTTGTTCACCTCATGCAGATTGTCTTGTTTCTTGGCATATAGATGTTCATCTTATCCTCTAATAATGTTTTGTATTTCTACTATGCCTCTTGTTTTTTGCCTGCTTCATTGCAGATTTGATTCACCTGGTTCTTTTCTTTCTTCTTAATAAGTCTCACTAGTGGTGTATCAATTTTGTTTACCTTTTCAAAGAACAAGCTTTTACTTTAATTTATTTCCTGTATAGTTCCTTTATTTTCTATTTATTTTATTTTGGCTCGTACATTTATTATTTCCTTTCTCTTCTAGTTTTTTGGATCTTTTTTCTGTTGCTTTTCCAATTCTCTGAGGCATGATGTTAGTTGCCTTCTTTCCATCTTTCTCTTATGTTTACTAATTACTATGAACTTCTCTCTTATGACTGTTTTAGCAGTGTCCCAAAGATTATGAAAACTCGTGTCCTTATTGTCATTAGCTCCCATGAATCTTTTGATTTCAGTCTTTATTTCTTCAGTTGTTGTGGAGTCATTCAAGAGTAGGCTACTTAGTTTCCATATATTTTATTATTATTGAGGATTTCACTTGAAATTAAACTCAAGTTTCATTCCATCATGGTCAGAGAAGATGCTGGATATAGTTTCTATGCCTTCAAATCTGTAGAGCTTGCTTTGTGCCCTATTATGCAGTCAATCTTCTAGAATTTTTCATGTTGCGGTGAGAATAAAGTGTATCTAATGATTTTTGGATGGAAAGTTCTCTAGATGTCTAAGTCCATTTGATTTATGGTATCATTTACATTCTTTATCTCTTTACCTCTTTTTTGTCTAGATGATCTGTCCAGAGGGGATAGTGTGGTTTTGAGGTCTCCAACAATTAGTGCATTGCAGTTTAGCTCCCCTTTTCGATCTAACAGTCTTTCCTTCACATATTTGATTGCTCCTATGTTAGGCGCATAGATATTTATAAGCATTATATCTTCTTGATCTATAGAGCCTTTTACTACAATATAGTGCCCTTCTTTGTCTCTTCAAACAGTTTTTGTTCTAAGGTGAATTTTGTCAGAAATTAATATCGTGACTCCAGTTCTTTTTTGGTTCCCATTTGCATGGAAAACCTTTTTCCAACCCTTCACTTTCAGTTTATATATGTCTTTCTCCATGAGGTGGGTTTCCTGTAGGCAACAGATAAAGGGTTTCTGTTTTTTAATCCATTCAGCCAGCCTGTGCCTCTTGATTGGAGAATTTCATCCATTCTCATTCAATGTTATCATTGATGTTACTGGCTGTCCCAACGTTTAAATTGGCCACCATCTTAGTTGTCTTTATTTTCTTTGTTTCTGGCTGTTACTACTTTAGTTTTCCTGGCAAAGTACTTTCTTCAGGGTTTCTTGAAGAGCTGGTCTGGTGTTGGCAAATTCTTTCAGATTTTGTTTGTCTGAGATGATTTTAATCTTTTTTTTTTTTTTTGCCATATGAAGGATATTCTTGTGCAATATAATAGTCTTGGTTGAAATTGTTTCTCTTTTAATACTTTAAATATGTCTTCCCATTCTTTCCTTGTTTGCATTGTTTCTATTGAGAAGTCCAGTGTTAGCCTAATGGGGTGATCTTTGTAATTCACTTGTTATTTCTCTCTTGACCGTTTTAGTATCTTGTCTTTATCTGTGGTCTTGTTCAGTCTGGCTAACACATGACTTGGAGAAGATCTTCTTGGATCAATTCTATTTGGGGTCCTCTGTATTTCTTGGGTCTGCATGTTTGAGTGCCTCTCTAGACTTGGGAAATTTTCTTCCAGTATTTCATGGAATAGGTTTTCCATGCCCTTATTAGTTTCTTCACCTTCTGGTATACCATGTATTTGGATGTTAGAGCATCTAATTGAATCTAGTATTTCTCATATGTTATCCTTGTGTTTTGTTATTGTTGTTGTTGTTGTTATTTTCTCTATCTTTTTGTGGTTTTTCTCTAGGTCAGAGGTTTTATCTTCTATGTCAGAGATTTGATCTTCATCATGGTCTAATCAGCTTTTCATACTTTTTTTTTTTTTTGGAGAGGTTTTCGCTATAGGGCATGTGCGCTCGCCAGACAGACAGAGAGAGACA
>NW_006160107.1:655493-663829 GCF_000334495.1 Tupaia belangeri chinensis | reverse complement strand
ACCGCGGTCGACTACGTGGGAGTCCAGCGACATAGCCATTACGCTAACTGCTGGTTCCCAACTTTTCATACTTTTGAGAGAGTTTTTGATTTCCTGTACTACAGACTTTATCTCTAATAGTTTCATCTGATTCTTTCTTAGTGTGTCCATTTCTTCTTTTGTATCTTGGAAGGACTTCCTAATCTCCTATAGTTAATTGTCTCTTTTCTATTCCAACCATGGAATTTGGTCCCCATGTATGTTCTCAATTCTTTCTTGGACATTTTGGTAACTTCCTGTTTTTTTTTTTTTTTTCAAGAAATGGAAGGGAGTCACTGTGTTCTTTTCATGGATACATAATTCCTCATTTATTCAGACCTGAAGGTCTTCTACTTCTAGCCATTGGGAGATGAATTCACTTTGGAATACCTTTTAGGAGAACGTTTGTTCAACTAGGATCAAGTGTGTTTTCCTTTTGCTGTGGACTGAAGACTGCAAAAGTCTCTCTTTTGTCATGTTTATCAATGTGGTCCAAGAAGGAGTATTCTATTCAGGTGTCTGAAGAAAAGTATCTCCTTTTTCATAGGTGGCACAGTAAAAGGGAGTATCCCAGGGAGTCTTATGACACTAGAATATTTCAGAACTGTGATTCTAGACCTATCTAGACCATCCAGGAGGGCAGAGATAGAAGAAAAGGGTACCAATGGAGTGGGAAGAAAGTAAGAAGGAAAAGAAAGAAAAAGTTGTGCACCATGCACTAGCGCAGCACATGATTTCATCATGGTTCTGTAGATGGAAGTGGGGTTGCTGTAGAGCTGAGCGTGGTCCTGTGTGGTAAGAAGAAGTGAGAAATTTACAAATGAAAGAAGAGGAGAAGGAAAAGAATCCCTACCTGTCTGACAGAGATAGGGGTCTCTGGGCTTGCGGGTGGCAGGGATGGAGCTGATGTTGGGGCCCTGCATCAGTGTCCCTTAGGCCAGGGTCCTGAAGATGGAAGTCGGGTTGCTGTATAGCTGAGGGCAGTCAGAGATAGAGGTCTCTGGGCTTGGGGGTGTTGGGGCTGGAGCTGGAATGGTGTCCCTGCCTCAGTGTCTCTTAGGCCAGGGTTTTGAAGATGGAAGTGGGGTTGCTGTAGAGCTGAGGGTGGTCCTGGCTGACAGAGATAGGGGTCTCTGGGCTTGGGAGTGCGGGGCTGGAGCTGGGGCAGTGGCCCTGCCTCATTGTCCCTTAGACCAGGGTTCTGAAGATGGAAGTCTGGATTCCCAAATGATTGACTATGGTTCAAGCCTGAGACCCAGCAGCTTGAAAAACACAACAAATAAATAGGTAAATATGGGGCCAGCAGTTGGCATAGCAGTTATGTTGCTGAACTCCCACATGGCCAACGACAGTTCGTCTTGGACCTGGTGGCTTGAAAATTATGCTGGATGTGTCAGCGTTCGTGCCCAAGATCCAGGAGGAGAATGAAGAAGATGGGATGGTGGTGGGGCCCTCCTCCCTGGGAGATTATTTTTCCTTTCCCTCTCACTATCTCTGTATCTTGCGTTGCCTGGCAAGTGCATGTACCCTAAAACAAAAACCTCTTAAAAAAAGATAAATAAATAAACACACACTTAAAAAATAGTTTGCATAGCAGGTTGTGGTTGAATAATGGACATAGCAGATATATTGGTTGTTGAAATTTTTTTGTAAATCAAAGTAGTCTACAAATACTGAATGTTTCTCGTTTGATTTATGATTTAGCTGCCCTTCACTATTTAATGACTGATATTTTAAAATAAAGTTTTAAAAGTGGTGGCTTTTAAAAACATTTTTTATGAGAAACACAGTAGTAAAAGTAATCATGTGTAATTACAAAAGTGAAGTAAAGATTACACAATTTTATTTGCCAGTAGCATGACTGCATACATCTTTTAAAACAAAGTAACAAAAAGAGGGAAGTTATCCAATGTTATAATTGTACTGTCAAAAATTTTTAACCATCTATAAATCAGCATAAAAAAAGAGGCTAATTATGTAATTGTAATGTGGATGATGAACAGTTGAAGACACAAGATGTCTGCCCTGTTTTTACTGTCATTTTTTTTCAATAGAAAGTACAACAACATAAGATGCACCCCTGCTTTTTTATTTATGATGTTGTATTTAAAAATTGAGAATTAAAATTAGTAAGGTGATATTAATATAAGGGAATAAAAATACTGTTGCTTCTGTTAATTGTCCATGTTGGAGAAGTTGTATAGATTTGTTTTAAGGAAGATAGACAGACACTACCCCAAGAATAGCAGAAAAATATTTCCTCAAAAGATTATAGTCTCAGACTCACTATATTCTTCATCAAAAGATACAAACAATAAAAAGCAACTTTCTATTCTGTTTTAGTCATTCTTCAAATACTGTTTGGCAATCAAATCCCAGTGGACTTTTTTATTCCTTTTTTTTTCTTAGTTTGTTATAGGGCATGTGTGCTTACTGGAGAGAGTCAGAGAGAGAGTGAGAGAGGATGGCCATACTATAATCCCTTCTCTTTCACTCCCCTCTCAGGATTTGGACATGTATGCACACATGCCGGAGTGCTTTTTTCAAGCCACTGGGTCTGGGACTCAAACCGTCAAGTAGGCCTTAACCATCATACCACCAAGCTGGTATATATACATAAATCTATAATGTATATTAATTTGTCAGCGGACATGTGTGCTCAAGAGATAGAGAGGAAAAGTGAAAAAGTACCTCCCTCCATAGAGCATGCTTGGGCTACAATCTCTTCTCCATATCTCCCTCTATTTGGGAGTTTGGGCACACATGTACATGTACCCAGCATTTCTCAAGCTACCAGGCTCAGGACTCAAACTGTGAACTCAGCTGTGTGAGATCCAATTGCCCTAACCACTAGGCCATGGGCTGGCACAGTATTTACTTTTCAAAATTCTCTTTTTCCTTACCTTACCTTGGTTTCTTTTAGTATCTATTTTCATTTACACATTTTTTCTTCTCTCTCTCTCTTTTTTTTTTTAGAGAGATATTTGATATAGAGTGTGTGTGCTCGCCTGAGACACAGAGAGACAGAAAGTGAGAAATAATCCCTGGAGGGATGGCCACACTGCAATCCCTTCTCCTCTATTCTCATCTGGCGATTTTGAGCATACACACACAGGCACCTGGCATGAGTTTCAAGCCACTGAGTCCAGGACTCAAACTGCAGTGGACTACATGGGAGTCCAGTGACGTAACCATTACACCATCTGTTGGAGCAGCAGATGTGCAAATCCCAAAAAGAGAATGGAGGAGAAGGGATTGTGAAATGACCATCCTTTCTCTCTCTCTCTGTCTCTCTCCAGTGAGCACACATGCCCTATAACAAGCTAAAAAAAAAATTAACTGGGATTTGATGGCAGATGGCATAATGGTTACATCACTGAATTCCCACAGTCGAGTCCCAGATCTGGTAGCTTAAAACCCATACCTGGTGTATGTGGAGTGTGCCCAAAATCCCCAGAGGAGAATGGAGAAGGGGTTGTGATGTGGCCATACCCCCAACCCCAGGGGTGATTTCTCATTTTCTGTCTCTCTGTCTCTCCCTTGAGTATATAAGCCCTATATCAAACATGTCTCTCAAAAAACAAAAAAAAAGATATGAAAAAAAAAAAAAAAAGATATGTTGGGGCCAGCATCTGGCATGGTGGTTGAGGGTGCTGGACTCCCACATGGCCGACTGTGGTTCAAGTCCTGGACCTGGTGGCTTGCTTTCTCATTCTCTCTCTCTCTCTCTCTTTCTCATACTCTATCCCTCTCTGGCAAAATAAAAATAAATACATCAATAAAATAATTATTTTTTTAAAGATGTGAAAAGATCATGGCAATAACTCATTATTCAACAGATAAGGAATGACATTTTATGTCATAGATGAGCCTTCAGTTGTGCACCATATGACCAGTTAAAAACTGGTAAAGCATGAAGACATAGGTGTCAGGATAATGATAACCTCTACCATTAGATTCTGGACTACAAGCGAAGATAAATGACACAGGAAAATGTCAAAAAAGACGTGTAATAAAAATATTTTAGTATCAAGGAGTGAAGATGGCAGCCTCAGGGTCGGAGGAGGGAGGTAGACAATGGAGACAAGCAGGCAATTCCTTATCATAAGAACATCTTCCTTATAACCTTTTGATGCTTTTATATTCATCTTGAAAACAAATTGAAGAACTCAGGACTTGGCAAAAATCTCCATACTGTTTCCCATAAAGGCTGTACCAATCTGTGTTCTCACCTCTCCCAACCTGCAGAACAAGAGTTCCCATTTTTCTACAACTAGGTATCTGTTCTCCTAGAGTGGGTAGTCCTGCTTCTTTTATCCAGCCACTTTTTGGTTTCTTGAAATGTGGATATCTCTTCTCTACAAATTACCTCTGTGATTTAAATAGAAAGACCACTTTTCTTTTTGTTTCACCTCTCAAATTCAACACAGAGAAGCTTCTAGGATATAATTACCCTGCTGACTTCTCCAGGAAGAAAGAAGCAACTGACATGGCTCTTTTGCTGCTGTTTGCTTGACTATAACAAAATTGTTTTGCAAGCCAAAGGCTGATGTTTTGTTGAAAAGGTTGCTTAGGTAGTGGTATTTGTGAATTCTTTTATTTTTTTCGGAAAATAAGAAGACTAAATAAATAATAAATATGGATGACTTCATGGCTTTAAAAAAATTTAGTAAATGCCTTTTATTTTTGCCATAAAGAGAGAAACAGAGACAAAAAGAGTGAGAAACCACCCCCAGCCCCCATGGGGATGGCCATGCCACAATCCCTTCTCCTCCATTCTCATCTTGGGATTTAGGTCACACACGTACACAGGCTGAGTGTGATTTTAAAGCTGCCAGGTCAAGGGCTCAAACTGTGGTCAGCCATGTAGCACCTTAACCATGATGCCCCAGTAAATGCATTTCTGCCATAACAAAAAACACCTTTTTAAAAAAGATAGTGCTTGGGGGTCAGCAGGTATGGTGGTTAAGGCACTGGACTTATAGAGGGCTGACCAAGGTTTGAGTCCCAGACCCGGTGGCCTGAGAATCATGCCAAGGGTGTGGGCATGCATACCCAGAATCCTGAGAGAAGAATAGAGAAGGGACCCTGGAATGGCATCCTCCCTGGTGGGGTGGCTTATCACTTTGTCTCTTTCTATCTCTCTGTATCTCTGTAGTGAGTGCACATGCCCTAAAGCAAAAAATTATTCCAAAAATCGATCAATAAAGATAACGCTTGAATGATAATGGGAATTGATGTTCAGCTACTGACCCAAAACAGGCACAAAATTCTGTCTGACAAAACACCCTAATACATCAACCTACATTAACCTAGACAAGGTTTCATGTATTTTATTTATTATTTTTATAAAGATTTATTTATTTTTAATTTTATTTATTATAATTATTCTTCAATTTTGACCAAAAAGAGACAAAAAAAGGAAGTATGAGAAAGCAAGCCACCAAGTTCAGGACTTGAACCATGATCAGTCACGGGAGTCCAGTGCCTCATCCACCATGGCACCTACTTTTTGTTGCAAAATAATTTCTTGATTCAGAAAGGCTTTAGAAACACCTGTATTTTGTTTGAGGTTTTTATTTCATTTTTTATACATTCAATTACCTTTTTTAGCTTACAAAGTGAATATTCCACTATACTAGTCCAGTTGGTTAAACTATAAAATATCATCAACAGATAATACCACATTTCTTTATACCATTAATGCTTTGCCTCCCTATTTTTCTTCTAAATGTCCTTCCACAGACTCTACTCTTCCACACACACTATATCTGGTATTTACACCTATTTGTTGTGTTTGTATATTCTTTAGTCAATCATTTGCAGTCATAGAGTGTGCACACATGGTATATATTAAGTGGGGACATACAACGTCTCTCCTTCATAGTCTGGCTTGTCTCACTCAGAAGTAAATCTTCCACATTCTTCCACTCTCTGTCAAAAGCCAGGGTTTTGTTGTTTTTTATGGCTGAAAAGTATTCCATAGAGTATATGTGCCACAGTTTTTCTATCCATTTATCTGTTCAGGGGCATTTGGGTTGGTTCCATGTCTTAGCAATTATGAATAGTGCCACAATAAACACTGATGTTCAAGCACTTTTCCGATTAAGAAATCTGTCCTTTGTGTAGATAGCAATGAGTGGGATTGGTGGATCATATGGTAGTTCTATTTGTAGATTTTTGAGGAATCTCCAAATTGTTCTCCACAGTGGTTGGACTAATTTACATTCCCACCAGCAGTGTAAGAGAGTTTCCCTTTCACCACACCCCTGCCAACACTTAACTTTTTTTTTTGGAGAGGTTTGGGCTATAGGGCAAGTGTGCTCGCCAGAAAGACAAAGAGAGACAGAGAGACAGAAAGCAAGAAATCACCCCCCAGGGGAGATGGCCACAATCCCTTCTCCTCCATTCTCCTCTCGGGATCTTGGGCACGTACGCACATGCGCCCAGCGTGAGTTTAAGCCACCGGGTCCAGGACTTGAACCGTGGTCGACTATGTGGGAGTCCAGAGACATAGCCATTACACTAACTGCTGGCCCCCATTTTTCTTTTTTTTATCTTAGACATTCTGACTGGGGTTAGGTGGTATCTCATTACTTTTTTGATCTGTATTTCCCTTATGATGAGGGATGTTGAGCATTTTTTCATATGCCTCTTGGCAATTCATATGTCATCTTTAGAGAGTGTTTTTTTTTTAACTCATTCTCCCATATTTTAATAGGGTCGATCATGTTTATTCCAAACAGCTGATGAGTTCCTTATGTATTCTCGTTATCAGTCCCTTACCTGATGAATAATTTACAAACATATTTTCCCATTCTGAGGACAGTCAATTCACACTGATTACTGTGTCTTTTGCCATGCAGAAACTTCTTAGTCTGATGTAATCCCACTTGTCTATTTTGGGGATTATCGACCGTTCTTTGGAGGTCTTATTTAAGAAGTCTTTCTCTACCCCAGTGTCTCCCAGGGTTTCCTGAGTGTTTTTCAGGAATAGTTTTATAGTTTGAGGTCATAGATTTAGATCTTTGATCACCCTTGACTTGATTTTTTTCAGAGGTGAGAGGTAGGGGTTCAGATTGATCTTTCTGCAGGTGGAAATCCAGTTCTAGAAATCCAGTTCTAGCAGCACCATTTGCTGAAGAGGTTTTCCTTTTCCCACTGAAATGACTGGTACCCCTTGTCAAAAATCAGATGACTGTATGTTTGGGAATTTATTTCTGGGGACTCTATTCTGTTCCATTGGTCCACATGTCTGTTTCTGTGCCAGTAGCATTGTGTTTTGATTACCACAGCTTTGTAGCATATTTTTTGGGTCAGGGAGTGAGATGCCACCCACTCCACTCTTCTGCAGAATTGCTTTGGCAATACGGGATCTCTTTAAATTCCAGACAAATTTTATGATTGTCTTTTCTAGATCTGTAAAGAATATGTCTGGTACTTTGATTGGCATTGTATTTAATATGCAGATTAATTTGAGTAGAATTGCCATTTTGATTATATTAATTCTTCCAATCCAGGAACATGGGATGTCCTTCCAATTTTTTGTGTCATTTTCAATTTCTTTTTTTATCTTCTGAGAGTTTTCTTTGTGGAATTCTTTCACTTTTTTGGTTAGAGTTATTTCTAAGTATCTTATACTTTTTGTGGCTATGATAAATGGAATACATTTTTTCAGTTCCAGCTTTGTCTGCCAGTTGTTTGAATATAGACATGCTATAGATTTCTGTATATTGATTTTGTATCCTGCAACTTTACTGTATTTGTGTATTACTTCCAGAAATTTTTAAATGGAAAACATTGGGTCTTCTATGTATAAAATCATGTCATCTGCGAATAGAGTTTTATCTCTTCTTTTCCTATTTGGATTCCTTTAATTATTTCCTCTTTTCTGATTGCATTGGCAAGGACTTCCAGTACTATATTGAAAAGGAGTAGAAAAAGTGGACATCCTTGTCTTATACCCATTTTTAGTGGGAAAGCTTTCAGCTTTTCTCCATTGAGTATGATATTTGGTATGGGCTTTTCATATAGAGCTTTTATTGTGTTGATAAATGACCCTTCTATGCTGATTTTGCTGAGAGTCTTGATCATGAAGGGATGTTGTATCTTTTTTATTTTATTTATTTATTTATTTTTATTTACTTTTTAAAATACATTCAATCACATTATTTAGCTTACAAAGTGATCATTTCAATATATGAACATTTCTTTCTGTCGAGTTGATCAAAATATAACAACACTACCTCCCTGTCTCAACAATGCTGTCTTCATATCCCTCCTCCAAATGTTCTTCCCCAGGCCCCACTCCTCCACAC
>NW_006160107.1:643171-652283 GCF_000334495.1 Tupaia belangeri chinensis | reverse complement strand
GAGTTAGCCTGATGGGATGACCTTTGTATGTCACTTCTTGTTTCTCTCTTGCCAGTTTTAGTATCATGTCTTTATCTGTGGTCTTAGATAGTCTGGCTACGATGTGCCTTGGGGAAGATCTTTAGGGGGTTGATTCTAACTGAGGTCCTTTGTATTTCTTGGGTCTTGACGCTTGAGTGCCTCTCTAGACTCAAAAATTTTCTTCCAGGATTTCATGGAATAGATTTTCCATGCTGTTATTAGTTTCTTCACCTTCTGGGATGCCAATTTTTCTGATGTTTTGGCGTCTAATGGAGTCTAGTTTTTCTTATATATTATCGTGTTTTTGTTATTTTCTCTATCTTCTTGGTGGTTTTATCTTCTACATCGGAGATTCAATCTTCAGCATGGTCTAGTCAACTTTTAATACATTTGAGAGAGTTTTTGATTTCCTGTATTACAGACTTCATCTCTAATAGCTCCATCTGATTCTTTCTTAGTGTGTCCATTTCTTGTTTCATATCGTGGAACGGCTTCCTAATTTCTTGTAGTTCGTTGTCTCTTTTCTCTTTCAACTCTTAGAATTTGTTCACCATGAATGTTGTCAATTCTTTCTCTGATATTTTGGTAACATTCTTAGTTTTTAGGAGAGATGGAGGGGAGTTACTCTGTTCCTTTGATGGAGACATATTTCCTGGCTTATTCAGACCTGAGGCTTTTCTCCTACTTCTAGCCATTGGAAGATGTATTCATTTTTGAATACCTCTTAGGAGAACTTTTCTTTGACTAGGAACAAGTGTGTTTCCCTTTTGCTGTGACATGATGTGTACAGCAGTCACTCTTTTGTTGTTTTTAGCAATGTGGTTTCAAGAGGTGTACTCTATTCAGGTGTATGAAGAGTAATAACTCCTTATTCACAGGTGGTTCAGTACAGGGGAGGATTTCAGAGAACCTTACAATACTAGGGAATTTCAGAACTGTGATTGTAGGTCTATCTAATCCCTCTGGCAGGGTGGAAGATGAGGAAGAGAGAATAATGTAAGAGGAAAGAAAAGAGTATAGAGGAGAATAAAGAAAATAAGATTTATAAATATTTATAATAAATAAAACAAAGATTTCACCAGGGCTAGAGGTGGAACTGCAGGTCTCCTGCAGAGCAACGGTCACTCTGTAGGACAGGGGAGAGCAGGGTATTAACAAAAGAAAAAGGAAGAGCAATATATATATATATCCTGCCTATCTCTCTTGGGTTTGAAGTCCTGGTCTTGGGAACCCAGTGGTGCACTTGCCTCAGTTTCCCTTGCTGGCCATGAGCCTGGAGATGGACCTGAAGTTTGCTACAGGATTTGTGCGAGAGAGCAAGAGAAAGCCTTTGGGTCCAGGACTTATGCCACCTGCTGGCCCCTATATATTATCTTCTTTCTACATCTACATACTCAGGCTTCTGCATCACCATCACTGCCTCTTGAAAGCCCCTGAAGAAGTGCTTCAGATGCCAAATGGCATGATCTTGCTGATGCACACTGTATCCCCAGGCTCGTCACTGGGCATCACACATAGTTAGCAGTACATGTCTCTTGAAAGAGTAACTGAATGAATAAATCAGTGAATGAATGGGTGGATGGAACATGCCTATCCTCCACAAATGACTAATCAGATAGTGATTTTCAATAGGGTCTTTGAAATTGAAGGATATTTTTGGTGTCTTTGGACTAGGTGCCCCCAACTAAGGAATTGAAGCTTATCTAAAGGAAATGGGAAAATGTATTAGTTAATAGAACAGAATAGAATAAAATAGTAAACTGATTTAGACAGAATAAAATAAATAACAGTGAGCTGGTTGATTGTACTGAGCCTAGATAGAATGAATGCATAACAGTACTCAGTTTCAAAGACATGACCCTGGAAGTTTGATCTAGGCTTCTCAAGGGAGAAACCTTAGGTCCACAGCACAGCACAGACCTACCTCTAATGTAAGTCTTCAGATGGTGCTTGGGGTGCTTCAGAAGAGTACTGAACCCATACAACCAACGCTAAGAAACTTACTTCCTCACTACAGAAATAATATCTGGATAATTGACTGTAAGTATGGAACGCTACTCTGGCCAAATGTGGCAAAAAGAGAGACAAAGACTTGGCATGAGACTTACCTTCTAGGGTAGGGCAGACTTTGAAGAACTAAGGAAGTGGTGGAGAAGCATTCCAGTGGAAGAGCCAGAGAGGAGCCAGCAGCCACAGTCACAATTTAGGCAATTATAGGCAAGGGCTTTCCAGTGAGAAATATTAGGAGGTCAAAAGTGTCTTAAAGGTTGGCTCCAGGCAGAGTCAAGGTGAAGGTCCTGAAAACCAGAATACTGAATTCAGAACTGAGGGAGGGATGAGACAAAGTGGGATTCTAACTGGTGGAAGGAAAAAGGAGCCAGAAACAGGTGGGATGGGGGTTGGGGTAAGTAGTTCTGCTGAGACACTGGCTCAGCAGAGCAGTCAGCAGTGAAACATGCTGGGCTTTGTAGAAAGGTCCACAGATGGGGTGGGAGGCATAGTCAGCACACTCAGTCACCAGATGGTCTGAAGATAAAGGTAGGACACAAGGTGCAGATGAGCTTATGGAAGAGCCATCTCACAAAATTCCACACTGGAACACAGTGGCTCTCAGGACTTTGGGTGCAGTCTCTGTGTCTGTAGCTGACAGGAACCTGGCCCCATTGACATCAGGCTGGAAGGTGACAGAACTCAAGGCTAGAGTTCTTTATTTAGGGTGTGGATCATCAAGCTATAAACCAGCTATAAACTCACTAGTGAGCAATTCTCACAGTGGTGAGTAATTCAGAGACAGCCATATATCCCTGGCCTAGGCTAGCAGGTTTTCCATCAGGCCTGGGTTTTCTGTCCAAGAGGTCTTACTGAGCAGGTGCTAGGTTAATTGGAAGGAAACATGGCTGGGACACTAACAGCCAGGCGAGGGACCTTAAACCTAGTAGGCATAAGAATCATCCTTAGGATTAGACATTTTTAACAAATCGGGACCAGCAGATGGCATCATGGTTGGACACCCATAGAGTTGACAGCAGTTCGAGTCCTGGACTCAGATATTTGAAACACACACTGGGCACGTGTGTGTGCGTGCCCAAAATCCCAAGACAAGAATGAAGTAGAAGGGAATGCTGCATGGCCATCGCCCCTGGGGGGTGATTTTTTGCTTTCTGTCTCTCTGTCTCACTCTCTCTGGCAAGCACTTGTGTCCTATAGCAAAAATCTCTCTTAAATAAAATGTAGGTGAGAGTTCTGGGCACCAGGCGAACTGAGGCTGCAGGCCCGATCCTTCCGAACCTCCACGCATCTCCACCGTTCCTCCTCCTTGGACCCCAGGTTTGTCGTCTGGAACTTTAAGGCGAACTCCCACCCCACCCCACCCGCAATCCGGATCGAGCCTGCTAGCAGTTCGGGGCACCAGGCGGACTCAGGCTGCAGGCCAGACCAACCTGGTCCGGTCACTCATCTTCTGACCCTTTCCCACTAGCCTTTGGACTCTGAATTTTGGTGATTTGAATAGCGCGCGGCGCGCAACACGCAATTTCCTTTTTTCATTTTGTTTTTCTTTGCTCTTTGAGTGTTGCTTATTAGGTCAATTGAAGGCTCACCTCTCCTTAGAAACAGTGAGGACTTTGGGCCATCTAAAGATGACGTATGAATAGACAAAAGGCCTATGAAAAAATGCTCAACATCCCTCATTGTAAGGGAAATGCAGATCAAAACAACAATGAGGTACCACTTAAGCTGAGTCAGAATGTCTAAGATTAAAAAAACAGGGATCAGCAGTTAGCATAATGGCTATGTCACTGGACTCCCACGTAGTCGACCGTGGTTTGCGTCCTGGACCTGGTGGCTTAAAACTCAGGTCAGGCGTGTGTGAGTATGTGCCCAAGATCCCGAGAGGAGAATGAAGGAGAAGGGATTGTGGCGCCGGGGGGGGGGGTGATTTCTCACTTTCTGTCTCTCTGTCTCTCTCTATCTGGCGCGTGCACACGCCCTATGGCAAAAACCTCTCACACACACAAAAAAAATGATAAGTATTGGTGGAGGTGTGGTTTTTTTTTTTTTTTTTGAGAAGTTTTCACTATAGGGCGCGTGCGCTCCCTGTAATGACAGAGAGAGACAGAGAGACAGAAAGTGAGAAATCACCCTCAGGGTGGATAGCCACACCACAATCACTTCTCCTGCTTTCCCGTCTCGGGATCTTGGGCATGCATGCACGCACACACAACCGGTGTGAGTTTAAGCCACCAGGTCCGAGACTGGAACTGTGGTCGGCTACATGGGAGTCCAGCAACATAGCCATTATGTTAACTGCTGGTTCCTCTTTTTTTTTTGTGTGTGTGTGGGGGGGACTCTTTTACACTGCGAGTGGGAATGTAAATTTGGTACAGCCACTGTGGAGAACAATTTGAAGATTCCTCAAAAATCTACAAATAGAACCACCATATGATCCAGCAATCATGCTCCTCGGTATCTACCCAAAAGACAAAAGTATTCTTCATTGGAAAAGTGCTTGCACATTGATGTTTATTGTGGCACTATTCATGATTGCTAAGACATGGAACCAACCCAATTGCCCCTGTACGGATGAATGGATTGAAAAACTGTGGTACATGTACTCTGTGGAATACTATTCAGCCATAAAAACCAACAGAACCCTGTCTTTTGACAGAAAGTGGAAGAATATGGAAGAGTTAATGCTGAGCGAAGTAAGCCAGGCTATGAAGGAGAGACATTGTATGTCCCCACTTAATATATACCAAGTGTCTGCACTTTATTACTGAAACTGATTGAGTAAGGGTTGTACAAACACAAGAGGTGAGAGTGAATGGTGTGTGTGGAGTAGCGTGGTCTAAGGAAGGGCATTTGGAGGAGAGTTATGGAGGCAGAGCATTGATGGGATGGGGAGGCGTGTTGTTATCAGTTGAAGATATTTTGACCAACTGGACTGGGGAGAAATGTTCACATATTGAAATGTTCACTTTGTAAATGAAACAATGTGATTGAATGTATATAAAAAATGTAATATATAAATAAATTAAAAACAAAACAAAACATGCTGGGTACTCCATATCTTGAGAGGGCAATGGAGGAGAAATGTGACCATCTCCCCTGTAGGGTGATTTCTTGCTTTTCTTCTCTGTGGCTCTCTCTCTCACATGCCTCCTGTAGCAAAAACTAAAAATAAATACATAATAAAAATGAGAAATCTTTTAAAAAAATGTAGACTCATGTGCTTCATGTCCAAATTAGTGACTGAATTTCTGAAAGTACGTCACAGTAATCTTCATTTTTAGCAAATTTCCTCGGTCGTTCTTATGCCTGAGTTTGTGGTATAGGCTAAAAAATAATAATGTAGAGGCCCATTTTTTGAAGCATGTGGAGACAGACTTTTCATCTCACTGGGACTGGGTGAAATACGCCACAGTTAGACTCATTCATGATGGCCCAGATGTGCTTATAAGGAATTTGAAGAATGTAGTCAGACTGGGCAATAACTGGTAACAATGAAGATAGATATGTTAATGCTAGATAATTTCTGGACTTGTCAGACCAACTGGGGCTGAGGCCAAAGGATTACTGGGCAGGGACAGTTCCCACCAGACTGGGCTGATAGCCTCACAGGCACAGGCAGCAGGTTGGGTCTCAGACAATACTTCAGCCAAGGTCATCCACATGTAGGGGTCATTCCCAGCTGCTCTTGGTGGGCTGACAGGAGTTTGCTGCTGACGATGACTCCTATCTGGGAGTTACTCTGGTCTCCTTTATCTGTCTCACTCCGGGGAGACGCTTTCTAAGTCATAAAGAATCATCAGAGTAGATCTTGTACTATCAAGTTATTAGTTATATCCTCATCTCTCAAAGAAACTTGGACTTCTACACCAGAAAGACTGGGCAATGTTTGGGTAGGATATATTGGGATGTGAGGAAGAAAGCTACCAATGGGTAGAAGCTAATTCTTCTCTCTGGCTGTGGTGGCACAGGTGGTAGGCTGCTGCTATGTGATACTGAATCCATATGGGAGGGCCCAGGGTTCAGATCCTGGCTAGAACCGAACATGCCTTGCAGGCTCATGGTGGGGGTTGCAGCATGCAGGACCCTGTTGACAGTCCGTGTTTCTCTCCTGCTCTCTCTATAAATGAATGAATCTAAACAAACAACAACCAAAAAAAAAAAAAAAAAACCCTTCTTTCTCTTCTATTACTTCCAGAGAGCTAGAGTTAGCGCCTCAACTTCAGGAAATAAGATAACAAAGAAAAGAAGCAGATACTTTTATAATGACCAAGATTTCTAGCTTGTGACAATGTGATGAGTGAAATGGTAGTATCATATCAAAGGAGACTGTGTGGAGAAACAATGATCAGAATTTGGTGACTGAGCTTCTAAGTCATCTGAGTTATTCAGGAAAGTAGAGAGTAGGTCAAAATACACAAGGGGAACCTGGACATTTCATGGGTAAAAAAAAAAAAACCAAACTCTTCTCTGCCTATTTCTGGGTTTAAGATCCATTTGGGTTCACAATATTCCTTTTGAGAAATGCTAGTACATCTAGAAAGTGATCTTGCTTTAAGCAGACAACTTTAATGGGATTGTGCTCCTCCTGAAAACTGTCAGAGAATGCTGCCCTGAAATAATGTGAATTCAGGTTGAGTTTCAAAAATAGAAAATAGATAGAGGTTAAAAATGATTACTGGGATATACTTTCAGAAATTCAGTTACCAGTTCAGATGTGAAGCATGTAAGTTGACTTTTTAAAAAGATTTCTCTTTTTTCATTTAAAAAAATTTTTTAAGTGTTTGCTACAGGGTGCATGTGCTCGACAGAGAGAGAAAGCGAGTGAGCACACCAGAGAGAAGAAAAGAAATCACCCTCCAGGGAGAGGCCAGCAGGTGGCATGGTAGTTGGGGTGCGGGACTCTCCCCAGGGCTGACTGCGGTTCTCACTCTCTCTCTTGCTCTTGGATGAGTGTGCATAACCTGTAGCAAATTAAAAAATAATAATAGTAAATAAAAATTAAATAATTCTTTAAGAAAAAAAAGATTTGAGGTAGAGGAATATGAACTTCCATACCTTTAGAAGGTAGGTAGCCCAATGTATAAACCTCTAGTGTACAAACCCTGTTGTTAGGGAAGGGGTAAATGAGAAGGGGCCCTCTTAGCTTCCTGCCTTCAGGGTGTTCTCTCTCTTCTACTGCCTTTTGGCTGGGCCTACTTCCATGAATCCTGTAAGAGTCAGTTAACCATCACCTTCTTCCAAACTTGCCCAAGTAGCAGGTCTGTCCGTAGGCTTTAACAGCTCTCTCTATACATGTTTTGCTCTCATCTGTTCACAGCTACATCTCTCCCACAGATCATCAGTTCCTCAAAATCAGGGTGCTATCAGATTCATCTAGTATCTAATATGTACAATAGGTTTTGATAACTGTTGATGTGATGAATGAATTTATGATAATGAAGACACCTTGCCTTGGCTAAACAAATGATCAGTGTTATAATAGACTTCTCATAGAAGGAAGACATTTCTAAATAGCATGGGGAGCATACATATTGTCCTGCTATTTCTGCATACGTTTTATATTATTTAAAGTTTCATACTTTTCATACTTTTTAAAATCTTTCATACTTTTCTAAATCAAACTGTTGTTGTTAGTTCATAAAAACTAGAGGTATTTAATTAATCCTGGCTTTTCCTCAAATTAGATCATGTTAACAAAGTTTAACAAAACTGTGAAAGCACACTATTACATGGAGGCATCTTGTTTAAAGATAGAGTGGCAAAAAATAACCTTTAGAAAATTCCTAGTAGAAGGAATAATTATTTCAATAATTATAGGAGAGCATATGGACCAAAAAAAAAAATCATGATAGTAGCCAGGAAAATTTGAAAAGCTTTGATAGACCATTTTACACATACCAAACTGGCAAGAATTTTAAAAAATAAAACATCTAGGGGGGCAAGGTTAGGGTGAATTGAACAGTTCCTTTTTGGTGGTATGGCAGATAAAATTAACTTTTCCAGGAACGGCAATATGTGAGAAGCTAGAAATGTTCTGCTGTGCAAATCCTAAAAATGTACTCCAAGGCAAAATGAAAAGAGTAAAACAACTTATACACCTGAGAATGTTCATTGTTCTATTAATAGGGGTGGCCCCTCTTTGCTAACACAATTCCTTCTCCTCATCACCCTCTCAGGTAGAGGGTAGTGTCTCCTCTGGGCTTACAGTGTCATAGGACTCTTACAAGTAGATGTCCCCACAGGTGAGCTAAATTAGACAGTTGTGAAACCGTGAGCCTCAGGCAAGGAAGATGAATCAGTGTTCTGTATGTAAGTGACCCCTTGCTCCCACCTCAAGAGTAGGCTGGGCACCTTGGCTCTGGGAAGTGGTCCTTCTTGTCTGTCACAGCCCCAGAACTCTCAGAATGGGTAGCTCAGAGGTTCTCTTTGGTTCCCTCTCCCTTTTTCAGTCATCTATCCGGCTGGCTGCCACCTGCACCATAAGCAGATGACTTTAAGCTTGAGTCCATCATTCTTCTTGTCATACTCCCCCAAATATTCCACGGCTTCCAGGAAGACAGTAACTGCTATTTAAACCAGAGTCCAAAAATAATAATTTGGATAATAATCAAAATTATCCAAATCAAACATCTAAAACAAACAAAAACGTGATCCTTCTCATTCTCAGGGAGTAGAGAGAAGAGGTAGGTATTTAGAAACACATGTAGGGTCTTTCAGAAAAAAAGAAAAAGAAAATTTATTTGAGTTTCTATTTGGGAAATAACAAACAGGACCCTTCCGAACCTCCTCGCATCCCCACCGTTCCTCCTCCTTGGAACCCAGGTTGGTTGCCTGGGACTTTAAGGCGAACCCCCACCCCACCCCACCCGCAATCCGGATCGAGCCGGCCAGCGGTTCCACACACCAAGCGGACTGAGATTGCAGACCCAACCAATCATATAGATTACCTGATGACTAGGAACAATCGCAGAGGCTCAAGAAATATGAGCAACCGGGAACCAGCAGTTAGCGTAATGGCTATGTCGCTGGACTCCCACGTAGTCGACCGCGGTTCACGTCCCGGACCCGGTGGCTTAAAACT
>NW_006160107.1:634065-638189 GCF_000334495.1 Tupaia belangeri chinensis | reverse complement strand
AGAGAGGCAGGATATTAGTGATAAACAGATATGGCTTATTAACTGTTGATGACATGTATAGTATTCTCAACTGGATTGGTCTGAGAAGTATTTCATGATGGGCAAAGTATTTTTACAAGAAAACGAGAAATAGCGATTGATTGTTTTCAAAAATTATTAGAATAATAATAATGCTTGGGGAAAACATAGAAAAGATATCGAATGTGGAAGCGGGGAGATTAATGTCTTTGTACTGACTGACATGCATGGCATTCCCTTTTGAAAAAGCAATGTAATACACTGTAAAGTTATATGTAATCCAATGTAATATAAAGAAGATTATGATGATAATAAAAAAAGAAAGAAAAAAAGAAATAACAAAACAAAACAATTGTAAGAACAAATTTTGCTACAATCTTTAGAAATGGAAAGAGTCTCCAGTAGGGGGATGAATAAATCAATGGTCTTCCAACTTCTTTATTCATATATATAAATCACTATCTACTTTCTTGTCTAAAATTTTACATAAAAAATTTAGGCAGTTGCAAAAGTTTAGGCAGTTCACACATACTGTAAAAACACGGATAGTTTACATTTAAGTCACTCTTTCAAATTAATCCAGTGAAATTTAAATAACACATCAATTATGCTTATCATCAAACATTTAAAAAACACATGGGGTCAGAGCATGGCATGGTGGTTAAAGTGGTTGGATCTCACATAGCCAGCTGCAGAGTTTAAGTCCTAGATCTGGTGGTTTGAAAAACATGGCATATGTGCGTGCAGGCCCAAAATCCTGAAAGGAGAGATAGAGAAGGGATTGTAGTGTGATCATGCCATGTGGGCGGAGGGTGCTTTATCGCTTTCCCCCTTTTGGTGAGTGCACACACCCTCTGGCAAGATTGAAAAAATAGTAATTATAAAAATATGAACTCTACCTGTAGAATATTTCACATAATCTAGTTCTCTCTTCACACTTCTAAGTCCATTCTAATTAATGTATTTTTAAAATAAACTTTTTTCTTAATTTGTGTGTGCACCTGCACAAGAGAGAGAAATCAGCACCCTCCACAGGGTCTATTCCCAAGGCAATCTCCCTCCTGTACTCTAGACCTTGGGTCTTGGGCATTCATGTGCCTGCCCATGTGCTTTAGGCTGACCAGGCTAGGGATTCCGGCAGTGGTCACCTGTGGGATCTTGCTTCTTTTGAGCAGCTCTTTACTGCCGTGCTATGGAATTGGCCCCAATTAATGTAAGTTTATGTTCAAAAGTATTTTATCAACCACCTTATTATGTTCATCTCCAATAAGAATTAGAAAATTAAAAATTTAATTTTAAATTTATGACTAAAAGACTAAGTGTCGAAGTATTTTCTTGTAGATTGAGACATGATTATTAGTAATAGTCATATAATTAAAACAATAGAAACTGTATTACAAATTTTTATAATTATGAAATGTGATTTTTGTTTTACAATGACTGCATACATTTAAAAAATTCGTTTCTTTCATGAAAGAAAGAGATGCCTGACACAATCCTTGCACGAAGGTTCTAGGCACAGCCACTCTGGATCACAGGCACACAGAGCCAGCCTGTATAGGGAGGCCCCTACCTGTGAATGCCAAACTTTCCCATGTGGTCCAGCACTACAGAGCATGGATCGTTGCTGCGACACTCTCTGGCTGTGTTTGTTGTACACACTACTTTTTATAGAGACAGAGTTCAGCATCAATGTTTTCTCAATTTTTCTTTCTTTTTTAATTGTCAGAGGGCATGTGAGCTCCCTAGAGGGACAGGGAGAGAAAGTACTACTTAATGGGTCATGGCCATTCTGCAATTGTTTTTCCTCCATTTCTCCACCCCATCATGTTTTGTGGCATACATGTCCAGCGTGTTTTTCAAGCTACCAGGTTTGGGACTTGAACCTGGGTCAGCTACATGAGAGCTTTTTATGGATAGCACGTAACCACTAAGGGGCCAGCCTTCAAGTTTTGTTTTTATAAATGAGACTTGTTTTCAGGTTTATAATTATGGGTTTATAAGGAGTTTTGCGAATCTATCAATGTCAATTCTTTGAACTCTTTCCATTTTTAAACTCACTGAGTAATCTTTAGGTCATATTTTGTTAAAATAAATTATTTTGGGGGGAGGGGCCAGCAGTTAGCGTAATGGCTATGTTGCTGGATTCCCATGTAGCAGTCCGCGGTTCAAGTTCTGGACCCGGTGGCTTAAACTCGCGCTGGGTGCGTGTGCGTGTGTGCCCAAATCCAGAGAGGAGAATGGAGGAGAAGAGATTGCGGTGTGACCATCGTCCCTGGGGGGTGATTTCTCGCTTTCTATCTCTCTGTCTCTCTCTGTCTTTCTGGCGAGCACACGTACCCTATAGAAAACACTCTCCAAAAAAAAAAAAAAAATTAAAAATTAAAAAAAAAAGATTATTCAGAAATCATCTGGCATGCAAAAGAATGAGTTACTAGTCATTATGTAGTCACTTTCTCAAGACAGCCCAGTCTTTCATCCATACAAAACTGGCAAAGGTTACATGAAGTTTTCACATCCCAGGGCAATGCATTCTTTTAAGAGTCTCACTGCGTGAGAAGTACACCTATATGCAACTTGGGAAATACTCAACTATTGTGAAAGAGGTGGCAACTGAACCACTGAAATATAGTGACTGCATTCTTTCCCCAGCAGATCAATTTTAGGAAAGAATATTAAGGATAAAGTTGAAGATTCAGGAAACAGCATCCTTAAAACTAAATATCCACCTATTCCTTAAAAATCCCATAGTGGAAACATACCTCAATTAGAAGACCACTGATGTAAAATGTTAAATCATCTTGTATCATCTTATTTAATTAGGTAAGAGAGATGGGTCAGCTGAGTTCAAGCCTTAATTAGGATACTGTACATGTGTCTGTACCCTGGGTCCACAGAATGGAAACTTACCACTGCTCATAAACAGCCAGTCCTTTTGGTTGTTTAATTTGTATAAATGACTTATATTACCCTTTAAACTCTATTTCTTTTCGTTGTATTTTCTACTCAGTGACAGTAACCTTAATTTAGAGATCTAATCTCAATTTTGGGGACCTAAAGTTGAGCCTATATACAGACTATCTAAGGGAAATCTTATGTCCCACTTAAAAATAGACTGCAAAAATGTAAGAACTGTTTAAAGTATGGAAAGAGAAAAAAGCAAAATATAAAGCTACATGATGTTGATTTCAATTATGCAAAACTAAATTTCTGGACAACACTAAGTATGCCACAACGAAGTTGATTGTGATTTTTTTGTAAAATGTTTTTAGTGTTGCACGGCTTCTAATAATGACGATACTGTATTTACAACATTGGGGGTCAGTCTGCCTAATATTCTAAGTAGTACTTAAGTACTGTGTGTTTTCCCAAAGCTTCAACAAGTTGAATTTGTTTTCAAAATTATTTTCTCATCCAGACTCATTATGACTGTTATTCCCCAAACATATGTAAACTGTTAGGGCTTAATGCAGTAATTTTACTCCAATACACCTTTTAGCTTTCTTTCAGTTCCTGGTTTTATTATTCAGCATTCAAGAACTCAGCCTTGACAGAGTTCTTAGGTTTTACCATTCCTCCTAGCCTCCATGGTTTTTAGGGCCTTATTTTTAGAAACGCAGTCTAGTCTGACAGCCTCCAGGGCGAAGCTCATTTTCTGAAAGCTGTTTCGTGTGTGTGTCCTGGTGTGGGCACGAACTCGGCATATTCCAGGGCCAGCAACAGGCGGCGAGGAAGACCAATCCGTGAGTCCCCGTGTGTGGGAGAGAGAGCAACACTAGTTACCATGCCACTGTGGACTACGATCGCAACCCCGAAGGGCGCGTAGAAAACCGGAGAGCCCGTGACGAGGCGACACCTAGGAGGCCTCTCGCTGCCCCTCGGAAGCCACACGGCCACGCGGCCCCGCCCCCACAGCGTCCCGCCGGTACACTCCCCGGCGCGCCCTACGCATGCGCGACCTCTGGAAGCATGCGGCCCCGCCCTCTGCCCGGCGCCCCTACGCCGGCGTGACCTCGGGGAGCTCGCGGCCCCGCCCCCTCATGGCGCCCCGCCCCCTGCCCTTTCTGGCACGCCCTACGCAGGCGCGACCTCGGGAGCTCGCGGCC
>NW_006160107.1:625143-632624 GCF_000334495.1 Tupaia belangeri chinensis | reverse complement strand
AGAAACGGCGGAGGTGAGGGCTCTGTAGGGGCGACGCGGTCGCCCGTGGATCCCGGGGGTGGATCCGAATTGGCGGGCGAATTTAAGGTCTAAAAGGCGGCCGGGCTTCCCCAGAGCCTCGAGCGCTCGGGACGGAGGCGCCTTTCCAGCGAGGCCTGGCCCCCCTGGCCAGGCTGTGTGCGCGACCTTTTTGTTCCTCCTCGGACCCCATCCGGCCGCGCCGAGGCCTGCGGCCTCGCGCCCTTGGCTGGCTCTGCTCTGCAGGGCGAGCGGAGGAAGGTTTCCGAGCCCCGGCCCCGGCCGGGCCCTCCCTGGGCGTGTGCAGGCCGGACCAGAACAAAGCTTGCCCGGCTGGAGCGGGGGGCGAGAAAGCTGGTCCGCACCCGGGAAGCCGCTGCCTCCCACCCAAACATTTGGGTCTCTGGACACGTCTCTGTTTTTGTTTCGCATCTCTTTTGGGGGAAGAGAGCTAAGTAGTCCCTAAAGTACGTTTTCCTTCCTTCCCGCAGAAGTGTAAATTAGGAAAACCTACACACCGTTATTGCCTTTACCCATGGAAAATTCAAAATGCTGTTCTTCCTTCCTTTTCTAGTTTGCTGCTCTGGTGGTCGATGTTGGAAGGCAGTAGGACCGGACATTCTGTCGGTGGTTTTATATCCGTTCTGCGGTGCGGTAATTAACGCTGAACTTTGGTTCCTGTTACTCTTGTCCCCATCGAGAGAGTTAAGCTGGAGCTTTGCTTTGAAGGATAAAAAAAGCACAGCCTCTCAACCGGACATAAATGGATCTAAAGACAGCAGTATTTAACGCAGCTCGGGATGGCAAACTCCGTCTTCTCACCAAGTTGCTGGGGAGCAAATCCAAAGAGGAGGTTTCCTCCTTGATCTCTGAAAAAACAAATGGGGCCACGCCACTCTTGATGGCCGCCAGATATGGGCACCTTGACATGGTGGAGTTCCTCCTGGAGCAGTGCAGTGCCTCCATCGAAGTTGGGGGTTCTGTCAATTTTGACGGTGAAACCATTGAAGGGGCGCCACCTCTCTGGGCTGCTTCAGCAGCGGGACATCTGAAGGTGGTCCAGTCTTTGTTAAATCATGGAGCATCAGTCAACAACACGACTTTAACCAATTCCACCCCCCTTCGAGCTGCCTGCTTTGATGGCCATTTGGAAATAGTAAAGTACCTTGTAGAACACAAAGCTGATTTGGAAGTGTCAAACCGACATGGGCATACATGCCTGATGATTTCATGTTACAAAGGACATAAAGAGATTGCTCAGTATTTACTTGAAAAGGGGGCAGATGTTAATAGAAAAAGTGTTAAAGGTGAGTTCAGCTTCTTTGTATTTTTGAAGTGTCTGCTGCTTATTTTCAGGAAGTTAAATACATAATTATAAGCATGGGTGTTGAGTAAGCCAACACTGACAGACCTGTTTTGGTTAGGTAACTTTTCCAGTATAATCTGGTTGACTGTTCCTCTGACATTTAATAATACATGTGATAAAAGACCTCTGTCGCTGTGTTAAGCAGCATTTTCTCTCTTATTTAGAATACTTTCCATTTCCTGGGAAATGGGTTCTCCACAGTTATGTAGTGTGTTAGTGGTACTTAATCTGAACTTTAGGCTTGCATTTAATCTGTTTGGAACATAGTTGAATGTAGTACACAATTTTCTTACCTTTTCTATTTAAAAAATAATAATCTTGGGATAGAAACCACTGTATTTAGTGAGTCAATCATCTTGATTCTTCAAGGAAGGCATTTATTGGTTTCTCTGTCAGGGAAGGATTAATATCAGTGGGAAAGGAGAAAATCAGTTGCTTTGTCCATATTTGTGGTCAATACAAAATCTTTTTCTGTAGAACGTGTTTTAAAATGTAAGATTTTTAAAAACTGCTTTACTTCCAAGAGTGCAAAACAGCATTGGTTGGTTAGCAGCATTGTAAAATGCCTTTGTCCAGAAGAGCTCACATTTACAATTGTATATAATTTTCATTGAGTGTAATAAACTAAAAGCAAATGATAATTAAAACATTTTTCAAACTCTTAGAAGCAGCGGTTTTTATAGCATGATATAGATACTTGAAAAGCTTAGTTTTCTTAAATCTATTTATACTTCAAAATAATTCACTAGCTGATTTTAAAAAGCTATTAAAATTTTAAAACTAGCATACATAGGTGTTTAAAAAATTCAAACAATACAAATTAATTAGTTAACAGTGTTTGCAATGAAAAATAAGTCTCAATTATCTCTGGTATCTCAACCTCTTACCAGAAGGCACACTCCAGTTTTGTGTCCTTGTAGAGACTAGTCTTAGATACAAGCATACTGCCTGTGTATCCTTTCTTCTTTCCCTTTCTCTCCCTTTTGGTTGATACATTCTGTTCTGATTTTGTTTAACTTTAAAGAATATTAAGTGTCTTTCAACTCCAACACTAATCTACCTCATTATTCTGAGCTATGTTTCATGATTATCCAGTATTTCATTGTATGCATGTACAAAATTTAGTCTCTGTTGATGGAATTTAGGTCACATCCATTATATTTGCTAATATAAACAATGCTATTATTATTCTTGAACAAAAAACGTGTCTTTGCACACTTATGTGAGAATAGCTGTAGCATAAATACTTGTATTTGGGATTGCTAAGACAAAATGAATGCGTTTGTAAATGTGATAACATATGATTGCCTTTCAGAGAGGTTAAACCATACAATTACTGGGCATTACATAGTTACCCACCTCATTTACTAAAGATAGTATGACCTTTAAAAAAAAAAAGAAAAAAAAAGTTTTGTTATAAAACTGATGCAAAATCATTGTGAATTTGTGAAAAAAAATGTTTAAGAGCAAGTGAAAAAGTCTCAAAATCCCAGTACTCAGAGTTAATTCTTCCAAAGATATTTCTGAATTTTGTGGACAGATAACATATACAATATATTTTATTTTTCATGTTCTATCATCTAAAAGATTTTTTCTAACTTAGTTAACTTACATGTCATTTACTATAGCTCTTTAATTTCAATAGCTACATATTGTTCTAATGGCATTTTTTGTTGCTTCTGTTTCAGTATGATAAAATGTTCCTGTAAACATTCTTTTCTTACAGATGTTTTTATTTGCCTGTGATTATCTGTAGAGGTGGATTGTTGGGTCAGAAAACAGCCTGGCACTCCTTCCTTCCTTCCTTCTTTTCCTTCTTTCCTTCCTTCCTTCCTTTCTCTTTCCAGTCATTCTCTTGAAGAATGTTTGCTTTAAGAGAACAAACTCCTGCTTAATCATGTTAATACTGTCTTGAAAATACTTAGAAAGTATGACGAGATGCAGAAGGATTGAAAGTAGTAGGGCTGGTTGTATAGGCTTGTTGGTTTTGTTTCTGTTGGGTTAGTTATCACCTTAGTGGTATACAGACTGTTGATAAATTTGTATGCTTAAGTCTAGTTGGGGTTTCTTTAAATTCATGTCCTTGGCAAGATCAGCACTGGTACTATTTCCCTTATGTTTTTCAAAGCTGCTGTATGTACTTCTAGACAAAGAGTGCACAAGAGAACTATAAGTAGCTCATTTTTATCTGTTTTTCCTTAGTAAATGCCTAACAGATTTTAACTTGATTACTTTTGAGCTATTGCAGAATGTTCCCTTTATCACCCCTATAGTCTTAAAGTCTTGTATATGAGGATGTGTATATTACCTCTTTCGGCAAATGCATGTCAAATTCTGAGCCATTCCTCCTACCCCCTAGCGTCAATATCCATCCAATATATTATGCTTTAAAAAAATAATAAATAACACAAAACAATTTCATACCAAAATTTTTTTATTTAGCCTCAGTTTTATAGATACGTACACATACATGTTTATCACTTTGTGTGCAGTACTTTTACCTTTTCATGGTGCCTTTTAATTTTGACAGGGATTGATGAATATTGGAGGCAGTTTGAAGTACACATGCACCTTCCCCCACTCAGATCCAAAACCATTGATTCTTTAATCATCACTCTACTTGACTTCCTGTTTTTATTTTATTTTATTTTATTTTTTAATGATTTAAAGGTAATAAAAAAGCTAAAACCAATTAAAACTGGGGCAGGGACACTGGAAAAGAACCTGATAAAAAAGCAAGAAAGGAGGACCAGCAGATGGCATAATGGTTATGTCACTGAACTCCCACATAGTTGACCATGGTATGAGTCCCGAATGGGGTGGTTTAAAACTTGTGCTGGGTAGGAACCAGCAGTTAGCGTAATGGCTGTGTCGCTGGACTCCCACGTAGTTGACCGCGGTTCATGTCCCGGACCCGGTGGCTTAAAACTCACACCTGGCGCGTGTGCGTGTGTGCCCAAAATCCCGAGAGGAGAATGGAGAAGGGATTACGGCATGATCATCCCCCCTGGGGGGTAATTTCTTGCTTTCTGTCTCTATGTCTCTCTCTGTCTGGCGCACGCGCCCTATAGCGAAAAAAACCTCTCAAAAAAACAAAAAAAAAAAACAAAAAAACTTGTGCTGGGTGTGTGTGCGTGCATGCCCAAAACCCTGAGAAGAGAATGGAGGAGAAGGGATTGTGGCAGGGTCATCTCCTCTGGGGTTGGTGATTTTTCGCTTTCTGTCTCTCACTCTCTTTGTCTTATCTCTGCCTCTCCGGCAAGTGCATGTGCCCTATAGTAAAAATATCTTTAAAAAAAAAAAACAAAAAAACAAGAAAGGATTTTCCCCACATTTTAAAGCCCCATCAAAAAAGTAGAAATGACTGATACCACTAGGGACATAATGGAATAGTTCCCTAGAGCATTTTACATATCATCTATTGGAAATGGTTCTGTTGGAAGAAATGCTACAGACTGTTCTTGAACTGTTAAATACAAAACGCATCTGACCTCTACATTCCATTACTTTTTAACAGGCAGTTGACACTTGCATGTATCATTTAACCTCTTTCCATTACTTTTTAACTGGTTGTTGGCATTTTGAACATATTTTTAACCTAAGGTGGAGTGCCTTCATTAATTTAAAGCATTTGGATCCTTCAGTGTGCCAGGCTGTTAGACTGGGATATACAAAGATAAGTATATCGTAAGTTCTTTATTTCTTTTCTCTTGAGGTCAGAATTTAAACAGGTATAGATTAGTAAGCAGAAACTTAAACCACAACATGCTAAATGCAACAGTAGTGTTTTCTTTTATTAGATATTTGGAAATATTTCATCCAACAACTTACTGAGACGAAAATGAGTTTCTTACTTACCCATGACATTCTAGCAGAGGAGAAAAATCTTTGAGATCTTGTACCTCCCTAGTTTATCACTCTCAGCAATTGATTTTTGAGGTGGAAGTTGGTTCCCACTTAAAACCATGGTGATTTGTGCTTTTTCAGAGCTATCACATTAACCTTGGTGCTTCATGGTTATAGTCACCTTTCACTTTATTTGGCTTTTTGTTGGTTTGGATTGTTTTTGTTTGTGTTTGGATTCAGGTAGGACTTGGCAGATCAAAAGTGAAGTCACTTAGCCTTTCAACTCTGCTTTTATACTACACTTCTACGGAGCTGAAAGTCCTCGATTCAGGACTACAGACCAACTACAAGACTAGGTTGGAATTAGTAGACTGGCCCCAGAAGACACTTACCTTTATTCATGGGGTGATCATTTTATATACCCACGTTAATTAAGTAAATTGGTAATAAGATAATTAATACGCACTTTCTGTAAGCAAGGCATTGTTATGGTAGTTTTGGAGGCTATGAGAAGATACAGGGTGTCACATTTTTTTTTTAACGGCCAAAGGAATGATATAAACTATGGTCTATGGGATTTTAGAGAAACAGTGTGCCCACTGGAAACATTTCACTGAGATAATAGAAACTGGGCCTTGAAAGGATTGCTGGGATGTTTTAGATCTACAGAAGAGTTTTGATACAGTTTTCCAGGCTTAGGAAAAGGCAGAGGGAAAGGATACATTGAGAGATGTCCTTGGAAGGTCTAGGGATTAGGAAGTAGGCATATTTGGATCAGAGGGCATTCAGGACTAGGTTGTAAAGGAAACAATTCTGGGTTAAGGAGTTTGATTAATTGTTTTGTGGTGGTACACCAGTGGAAGGTTTCCAGCAGAGGAATAGTTTTTTTAGAGAAACTTATAAGACTATATTCTGCTACATTGTGAGTCTTTGAAGATAGAACCCCTGAGTCTCTTTTCCATGTATTAGGAAGTCTCTGGCACACAGTGGGTGTTTGGTAAATAAGTTTGTTGAATGAATGTGTTGGATATTACAGAGGAAAGATGATAAATTCCTTTATGGCAAACTTTTTTATATTCTTTTCTATAGGGAAATAAATACATACATGAAGATTTGAAATAACAAGACAAGACAGTAATTGTCAGAAATATGTCATATAGGTGCAACTCTGCAAGCTCTCTAGGGGTTCAGAGCCCCATAAAGGACATGTGCTAGGTGTAGTGGCGCACAGAAGAGTTTTGATACAGTTTTCCAGGCTTAGGAAAAGGCAGAGGGAAAGGATACATTGAGAGATGTCCTTGGAAGGTCTAGGGATTAGGAAGTAGGCATATTTGGATCAGAGGGCATTCAGGACTAGGTTGTAAAGGAAACAATTCTGGGTTAAGGAGTTTGATTAATTGTTTTGTGGTGGTACACCAGTGGAAGGTTTCCAGCAGAGGAATAGTTTTTTTAGAGAAACTTATAAGACTATATTCTGCTACATTGTGAGTCTTTGAAGATAGAACCCCTGAGTCTCTTTTCCATGTATTAGGAAGTCTCTGGCACACAGTGGGTGTTTGGTAAATAAGTTTGTTGAATGAATGTGTTGGATATTACAGAGGAAAGATGATAAATTCCTTTATGGCAAACTTTTTTATATTCTTTTCTATAGGGAAATAAATACATACATGAAGATTTGAAATAACAAGACAGTAATTGTCAGAAATATGTCATATAGGTGCAACTCTGCAAGCTCTCTAGGGGTTCAGAGCCCCATAAAGGCCATGTGGTAGGTATAGTGGACATTAGAAGGGTTCAGAAGACGGCTAGGCTAGGCAGTTTCGGTGTCGTCTTATGGAAATTTTCTCATGTATATGTAAGTGGAAAGAATACATGGAGCCACTGTGTACCCACTCTACTTCAGTTATTCACATCTGCCATTTTTTTTTTAAGAGAGATTTTTGTTGTAGGATGTATGTGCTCACCAGAGAGACAGAGACAGAGGGTGAGAAATTACTCCTGGGGTGATTTCTTCCTCTTGAGATCTCAGGCATGTATACATGCTCCCAACATAAGTTTCAAGCTGTTAGTTCCAGGACTCAAAACTGTTCAGCCATGTGGGAGTCCAGCAGCACCTTAATCACTGTGCCACTTGCTGGCCCCCACACCTGTCAGTTTTAAAAAAAACGTTCTCTTATCTCCTTTTGTTTTCTACAGTAGTTTTTTTTTTTTTTTTTTTTTTTTTTTTGGGGTAATTTTTTATACTCGGTGG
>NW_006160107.1:587260-625087 GCF_000334495.1 Tupaia belangeri chinensis | reverse complement strand
CACGCCGCAATCCCTTCTCCTCCATTCTCCTCTCGGGATCTTGGGCATGCACGCACACGCGCCCGGCGTGAGTTTTAAGCCACCGGGTCCGGGACATGAACCGTGGTCGACTACGTGGGAGTCCAGCGACATAGCCATTACGCTAACTGCTGGTTCCCTACAGTAGTTTTAAGTAAATCCAAGGCACTGTGTTATTTCTCTGCCACAGTGTATGCATTTTAGGGTAATGCAGTAGATACATTTCAGTCAAGGAAGTGTTTTAAAAATCTATTTTTTCTCCAATATAAATGCACAAGAATTTCAAATAAGATCTCCCCTGTAAAGTAAAAACTGTTGGCATTAGGATAATGAACGAAGATGTTGATTGTTTCCCATAGTCGATAAGTTACTTTAGTGTTCTTTAGTACAATCTGAGAGCTGAGCATTGGAAGCTGAAGTTCTCGGTTTTTCTTAGTTCTTCGTGACCTCAACACACCTACCTGCAGAGCAAAGTAAAAGTAGAGAGGTGGGACTTAAAATCTCATTCTATGCAAGGTATCTGCTTATTTTGAGTTAATCATAATGTTTAAATAACTTGGTAGTTAAATTCATTAACATTTTACTCTGAAATCATCACCTTGCTCCCACAGGTGTTCTGTGTTTTCCCTCTTTTATCCCTTGCAGTTTCTCTGTATCTTCAGGAAGCCTTGATATCTTAGTAGTTTAAGTTATAGTTGATATGTAAATTGAGTTCTGTTCCCTACAAGGAGTGGTCCTCTGTCCCTGGAAATTGGATTTTAAACTGTGAATCCTCAGAATTAACCTGAGGTTGGTGAGAATGAGTAGATCCTGAGCACTACTGCTATTTCAGAATTGTTGATGGGCAGCAGCAGCATCAATTATTTGTTGAACAGTGGATCTGGATGTATGTGGTTCCCCCACTGACCTCATCTTTCTCACATTTTCATAGCTTGACTAGTTGAATTCATTTGTTTAAAATAAAATGAAGGAAGCATTTGACATTCTAGAAAATTGTGCTATTGAGGGATCAGGAATATTTATGATGGAAGACAGAGGTGGAAGGGGTAGAAAGAGGCTCAGATAAAGATGCAAATGTGACCAAAACATTTCTCTTTTTCCTCCCACTGGGAATATCTGATTGAGTAGGGAGTTCGGGAACTAGACTGCCAGGAAAGGGAATTATAATCTGAATTGTATTGTCGCTGTTTTCAGTCTTTATATGAGCCGTTTGCACATATTAGTTGTTTTTAGTCTTCATCCTTTGGCTCTAGTGCTCTTAGCCTTGAAAATTCTATTTATATCCTAACCCATTTCAAAATTCTTCACTTCCCTTGAGTCGTAATAATGCATCTTACCTCACCTCTGTGGATGCAGGTATTTTTTAGCATTTAACTCTGTCCTGAGCTCTAGGAGCTGTTTTGTAAAATTTCTATGTATTACTAGCTCAATGCCTTATATGAAGAATCAGTGAAGGGAAGGCTCATAGTAGTTTTGGCAAAAGTTGTCTTTTTTTTGGATGGGGGCAGGAGGTAATGAATTATTTATTTAAATTTGCCATAGGGCATGTGTGCTCACCACAGAGAGACACAGAGAGAGAGAGAGAGAGAGAGAGAGTGAGAAAACAAGCTACCAGGTCTGGGACTCGAACTGTGGTTGGCCATGCATGGGAGTCTAGCGCTTTAACAACATCATGCCAGCTGCTGGCCCTGATTCCTTTCTCGTAAACTCTTGTCTTGAGTATTTCTTGTCATAGCATATGTGAGGAAGGGAAATGTTCTGACCAAATCAACTTTCTACTGTTCCTTGATTATTTTTCTTTCTTTATTACTCCTCCTCACCTCCTTTCTTGACTCACAATTATTTATTTAGTAGAACAAAATACTTGGGCAGCATTGTGAAGTTGGATTGCACCCTCCGTTCCTATGTTTACACGTGGACTTCTAGATTCAGCTCAACCCCAATTACAGAATTGAGATCTTGGGCATGCACGCACACGCGCCCGGCGTGAGTTTTAAGCCACCGGGTCCGGGACATGAACCGTGGTCGACTACGTGGGAGTCCAGCGACATAGCCATTACGCTAACTGCTGGTTCCCTACAGTAGTTTTAAGTAAATCCAAGGCACTGTGTTATTTCTCTGCCACAGTGTATGCATTTTAGGGTAATGCAGTAGATACATTTCAGTCAAGGAAGTGTTTTAAAAATCTATTTTTTCTCCAATATAAATGCACAAGAATTTCAAATAAGATCTCCCCTGTAAAGTAAAAACTGTTGGCATTAGGATAATGAACGAAGATGTTGATTGTTTCCCATAGTCGATAAGTTACTTTAGTGTTCTTTAGTACAATCTGAGAGCTGAGCATTGGAAGCTGAAGTTCTCGGTTTTTCTTAGTTCTTCGTGACCTCAACACACCTACCTGCAGAGCAAAGTAAAAGTAGAGAGGTGGGACTTAAAATCTCATTCTATGCAAGGTATCTGCTTATTTTGAGTTAATCATAATGTTTAAATAACTTGGTAGTTAAATTCATTAACATTTTACTCTGAAATCATCACCTTGCTCCCACAGGTGTTCTGTGTTTTCCCTCTTTTATCCCTTGCAGTTTCTCTGTATCTTCAGGAAGCCTTGATATCTTAGTAGTTTAAGTTATAGTTGATATGTAAATTGAGTTCTGTTCCCTACAAGGAGTGGTCCTCTGTCCCTGGAAATTGGATTTTAAACTGTGAATCCTCAGAATTAACCTGAGGTTGGTGAGAATGAGTAGATCCTGAGCACTACTGCTATTTCAGAATTGTTGATGGGCAGCAGCAGCATCAATTATTTGTTGAACAGTGGATCTGGATGTATGTGGTTCCCCCACTGACCTCATCTTTCTCACATTTTCATAGCTTGACTAGTTGAATTCATTTGTTTAAAATAAAATGAAGGAAGCATTTGACATTCTAGAAAATTGTGCTATTGAGGGATCAGGAATATTTATGATGGAAGACAGAGGTGGAAGGGGTAGAAAGAGGCTCAGATAAAGATGCAAATGTGACCAAAACATTTCTCTTTTTCCTCCCACTGGGAATATCTGATTGAGTAGGGAGTTCGGGAACTAGACTGCCAGGAAAGGGAATTATAATCTGAATTGTATTGTCGCTGTTTTCAGTCTTTATATGAGCCGTTTGCACATATTAGTTGTTTTTAGTCTTCATCCTTTGGCTCTAGTGCTCTTAGCCTTGAAAATTCTATTTATATCCTAACCCATTTCAAAATTCTTCACTTCCCTTGAGTCGTAATAATGCATCTTACCTCACCTCTGTGGATGCAGGTATTTTTTAGCATTTAACTCTGTCCTGAGCTCTAGGAGCTGTTTTGTAAAATTTCTATGTATTACTAGCTCAATGCCTTATATGAAGAATCAGTGAAGGGAAGGCTCATAGTAGTTTTGGCAAAAGTTGTCTTTTTTTTGGATGGGGGCAGGAGGTAATGAATTATTTATTTAAATTTGCCATAGGGCATGTGTGCTCACCACAGAGAGACACAGAGAGAGAGAGAGAGAGAGAGAGAGTGAGAAAACAAGCTACCAGGTCTGGGACTCGAACTGTGGTTGGCCATGCATGGGAGTCTAGCGCTTTAACAACATCATGCCAGCTGCTGGCCCTGATTCCTTTCTCGTAAACTCTTGTCTTGAGTATTTCTTGTCATAGCATATGTGAGGAAGGGAAATGTTCTGACCAAATCAACTTTCTACTGTTCCTTGATTATTTTTCTTTCTTTATTACTCCTCCTCACCTCCTTTCTTGACTCACAATTATTTATTTAGTAGAACAAAATACTTGGGCAGCATTGTGAAGTTGGATTGCACCCTCCGTTCCTATGTTTACACGTGGACTTCTAGATTCAGCTCAACCCCAATTACAGAATTGAGAAGGAATGGATTGTTGAGAAGCTTTGTTGGCTGAAGAGGAGAAAGGAGGATTGTTCTCTGCTTTTCCAGACAAATCTCTTATAATAAAAGACCCTTTAATTGCTTCTGTCAGTCAAGACTTAAACTTTTACCAAAAGCAGTATTTTGATTTTAATACTGATTTGATTTTAAACAGTCTTATTGAGATAAAATTTATGTACTATTCACATTTAAAGTGTGCAATTCAGTGATTTTTTTTTTTCTTTCTGGTTTTTTTTTTTTTTTTGGGTAGATACATGGATATCACCACATTCAACTCTTTACCCTCTAAAAAAACCCATATCCTTTAATTGGCTCTCTTTCTCTGTTAATTTGTCTTTTCTGGACACTTTCTATAAATGGGATCATTATAGATGGTGTTCTGTGACTTGCTTCTTTCACTAAGCATAATGTTTTCAAGGTTCATATATGTTGTAGCTTGTATATGTACTACTTTTTATTGCTGAATAATATTACATTGTATTGGTGTACCATTTTTATCCATTCAACAGTTAATGGGCATTTAGGTTGTTTATATTCCTCCCCTCCCCAAGAGAGGTTTTTGCTATTGGGCATATGTTCTCCCAGAAAGACAAAGAGAGATAGAAAGCCAGAAATCTCCCCCAAGGGGGGATGGCCATGCGGCAGTTCCTTCTCCATTCTCCTCTTGGGATCTTGGGCACGCACGCACACGTGCCCAGTGTGAGTTTAAGCCTCGTGGTCTGGGACTTGAACCGGGGTTGACTACATGGGAGTCCAGCGATGTAACCATTATGCCATCTGCTGGTCCCTAGATTGTTTATATTCTTTAGCAATGCTGCTATGAACATTTATATATAAATTTTTCTGTTGATGGATGTTTTAATTTCTCTTAGGTATATATTTAGGAGTGCAGTTGTTGAGTCATGTGGTAATACTATACTTAACTTTATGAGTTACTGCCAAACTTTGCCAAAGTGGTTGTATTAGTTTACATTCCTATTAGCAGTGTAGGAGGGTTCCAATTTCTCTTCACCCTCTCCAACACTTGTTAATACCTCCCTTTGAAAATATAGCCGTCTTTGGGGCCGGCAGGTGTTGTGGTGGTTAAGGGTGTGGTGGTTAAGGATGTGGTGGTTAAGGGTGCTGGACTTCCACATGACCGGCCGCCGTGGTTCGAGTCCTGGACCTGGTGGCTTGCTTTCTCACTTTCTCTATCTCTCTCCCTCTCTGGTCAAATTAAAATAAGTAAATGAATAAATGGAGTCAAATAAAATAATTCTTTAAAAAAATGAAATAAAATATAGACATCTTAATGTGAAGTGCTATCTCATTTGTACGTGGCTAATGATGTTGAGCATCTTTTCATGCACTTAATTTATGTGCCTCATTGGCCATTTGTATATCTTCTGGATAAATGTTTTCATATCCTTTGTTTAAAAATTTTTTGATTGAGTTGTAAGTACTTTATTTTGAATACAAGTTATTTATCAGATAGATTATTTGCAAATATTTTTTCTCATTCCGTGGAGAACATATGAAGTAGAAATATTAAATATAAACAATACCATTTATTCATTTTTTACGGTAATTTGTATTTTTATTTTACAAACTGTTTTTTAAAAAAACGTGTGTGTTGTGGCCACCAGATGACATAGTGGTTATATTGCTGGACTCCCACTTGGCCGACTGGCTCAAGTCACAGACCTGATGACTTGACACTCATGCTGAACATGGGTGCGTGTGTGTCCCAGATCCCAGTAGCAGAATAAAGGAGAAGGGTTTGTTGCGTAGCCATCCCCCCTGGCGGGGGGGTGGGGGGTGATTTGCTTTCTGTCACTTCATTGAGCAAACATGCCCTATAGCAAACATTTCTCAAAAAAAAAAAAAAAAGAAAAGAAAAATTGTGAGTCATGGCATTTGGCTTAAACAAGAAAATTGTTAAAAATAAATCACAGACGGACCAGCAGTTAGTGTAATGACTATGTCGCTGGACTTCCACATAGTCGGCCATGGTTCGAATCCTGGACCTGGTGGCTTAAACTCACGCCGGGCGCGTGTGCGTGCGAACCCAAGATCCCTAGAGGAGAACGGAGGAGAAGGGAATGCGGCGTGGCCATCCCCCCTATATATATGTATATAGTTCGCAGGGGTCTCAGCAGTTGGCATAGTGGCTATGTCGCTGGACTCCCATGTAGTCAACTGTGGTTCCAGTCCTGGAACCAGTTTCTTAAACTCACACTGGGCACCTTCAAAAGTGTGCCCAAGATCCCGAGAGGAGAATGGAGGAGAAGGGATTGTGGCGTGGCCATCCCCCCTGGGGGGTGATTTCTAGCTTTCTGTCTCTCTGTCTCTGTCTGTCTGGCGAGCGCACGTGCCCTATAGCAAAAACCTCTCCCCCCCCCCAAAAAAAAATAGATTGCAGAGTTTACTGATACCATTTACTACATAGAAATTTTTCTATAGATAAAACTGTCATCTAGTTGTTAAACACCCTATTTCAGCTTTTACCAATGCTTAAATTTAAGAGTAAATAGTAATGATGACATTTTATTTCTGTGTAATACAAAATAGCTCTGACCTAGCCCTTATTTTAAACGTATATTCATATATCTTGATATGAGTTTTAGATATGTTAGCTGTATGGCACATACGTATCCAATAAACAGGAAAATAAGCTTTTATTTCTTTACTTGTGAGCCATCAATGTAGATATCACCTGGACCCAGCCCAGATCAGCTGATTCCAGAAAAGGATTTTAAGGGGCCAGCAGATGCCATGGTGGTTAAAGTGCTGGACTCCCACAGTTTGAGTCCTGGACCTGATGGCTTGAAAATCATGCTGGGCACACGTACTTGTGTGCCCAAAATCGTGAGAGGAGAATGGAGGACAAGGGATTGTGAAATTACCATTCCCCGCAGGGTGATTTCTCACTTTCCCTCTCATTGTCCCTCTGTAGCAAGTGCATGTACCCTATGGCAGGGACCTTTAAAAAAAAAAAAAAAAAAAAAAAAAAGGATCTTACTATGATCCTGTGGTGGTTTTATACATTAAAAAAATTTTTTTTTTTTGGAGAAGTTTTATGCTATAGGGTGTGTGTGCTCGCCAGACAGAGACAGAGAGATATAAAGCAGGAAATCACTCCCCAGGGGGGATGGCCATGCCGCAATCCCTTCTTCCCCATTCTTCTCTTGGGATCTTGGGCTTGCATGCACACGCACCCGGCATGAGTTTAAGCCACCGGGTCCAGGACACGAACCACGGTCGACTATGTGGGAGTCCAGTGACATAGCCATTACACTAACTGCTGGTCCCTATACATTAAAATTTGAGAAGCACAGCTTTATTTGACTTACACTAAAAACACATATATATGCACATGCAAAGCTTGAACTGTAGGATGGTTTTACAAACAGCAGAATCTCTGTAGAATTGTTACTGCTAGAAAAATCAAATTATGATAGGCATTTTGTACTTATAAAGTATTTTGTAGTCTTTATAAGGTAATTTTTATTTCATTAAAAGATCAGTTAATTCTTTTTACAGTTTGGGATTAGTTTATAAACTGACTTTTAATCCTGATCCTGGTGGGACCAGCAGTTGGCGTAATGGCTATGTCACTGGACTCCATGTAGTCGACTGCAGTTCGAGTCCTGGACCCGGTGGCTTAAACTCACGTCGGGCGTGTGTGTGTGTGTGCGCCCAAGATCTTGAGAGGAGAATGGAGGAGAAGGGATTGTGGTGTGGCCATCCCCCCCCCCCCCCCGGGGGGGGTGATTTCTCGCTTTCTGTCTCTCTGTCTCTCTCTGGCTTTCTGGCGAACGCACGCGCCCTATAGCAAAAGCCTCTTCAAAAAAAAAAAAAAATTCTGATCTGGTGAATTTTAATAGCCTTAACCAAATTGAGGTATTTGTAAAGGCTGTGTTCTTCCATGAGTTAGGTGGTTGATGGGTAACACTTTTCTTTATCAGTGAAACCCAAAGCATCTAGTTTGTACTCAGAGCCTTCTTGGGGCTCAGACAAGTTCTTACCCAAACTAAATACTGGTTTTTCTTTTTTTTTTTTTATTATTACTTATTTTGAGAAAATATTGACCTCACTATTAGGCATTAGACTTTTGCAGTTGAATATATGAATTCTTAATCTTTTATATGCCTGTAATCAAGGTGTCTTTAAGATTAAGATTGGCACTTCAGATATTTCTTGAGGAATACTGCTATTCTTTAATGCTGGAACATTTTCTGTAGTTTTCTGCCTTTAGTAGCCCTAACAGAAGCATCCCATATAATGTGGCTACTTTTCATTCTTCACGATTTTCTTAACACTTTTTTTGTTTAAAGTTTGTTCCTTCTATGAGGGAGAGACACAGAGATAGAGAGACAACACCCCTAACAGTGTCTTGACAGTACCATCCACCCCCCCGCTTTAGCCAGCCCTGAATCATGTGCATGCACACCTTAGGCTTATTTTAGGGACGTCTCCAGGGTGAGAACTTGAAACCTGCCTGTGTGGGTCAGTCTCACAGGACATCATGTGCCACTGTCTGGTCCCCCTTAACACTGTTTTTATTTTAAATTATATAGTTGAAAATGAATATATTTGGATCCTACTGCTTTAGCTTTGTACAGAAATGCTTTAACTGTTAATACTTAAATGGTGTGTCATTAGCTTGATTTTTTAAGAAATGCCCATTAACCAATAGGTCTTTTGAGAAGTCATGAATATTTTCCAGTATAAATCAGTGCTAAATATTCCCCCCTTGGGCCAGCCCTATAGAGGAGCCAGATCCCACATGGCTGATGGTGGTTCCAATCATAACCCAGTATCTTGTAAAACAAACTGTGGGTGTATGGGCATACATACTTACAAATCCTTATGGAATGGAGAAATAGAGAAAAACGGATGTGGTGAGACCATGCCTTTTTTGTGTGTGTGTATATGCTTTCTTACTCTAGCAAGCACACATTGTGACCTTAGGCAATTTAAAAAAGAATTAAGTAAAAATAAGAGAAACTTTTTTTTCCCTCCATATGAAATTTTTCTTAATTGGACATCTAAAATTATTTAATACAGTGTGTTTTTCTTTCCCACCCTTTTTTTGAGATGAAAGGTAAATTCATTGAATTTCAATGCTAAATATTTTTATTTCATTTTTGATGCTTGGTGCTATTTATTTTTGAACTTCATATTCTGTTTTATTTTTATTGTCTTTTACTCTAAGAATACATAAGGAAGACGTAATGAGATAGAGAGCCGAATCTTTTGTAAGTACAATCATTGTTTTATGGGAACATTTTTAAAGGCTCTGACTCAGGAAAAATGCCTGAGCTGAATCTGTAATATTTGGCATTTATTGTTTTGTGCCAAAACTTTAAATCACTGAGGTTACCTAGCAAAAGTTAAGTATGACTTTAAAGGTTTTTGGCATGCAGCTTAGCACAGACTAGTTATAAGAATACAGTAATTCATACTCTTAATTGAACTGATTATACTGTTTTATTAGAAATTACATTTAATGCTTGTAGCATATCTAACTCAGATGAGAAGCCATTTGAGCAAAATATTTACAGTAAATAAAACAACTCTCATTTTATAAAGTGTTTATATATAGAAAGATTAATCACAAACTAAAATATAAACAGGCATTTCATGTAAGAAAATAGTTTATAAATGAACACAAGAAAATGTTCTCCTTAACTAGGAGCAGATGTAATACAGGTTAAACAAGTAATTTCAGGCAACCTGCAGATAGAGTAGTGGCTACGTCACGGGATTCCCATGTAGTTGACCTCAGTTCGAATCCTGGACCCGGTGGCTTAAACTCAGCTGGGCGCGTGTGCATGCGTGCCCAAGATCCTGAGAGGAGAATGGAGAAGGGATTGCAGCATGGCCATCCCCCGTGGGGGGCTATTTCTCACTTTCTGTCTCTGTCTTTCTGGTGAGTGCACATGCCCTACAGCAAAAACCTCTCCAAAAAAAAGTAATTTCAGGCCCAATCCACAGTAGCCAGGCAGTGGGGTGCAGCTCATGATATGGAGCTGTATGAGAAGTGTGGATTGGCTGAGTAAACCTAAATGCACACCAAGCTGTTGGGGGTTGAAGGGGATCGCAGTGTGGAGAGACCCTTGGGAGTGCCTGTCTCTTTCTCTCATGAAGGAGGTGAACAGATAGACTTTCAAGGTGTCACTGCTGTGCTGCAAGCCTGGTGTTTCAATCCCAGATGGCGCGAAAGACACTGGGCATGCACTGGTGCTCAAGGCCTGTGAAGGGATGGGGAAGGGGGTCGTGGTAACAGGACCTGTTGAGGGAGTTCTCTCTTCCTCACACGTGTGTGCACATACGTTTTATCATAAAGGGGCAGAAATGATCTTTGTCAGTGCTAGAAAGAATGCTATAAAGAAGAGCCTTTAAAAATTTTTATAATCCCTTTGGAAGTGAACTGAAGATGTGTGTTAAGTCATCATACAGTTAGATTCCTTTTTTTTTTTTAAGAGAGATTTTTGCTACAGGATGTGTGTGCTTACCAGAGAGACAGAGCGAGAGAGAAAGCTAGAAATCACCCATGGGGGGTGATGGCGATGCCACAGTCCCTTTTCCTCCATTCTCTTCTCGGGATTTAGGACATGCACGCACATGTGTGGCTTGAATTTCAAGCTGCCAAGTCCGGGACTCAGACTGTGTTCAGCCATGTGGGAGTGCAGCGATGTAACCATTACACCGTCTGCTGGTTCCGAGCTATGCATTTTTTTTTTTTTTTTGGCGTTTGTTTACTGAACTGTAATATCCGTCCTTAAATAAAATCCATACTTATTAGTGTACAACTCTGTTAAGTTTTGACAAATTCATGCTACTGTTCCATTAAAGGTAAGAACTAAAAGTTCCTTCATGTCCCTTTGCAGTTAGCTCCTTGCCCAGTCCCCAGCCTTTAGCAATCACTTATTATCTGTCCTTTTGTTTTCTTAGGCACTGATTTAAATAATGAAAATTGTCCAGCAGTGCAGTGTCTGTTACAGAGAAATGTTTCTGTAAATCAAGGCATATTTCCTTACTTGAATTTTCATCATAAAGCCATTAAGTATGATGGTGTAATATCTATAAGGGCTTTTCAAAAACTTTATGGAAGGGGCCAGCAGGTAATGTAGTGGTTAAAAGCACTGGACACCCACGTGGACTACTGAGGTTCGAGTCCCAGACCTGGTGGCTTGAAACTCATGCTGAGTGTGTGTGTTTACATGCCCAAAATCTCAAGAGGAGAATGAAGGAGAAAGATTGTGGCATGGCTATCCCCTTTAATGATTTCTTGCTTTTTGTCTCTCCACCTCTCCTGGTCTCTGGCCAGCACACACGCTTTATAGCAAAAATCTCTTAAGAAAAAAAGCAAGCTTCATGGAAAATGTGTTTCATGAAAAAACTGTGCATTAATTAAAAATTTTTTTGCACCTAAACAAACTTGTACTTTATTTCTATTTTTCTGTGAACTTTTGAAGTCTCTAGTATGTAGTTTATAGAGGCTGTGCAGTTTAGATAAAAAAGCATATTTGTTAAGTAGTATTACAACATAGCATCTATTATTAGAGTAGATAATATACACCAGGATGACTGATGCGCTTATTCACCAAGCGTTCATTCCCAAAATGACAAATGGATGTAGTATAACCAAGGAGTCCTCTTTGAGAAGCTGAAATTTCTGGTGATACTTGAAGCCCAAGAAGTTAAAAAGTTAAAACTGCATTATAGGAAAATAAAGAGTGGGGAGGTGGAGATGGGAGTGTACAGGGCCGTTCTGGTGCTGGGAGAAGGAGGAGGATGGAGTTCTGTAAAGCTAAGCAGCGTCCTGGCCGTGTGGGGGCGGTGTTGACAATGTCTTGGGCTAGGGTAGGTTTAGCAAACTGTGGCCCAGGGGTCAAATCTGGGATCACTCCTCTTTTAGGACTGCCTGCAAACTGAGAGATGGTTTGTACATTTGTAATTAAAAAAAAAAAATTCATAACACATGAAAATTAAAGATACAATTTCAAAGTCCATATGTAAACCTTTGTTGAAAACAGTCATGCCCATTAATTTAACACACACACACACACACACACACACACACACACACACACACGAAGTTTAGTGATTGTTAAGAGACCTTATGTCCTGCAAAGCCTGTTACACACACTGGCTTTTACAGAAAAAGTTTGCCAGTCCCTGGGTTAGATTCACAGTGAACCATTCATATGAGAAATGAGAAATGAGAGAGGTAGGGGAGGGAAACATTTTTGTCTTTTAAAATCCAGATTCCAAAAGTTTTACTTCACATAGGAACCTTTTTTTTTTTTTCCTTAAGTGTTTTTGTTTTGTTTTGCCTTAAGGCGCATGGAGTTGGAGAGAAAGACACAAAGAAAGTGAGAAATCACCCCCAGGGGTGACCACACTGCAGTTCCTTCTCCATTCTCCTGGGAGTTTAGGCATGCACACATGTGATAGGCATGAGTTAAACTGTGGTCGGCCATGTTGGGAATCCAGTGCCTTAACCACCATGCCACCTACTGGCCCCCACATAGCATGCCTTCTTTCTTTTGTTTTTTCTTTTGGTTTTTTGTTTTGGAGAGGTTTTTGGTATAGGGCACATGCTCTTGCCAGAGAGACAAACAGAAGGTGAGAAATCACCCCCCCAGGGGGCATAGCCACACTGCAATCCCTTTTCCTCCATTCTGTCGTGATCTTGGGCAAGTGCACACACGTGCCTGGCGTGAGTTTAAGTCACCGGGTGCGGGACTGGAACCACAGTTGACTACATGGGAGTCCAGCGACATAGCCCTTACGCCAACTGCTGGTGCCCATAGCAGGCTTCTTCCTCGTTCCTCTCCCCTCACAGAAATGAGAGATCTTCACAATTTCATGGAAAGTGTATATTATGAAAATAACTGCATAAATTTCAATTTTTTTTTTGCACCAAAACTCATTCTTTAATTCTGTTTTTTCCACGAACTGTGTCAAAGTCTGTAATACTTTGAGAATTCATGCTATATAATTTTGAAAGCCATCTGATAGATACTCTGCCGTTCTGTTTTCCTGAAGGAAGCATGAAAACTTTTGAGTAGGAAAATGATATGATAGGTTGAAGTTCTATTATGAGGTTTGGCTTACATTAATTTGTCCATTGGAGTCTAGTATGGCATTTAAAATGTGACCTCAGAAATGGGCAGTGTGTTGTACCACTAAAGTCCTCCATTTTCCTTTTGTAACAGAATAGAAATCTTCCTTACTTTGCATAGTTTTTCACCTAAGATTAAGTGGGGCAACAGTTAATAAATAAAATTTAGGAAAATAAAAACATACTTAAACCCTCTTCTTTTTCATTAATTTCTGCTTTTTAAAATTGTTTGTGTTTTCTCTGGGTTTAATTTACTGCTTTTTTAAAAATAGAAATTCAGCTGTTTTTTAAGCCTTTCTTTTCCAGTATGTACATTTAAGGCCCTATGTTACTTTGTAAGCCCAGGCGTAGCCATATCTTGTAAGATTTGTTACTTAGTATTTTCATTGTCATGCAGTTAAAAATATTTTCACTGGGCTTTCTTCTTTGACCCATGAGCTATTTAGAGGTGACTTTTAATTTCAAAGGCTCAGAGGTTTTTCTAGTTATTTTTTTAAGGTTTTTTAGCTATAGACATGTGCTTTTGCTGGAGAGACAGAGACAGAGGAATCATGCCTGGGGGGATAGCGTCGCTGCAGTCCCTTCTTTTTGGTTCCCCTCTTGGGCATGCACGCACATACTCCTGGTATGATTTCCAAGCTGCGGAGTTTGGGGTTTGAACTGCTGCTGGCCATGTGGGAGTCAAGTGCCTTAATCACAATGTCACCTGCCGGCCCAACATATTTGGATTTTTAATCTCCTAGCTACCTTTTTTTTTTTTTTTTTTAACTTGTTCTACCTGCTTTGTGTTCCTCTGTTTCTCCTTTTAGATCAATTTTTTATTGCGTTTTATTTTTCATATTAGAGAAAGTGTAGTAGTGAGTTACATGCCCTCTCTGATTTTAGTGGTTTCTCTAGATACTACTGCTTTGACTTATTAAAATCTTTACATAAATTTCTAATTTTATCTCTTTCCAACAATACTGTCAGGTATTTTGCTTACATAAATCAACAAGACATTTCTAATATCAGTATGTATTTAGACACACGTGTGGGAACACATGTACTTTTTGCTGATGTAAATGCTTACCTCTCCTGTGACTCATCTGCCTGAGAGCACCCCATCGTACTTAGGTTTGCTGATACACATATCCGAGTGTTTCCTTTTTCCTTCCTTTCCCCACCCGACAGCCTTCACTTCATATGTACTCATGATGTGGGTGTAGAGTTCCAAGTTGGTAGTTACCTGGCCTCTGGGTTCCTGGTGAGAACTTTGCTTTTCAGTCTAATTTGTAGCTGTTCATAGGCAGTTTCCACTCATTCTCTGGTTTTAAGGTTTCTCTCTTTGTCCTTAGTTTTGGTGTGCTTTAGTGTGGTTTTCTTTATCCTTAGTGGAGCTTGTAAACCTTCTTAAATTTAAAGCTTAGTCTTTCATCAACTTCAGAAAATTGTTAAGACATGGCTTTTGGCCTGTTTTCTTCCTCTAGAATTCAGTTTTAAGTGTGTTAACCCTTGTTCTCTGCCTCTTTATCCTTTTACTGCTGCTGCTTTATTTTTGAGTATTTTTGTCTGACCTATCTTCTGCTCACTGATTCTCTGTTCAGCTGTGTATAATCTGCTTTTAAAGTCACCCACTAAGTTTTTCAGTTACAGAATGTCCATTTGATTCTTTCTTTAGAGTTTTCAATTTTTTGTTGAGCTTCAGTTTTAAGATGTTGCTGTGTATATGCTAAACAGAATTATTTTAGAACTGTTTAGAACTGTCAATAACTATATTATCTGGATTTCCTGGTAGGCTTTTCTTTTCTTGTTTTTTTTTTTTTTTAGAGCAATTTTTGCTATAAGGGGTGTGCACTCAAGAGACAGAAAGCAAGAAATCACCCCCTGTGGGAATGGCCATACTGCAGTCCCTTCTCCTCCATTCTCCTTTTGGGATTTTGGGCATGCATGCACATGTGCCCTGCCCTACATGAATATCAAGCCACTGGGTCTGGGACTCAAACCACATTTGGCCTTTGGGAGTCTAGCAACGTAACCATTTCGCTATCTGCTGGTCCCCGGTTGACGTTTTCTCTCAGCTCTTCTCAAGGTTCCTGTGTTATGATTCCTTGTGGGATTTTTTTTTTTCCTGTTCATTATTTTTAATTGGATGTGAAACATTGTATATGAAGAATTTAAACATTGAAGCCTAATATGGTATCTTCCTCTAAATAGCTTTATGTATTTACTTCTGGCTTTTGATGATGTATACTGCCAGTTCTAGATTGTTTCAGTTCAGTGTTGAAATGGTTTTAAATTGGATTTCTTTCAGATTCCAGTTCCCCTTCATTCTGTGGGATACAGCCCTTTGGAACTCTGACTGACAGTTTGGGGATTTCCGAAGCTCCTCTTGCTGGGCTGTGACTCCAGTTCTCTCTGACCCCCCCAAGACTGTCACAAACTCTCAGTATTTCAGCTGTATCTTCCAGAATGGGTGCAGGGCATTGTGAGAAGGTTACCAACTTCTAGACTTGACTCCTCAAACACCATTTCATTGTAGACCATTGAAATCCTAGATCCAAATAAACATAACCAGGGTAATTTTATAATCTATGCAGATATTATGGAAGACAAACCAGGAGAAACCTGTGGGAAGATTGTAGTCCTACTGTATAATAGTAATCATTTTTGTTTTTTCTAATTTTAGTTATAAAGGGGATTTATTATTTAAAGTATTCAGATTTAAACCACTTTCTGTTATACATGCTGTTGTGAGGGGGTCCCCAAACCACCCCTTGGACTCACAATACAATTGTACTTGTGTCTGAGTACAATTTTTTTTACAGTGATAGAATAAGGACCTGCTGCTGGATCATAAGAAAAAAGACCCAGATGAGGTCTAGAGAAATCTGCAGGCTTACTTTTGCTTTTTACTTTCTCTCTCACAGAGTACATACTTTTCCAGCAACGAAAATGCATGTGTATGATGTTTCTGCCCAGGGAAACCCATGAGAGATGCAGTACTCAGGTTTTTATTGGAAACTGGTCACTTAGGCTGCCTTTGCCTAGCACATTTCCAAAGTTCCCCAGAAAAAAATGAGGTGTTCAGCATAAATTGCCTTGTTGGTACAGATGGTTTAGTCACAGTGAGCCTCCTTATCGCTGAGGGAAGGTTTTATTGATTGTAGAGAACTTTGTACCAGGTAAGTTCCCAGATGTTGGCTGAGCGTCCACCCTGCAAGTTGTCTTTCTAGGGATAGCAGTCCCAGCTTGCACACTCTTGTGTGCAGACATGCCTAAAATGACTCCCTGTTGAAATGTTCTGCGTAAATATGCATGATAACTTCTGTTTTGACAGTTAGTAAAAGGCTTACCGTTAGACTTAGATAAAGTCTCTCGTGTTTATAATGTCGTAGTGTGTTTCATACAGGCACTTACTAATATGCCAGTGCCTGTTGTCAGTTTTAATCCATGTGTGGGAAGAACAGGACAGTGTTAGAACATTTAGTACATCTGAAAAGAATGCTTAAAAAAATAAATTACAATGTGAAATAATCCATTATGAGAAGACACTTCAGATGTCTCCTTTTAAAGTTTGTATTGAACCACCTACATATTTTCTAGAATTATGTGGACTTGTTTATCTTTTGGGATTTTTTTTCTTGGAGAGGTTTTTACTATAGGGCATGTGCACTCGCCAGAAAGACAGACAGAGACAGAGAGACAGAAAGTGAGAAATCACACCGCAGGAGGGATGGCCACACCGCGATCCCTTCTCCATTCTCCTCTCAGGATCTTGGGCACGCATACACTCGTGCCTGGAGTGAGTTTAAGCCACCGGGTCCAAGACTCGAACTGTGGTCGACTACATGGGAGTCCAGCAACATAACCATTATGCTAACTGCTGGTCCCACTTTTGGGAGTTTTTTGAGGAAAATAATTTGTTACCAAGAATTTTGGCTAAAATAGGTGAAATTCACTCAGTGATCCAGAAGCATTGAAAATACAACTTTTGACAACTATTAGAATCAAACTGAAGAATTCAGGATAAAGACTACATTCCTCACTTATAAACTGGAACCTGACCCAGAAAGTTAAGTGAGTGCCAGCAGAACTGAATAGCTGGTTAGTTTTAATTTAGCTGTTTTTTAGTCATAGAGAATCCACTTAAAAGTACTAATGAAAAATATCAAGAGACCATGGAGTACCTTTAAGTTTCATCTGGTTGTACCTCATTTGTTTATATTGTTTATTTGACAAGTTCAAGGGTTCTAGCCCCTGCTGTTTATCAGACACTAGTATTTGATACTAGGGATCTTTTTTTTAATTACTTATAATCAAAGTATATCCTACTTAAGGGTGGCTTAGAGCTGCCTGCTTTTCTGTAGATTCTAAAGTACATATATATTATATCCTGGTCCCTCAAAATATGTTCTTTTTTTCTTTTTCTTTTTCTTTTTCTTTTTTTTTTTTTTAACCTCTTTTTAAGGTAATACTGCATTGCATGATTGTGCAGAGTCTGGAAGTTTGGACATCATGAAGATGCTCCTTATGTATTGTGCCAAGATGGAAAAGGATGGTTATGGAATGACTCCCCTTCTCTCAGCAAGTGTAACTGGTCACACAAATATTGTGGATTTTCTGACCCACCACGCACAGACCAGCAAGACGGAACGTATTAATGCACTAGAGCTTTTGGGAGCTACATTCGTAGACAAAAAAAGAGATCTACTTGGGGCTTTGAAATACTGGAAAAAGGCGATGAACATGAGGTACAGTGATAGGACTAATATTATCAGTAAACCAGTACCACAGACCCTAATTATGGCTTATGATTATGCCAAGGAGGTAAACAGTGCAGAAGAACTAGAGGGTCTTATTGCCGATCCTGATGAAATGAGAATGCAGGCTCTATTAATTAGAGAACGTATCCTTGGGCCTTCTCATCCTGATACCTCTTACTATATTAGATACAGAGGCGCTGTCTATGCAGACTCTGGCAATTTCAAGCGATGCATCAACCTTTGGAAGTATGCGTTGGATATGCAGCAAAATAACTTGGATCCTTTAAGCCCCATGACCGCCAGCAGCTTACTGTCTTTTGCAGAACTGTTCTCCTTTATGCTCCAGGATAGGGCTAAAGGCCTGCTGGGCACTACTGTTACATTTGATGATCTCATGGGCATACTGTGCAAAAGTGTCCTTGAAATAGAGCGAGCTATCAAACAAACTCAGTGTCCAGCTGACCCTTTACAGTTAAATAAGGCTCTTTCCATCATTTTGCATTTAATTTGCTTGTTAGAAAAAGTTCCTTGTACACTAGAACAGGACCACTTCAAAAAGCAGACCATATACAGGTTTCTTAAGCTGCATCCAAGGGGAAAGAATAACTTCAGCCCTCTTCATCTGGCGGTGGACAAGAATACAACATGTGTTGGGCGGTACCCTGTTTGTAAATTCCCATCTCTGCAAGTTACTGCAATTCTGATAGAATGTGGTGCTGATGTGAACGTGAGAGACTCCGATGACAACAGTCCCCTCCATATCGCTGCTCTGAACAACCATCCAGATATCATGAATCTCCTCATTAAATCAGGTGCACATTTCGATGCGACAAACTTGCACAAACAAACTGCTAGTGACTTGCTGGACGAAAAAGAAATAGCTAAAAATCTGATCCAGCCTATAAACCATACCACGCTGCAGTGTCTTGCTGCTCGTGTCATAGTGAGTCATAGAATATATTATAAAGGGCACATCCCAGAGAAGCTAGAGACCTTCGTTTCACTTCATAGGTGATAACTTGACTGTTCTATCACTGTTAAAGCACGAATTGGTAACAGTTGTTTCATAAATGAGCACTGTTGTGATAACACCAGCATTTGTTTAGCTTGATATCATCATGCTCTCATTGGCTAAAGCATTATAAACATCAAATTTACAGGATTGGTTTCCCAGTATTTAATATAAGTATACCATATAATATATTGTTTGGAATTATTGAGAAATAGAATGTCATGTTCACATTTCTAAAATTGTCTGCCAAAGGCTTATCTATTCTGGTTTTGTTTGCTGTTGGGATTTGGGACAGAGTTCGCCATTTTTCAATGGTGTCTACTGGTTTGTGAATTTTATACGGATAGAGGTCTTTTTTTTTTTTCTTCTTGCTTCTACCTTCTGTTCTCCAAGCTTTTGCCCTGTTTCCACTTTTTTTTTTTTTTTTTTACCCTGACCATTTCTGTTACAGTTTTTCCCCTCTTACAGACTCATGCTAGGTTGTACAAACTGTGTGGACTCGTTACCATTTGCAGTTACCATAAGTGCTTTATCTTCTCTATGCACCGGCTTAAACTGGACTGTTGTATGTTTGCATATTTTCTATGCAGCAGTTGGTCAACTTCAACTCAAAACACTGTTTTCTTAAGTTTGGTACAAAATTCATTTTATGAAAATACTCTTGTAGCATGATAATTTTTAGAGCCACAGGTTAACTGTCTAAGCTCAAGCTATTTTTTTTTTTTCTTCACATCAGAGGTTTCTTTCTCTAATCCACTGAAATTATTGTGTGCTAAATTTGGGAAACAAATCTATTCTAACTCATTAACCCAGTTGGAATTTAGGTCTGTCATCCTAATATATTATGCAGTAAAAGAATATTTCTAAAGCGACCCACCTTTCATGCTGCTCCAGCATCGTCCTGCTTTGTGCCGATGGTGTGATTAGGTATAGAGAATTTGCTTAAAGTTAATCTCAAAGAATATCACACAGCTTAAGGAGTCATATTGAATTATCCAGTAATTGAACTGCAAATCACTTTTAGTTTCAAAAGGAGCTAAAGCATGTCAGTGGCATGATGCTTGCCAAGCCAGATCTAGGCATCTAGGATAATTAAGGTATTTTTAGTACGCAATTTACTGCCATAGTATCAAAGGTCAGTAAGTGTTCTTTCTTTCCTTAAGCTTACTTATACCTTTAAAGATAACTTGCATGAATTTCTTTGGTCTCAATTATTTGTCACCCTGTTTAAACACGAAAGGTTGCAGTGCTTCCTGTTCCATTACTGAAAGTTATTCTTTTCTTCTCCCTCTTTCCTTTGCTTCCCTCCTTTCCTCCCATCCTTTCCTCCCCTTTTCCTCCTTCCTTCCTTCCTTTGCTAATGCCACAGAAAGGGCTCTTTTTACTTAAGAAAAGATAAGTGAGAAGTACTAAAAATGATTCAGGTAATTATCATTCAGCACTTTATTGTTATTCAGAATAAAATTTATGATGGCATATTTGCCCTGCAGATGTCTTAATGAAATTGTTCTGAATAAAAAGCTTCTTATTGAATTGAGAAAAACTCAGTTTACCTGTGAGTTTAATGAGCTGAATCACTACTCCGAGTTTTGTGTTGACATTTTCTTCTGAGGGTTGGTGTAATGATATTTAAAGAGTCATTATTGCAATATTCACTTAAGGTTTGTTTTATCTTTATTCAGTAAAAAAACTTGTAATGAAGAATAGTAAATAAACAAAAGGATATTAGACATTTTGGTTAAATAATTGATGTTTAATTTTTTAAAGGAAATTCTTACTCATTTTATTAGGTCTTAAATTTAATTTCACCATTGACAAAGGTAAATTGGTTGTCAAAGCGGAATATGAGTGACCTAGGCCCAGATAGGAAAGGCAAAACATGCCTTTCTCGGGATGATCAGCTACAGGGTTCCTTTTATTTGACTTTGAGAGTGACAGACAAAATTAGTGAAGAGATTTCTATTGGTCTAGCCCAAAAGGCAGACATGTGGAAGTGGGCAGCTTGTAGGTTATAGGTGGGTTCCACAATTTTTAGGTTGGTGATTGGAAGGGGAGATCTGTGTCCTGGGAAGAGATTCTTAAAAGAAATGCTTAACCTACATCTCAAGATAGGGGGAAGTTCTGTGTCTTGGGAAGAGATAAGCAAAATAATATACTATAATTGGTTGAAATATATGTCTCAAAGATACTATGCCAGGGACTGGATGCAGGAAGAATCCTGTTAATGGGAAAAATGGTCTTTTAATGTTTGTGGGTGTGACTCCTCCTAGACCCTCTGGAAAGGACTTTGGAAAAATAGGAAAAAACAGTCAGACGTCTGTCCACATGAGTATAAATGGGCACTCTTCAGCCTTTTGATAAAGGGGTTCTACTATGAACAGGTCTGATGAAATGTGTGAACTGCCATTTATATTACAAATACTTTATAATTTGTGATTTAGACAAAGATTAGAAATATAAAACATCAGTATTTTGAAACTGTCTGCCTCTGATTTTATGGTGTAAGAATTATATACACTTGATATTTTTTTCTTTTCTTTTAAAGGAAAATTTTGCCAGTAGAATAAATCACATTAGTTGATCTCAGTGTTTTGGGTAAAAGATGACAGTTGGATTTTCAAGTGGTTTAATATTTTCCCCTTAGGAGGGCTTACTTGCTTTTAGTGTAAGGTACATTTCACACTGTTTTATAGGTGAACTTAAATTGTGTACTTTCAGTATAAAATAAGAGTTTCTTTAAATAGAATTTTTCCATCACCAGAAATAGATCATTTAGGTCTAGTCCTCAGTCTTGGTACTGAAATACCTTTATTTCAATTAGGATAAAATTCTCCTTTTTCTGTTTGACATCTCCATAAATACCATTGGGAGTTCTTAAAAATTACTTGGTTTAATAACTCAAAATTGACCAAGATTTTATTTTAGGGGAAGTTAGTTCAGAAATGTGACCTTAGACACTATATTAAGGCCTTCATCAGAAAGTATTCTCAGAATGGTTGCAAAACTGAGTAAAGTAAAATACTTAATTTTTTAAAAATAAATCTCAGATGAGTAAATTTAATACTTAATGAACTAATTGAATTCATTTTAGTCAAACTAACCGGTATACTGTAGCATGATGATTTTGGCTGGAGTTAATGTGTAAGCTTTTATTACATTTCTATAGAAATGCCCTGTTGGGGCTTTCTGAATTTTAGATATTGCACTATTTTGATTATTTCTATAAATAAAATGGTCATTTTACTCAGATTAGATGCCAGTCTACTTTATAAAGCCAAATGAATTGTGGATTGAAAAAGAATAGTTCTTCCTGTCTGTAAATCTGAAAATGTTAAACCTAAATCAGCAAAGATCATTTGATGCCCTTTATAATTTTGAAGTTGAGTGATTGCTTGCTCATAAGGTCACCTTAATATACAATATTTTAAACATTCCCCTACCTCCTGCGACTTGGGAGAATTGCTTTAGGTTATTTTTCACAAAGTGACTCTTTGAAATTATATTACCCAGAATTATGGGCGCTGGATGAGATAATATTCTTACACTGTAATAGCGGTGTTATTGCTTGGAATTTTAATTATTTTAGAGTTAGATACTATGGAAACTAAATTAATTGGTCATTTTTTTCTTTTACCTTTTTGTATTACTAAACTAGTTTCTCTCCCTTTTGTCAGTTCCCATTGTGTATTTTTTTAGAAGTACTGTATTCAGGTGCCAGCCAATAATTGTCACACAATGGAAAATGATATGCCACGACATTCATTGTAAGGATTAATAAAATTATATTTGCACCAAATTTAAGTGTATTATTATATTAACTCTTATTATATTAACTCTTAATATTTGATTGGTGTCATCTTAATGGATATGATGACAAACTGTTTCAGATAGACCTCTTAGTAATTTATGAACAGTTATAAATTGAGGGAGAGCATTTATTATTAATATTCTATAAAAAAGATGGTGTATGCACAGTTCATTCTCATTTTTATCTAGTAAAGACCACAGAAATTAAATATAGAGAAACACGTGTTAAGCAAGGTGGAAGGCTGCTTTTAATTCTTGTTTTCTTTTTAAATTTCATATTAAGAATTAGAAGTATATCATAAATACTATGAAGGTAAGTTTTAATAAATTTATCTACATCACTCTTTAAATTTATTTCCTTCATGAGAGAGAAATGCACACATTGCAGCAGTATTCCCCCAATGTTTTTGGCACCATAGTTTTTGACTGATCCTGTGGAAGACAGTTTTTCTATGGATCAGGGCAGGGATGGTTTTTGGGGTGATTCAAATGTATTTATTGTGTACTTTATTTTTATTTCTGTTATTATTATGTTTTAACATATAATGAAATAATTATACAACTCAGGGTAATACAGTATTTGCAGCTGCTTCCCAGTACTAGTATCACCATCTCAGCTCCATCTCAAATCATCAGGCATTTGATTGTCATTAGAAGTGCACAACCTAGATTCCTACCACGTGCAGTTCCTAGTAGTGTTTGAGTACCTATTAGAATCTGGTGTCACTGCTCATCTGACAGGAGGCAGAGTTCAGGAGGTAATGGAGGGGCTGTGAATACAAAGGAAGCTTCTCTTCTCTCCTGCTGCTCACTTCCTGCTGTGCAGCCCAGTTCATGACAGGCCATAGACCCACTCGGGTTGGGGACCTCTGCTTTACAGTCTCACCTCTGCTTTACAGTGGTGATCCTACCACTCCAGTCCTCCAGCTACCCAGGATCACCATCATGAACCTTGGCCTTCCATGTGATGGGTTCCAGCATTGTATAGTGGAACTCCATTACCTGTACCTCGATGCTTTGGCCTTCCATTACATTAAAAAAACGTTCATCAGAGGCTGCATGCACTCATTGGAGAGAGGCGGGAAAGAGAGTGGGAAAGCCCCTCTTTTGTGCATGGTCACACTGCAAATTCCATCACTTAAATAGTTCTAGTCTTTGGGACCAGCAGTTGGCATAATGGCTATGTCGCTGGACTCCCATGTAGTTGACCGTGGTTTGAGTTCCAGACCTGATGGCTTAAACTCACACCAGGGCACGTGTGCATGTGTGCCCAAGATCCCAAGAGGAGAATGGAGGAGAAGGGATTCTGGTGAGGCCCTCCCCCTTGGGGGGCTGATTTATTGCTTTCTGTGTCTCTTTCTGGTGAGTGCACACTACCTATAGCAAAAACTTCTCAAAACAAAACAAATAGTTCTTGTCTTTATATATACATGTATGTATGTGTGTGTATATATGTATGTATATGTTACCTGATACAAAAGGTTATAAGAGGCCTAGAAAATGTGTTGATCATAAATTCTAAACTCCAAATGTAGGTCTTGTACATTTGAATCACCAATATACCTTATCCAAGACAAGTGCAGGCTTTGTCATCCTTTTGACACAGATTTTTAAACATTAGCCTTTGAAACACAATTTTGAGGGTTTATGGTTGCCCCTAGAACTACCACCAGTATTAAAAAGGAAATCGTACCAAATTTATAAGGAAAGAATATTACTTGTTTTAAATTTTCTAATACTAAATTTATTCAATACCCTAGTAAAAGTTTTGGTTATAAGTATCCAATAGTATAAAAAGTACAAAACAGATTTGTAGATTTCTAATATATTAATAAAAGTACATGACTACATACAGTACATCCTACAGGCAAAGAGAGGTGGAAAGGGAGAAAGAAGACTGTGGTTGAGGTCTAGTAATAAATACAGAAGTAGAGACGATCCATATTACAGTATATTCTACCACCAATACTGCAGCCAAAATGTACAAAAAAGAAAAAAAACTTTCTAAATAAGGCAGGAGGATGAGAATGGCTGGACTCTTGTGATATACCTCAATGGCTGTGGGAGAGCCACTCAGCTCACTGCAGAAGCAGTGCAATGGTGGCTTGTGGCAGGGAAGTTTTTTTCCCAAAGAAACAGAAAACGATCAATTTAGATGAACTATAGAATCATAGGGTGCCCATAAAAAGAGGCTCACTCCTTACTGTTATACCTTCTGGTTTTCCAAATCCAGTTTAAAGATAAGCACTGAGTCCTGTTATTGTAAGACAAACAAAATGCTCTTTCCTCTCTATAATAAAAAGTCTAAACTAGTGATATTTTTCCTGAATGTACAGAAAAGAGGCCACGTGAGTGTGAGGACTTGGGTTTGGGTTCCAGTGAGAGGCTGTTGAGAACTCAGTATTCAGAATATTGCCATGTTCAGAAAACCTAACTGAAAGAAGCCAAACCAAGACCAACCCACTTAGCATTCATACATCTCATTTTTCTTAGTAAATTTTACTTTAAATAGAAGAGGGGGGGGGACCAGAAACCCTAATAGGTTGTCAAACACCCATTCTACACAGATAAAACCTTCACAAAGGTCAACTGAAGTCATCCACAACTAAAACTGAATTGTGCAGATTTTCAGTGAAGTCACCAAACAACTCACGTAACATAAAAAAGTCAATTATTTGCACACTCGACAAGCCCTCCAAGACACGTGTCTCCTGAAGCATTAAACTTTGTTTTGTGCCACCCTGAAGACGTGCACACTTTATTTTCTAGATAGTTCGACATGTTTACTACAGTGTGCTCCCACCGCGTGGCGATGCTTCGGAGCTCTTCTACAGCATCTTGCCTCTTCCTGTCTTCCCATTTCTCCGAGAGGAGCTCTGATTCTGCTTTAGAAGTTTTACATAAATTCATCTCTCTTATCAAATACTAATACGAAGGGAGGTGAAACAGGATACAGCATATACAGCCAAGTTCCCTCTCTGTCTATTTGGGAATTACTTTCTCCTTGAAGGCATTTGTACCAGAAAACAGGTATCTAAGACAAAAATAGGAAGGTCAGTTTGTTGTTTTGAGGTCTTCACAAAATTTAAACCACTGTTCCCTTGTACTTGCACCTCAGTCACCACTCTTGAGTTGAAATGGGCAGAGGCTCCGGGCCCTGCTCCTCCGGCTTCTATGCAGCCGCTTTCTTGTTGCTGCAGCAAGGCTTGAATAGATGTGTGTAGATGAGGCCCTCCCCAAGGCCTTTGTAGATAACCCCACAACAGATTTTCTGTCGTTTCCAGTATGTAAGGTCTAAGAAAGAGAACACAGGAGTTCTGTGGGAGCCAGAAGCCATCTCTGTGTCTGAGCCGCCATCTGACTGGTGATGGCAACAAGGAGACTGTGCAGGGAGCACTTGAGGTGGTACTATGAGCATCAGAATTGTGGCGTTTAAATTCCTTCTGCAGTTTACTGATCTGGTTGCTTTCTATCCTGTTTCCGGATAGAGTTTTCACATTCTCTGGTTTCAGTGTAGTCTTTAGACTGGGTCCTGCCCTTGCATCTACCACGTGATTCCAGTTTTTTTTTTTTTTTTTCTCTTGCGGGCAATCACTTTGCTTGGAAATACATCCATACACTACAATTTTTTTCACTCCAAGAATGGAACAAACATCAAATGATCTTACCCGAAACAGCTCTGGAAGTCCTTTTCGTAGCGTTTGCTGTCGGTGAGTCGAGAACTGGAGGACTTTGCTCTGCAAATACAGCAGCCCTCTATACTTCGGTACATTTTTGGCTTGTGAAAACCAAACATCTTTTCTTCTGGGCAGTACTCTTTCCAAAAGCAGCCGTTCCACGTGCAAGAGCGTTCCCAAAGTGCGGAGTCCATGCCAGGCCAAGCCCCCTCCAGGCGCTCCCTCCTCCTCAACTGCCTTGTCTAGAAACAGAATATTACATTTTTAAGGATCTGAACAAGAAAAGTCTTAGTAAGTCCCTAAGGTACTCTTATTTCTTCAAGATAACTAATTTTGTCTTTTTCACATCTGTACTATTGGGTAGAGTGTTTTTTGTTGAGCTATTTGGAGCTGTAGGAATTACATGAAGTAATTGGTTACTGGATGCCATACTAACTTATTTTTTGTTTATAGTAAAGACTCTTTTAAATAGCATTTTCTCATAAAATCAGTTTTATATAATTATGTCAATTTAGTTGATTTTCCTGATATATCTATGTCTGATTCAAATGTGAATTGTTCTCTGCCTTAAAAAAAACAAAACAAAACAAAACAAACAAAAAACGAAAAAAATTCCCTGAAAACTTACAAGAGAAATGTATTTGTGACGTTTGTTCACATTAAAGGAAGAATCGATGGGCAGTAGTCCTGCTGGTACAATTAGTGTATTTGTCAACCTCTGTATATACTTTGGTGTAAGTCAAGGAATGGTTTAAAGCACTTAACATCATTGCCAGAAAGAAAAAGGGAGAGATAATCCAGTGTGCTACAGAAAAATTTATAAACATTCCTAGTGATCAGTCTTTTGTTAAGCGAGTTCTGCTTGATATATGTCAGACATTCTTGAGCTAATGTATTATTCAGTTACATTTTTCCTTTCTCTCAAAGATCTACTATAATTAATGGAGATTTTCTCCCTTGTTTACAGAATGTTGATAAACAGTACTAATTGGTCCAGGATTGGATTTTACTTTTTAAACTCTTCTTTTAATGGTCTTTGGAGACTAAAGCCACAAAGGATACTTGTGATAGTTCATAGTTGTTATAACACTTAGTAGATACCTTGACTTTTTTTAAGCGATATATATTTTTAATATAAGAGTGCAACTGGAGACAATGAGAAACTGAAATGACATCACAGCTTAAGACACAGAGACTGGAGAAGGACCCATGTAAGGTATAAATGGAAAGACAAGACCACCAGGAAAGAGGCCGGACTGGACACCTGCTCTGAGTAGGTTTCTTGCAGATACGTAAAAGCATCAACTGTTTCCAGCAGCATTTGTGTTCAAATCGCTGCCTGTGCTGTCAGGCTTTAGAAGGAGGGCAGGATGATCCTGCCATCATCCAGGGCAGACCATGGCACTTGACGATGTCTAGGCAGATGTTACCTGAGTGTCCACGTTGTAGTTGTAGCAGGGCCTGAGGAACTTCACTGCGAACACATGGTAAGTGCAGCCACCAGCCACTCTGGGAAGAGCCTGACCATAGGTCTCCATGCACTGGTGCTGCTACTTGGTGGTTGGGCTCCACCCACAGGAAAAAGCACCTGCCTTGGGAAAGGCAGGACTTTCTTTGCCACTGAGCAGCCCAGGGGTCGTCAGTTTCAGCCTTCACCTCTTGCCTGTGGAGGCCTCAACAGTGCCCTGCTGGGCTGTACTTCTACTGGCTGTGTGGCCCTCCTTCCCTTCATTGTTGAGGAAAAGTCATGACCAGTGAACACCAAGTTTCTGCGACACCAGGCACCATGCACAGTCACTGGCTAGAGAAAACTGGATAGTAAAAGCAAAAAGAACACCACTGTCTTACCTCTATTATGCATGGTACCTAGGTGTGTTCTCCCCTCCTCCCCGACTCCTCTTTAAACCTGGAGTTAAAGTAGTAAGTGGCAGCTAAAACTTGCTAAATTCTGAATGTAGGATTATGTCGATACTGAATTTAAATGAATATGACCAGCTTATGTTGGAGCACTGAGGGAAAATTTAGACATTCTCCATTCCCTTTCAGGGTGGTTGTCCTCAAAATAACTGTAACCCACATTCTTTGCCAATTGGTGACAATTTCTATTGCTTCAGCAGTAGGTGCTAGGACAGCTTCTAACTTTACAAAAAATGATGGAAGCTTTTAGTTATGTATACAGAGCTAATAAATACATTTAAACCTTTCTGATTTTTCTGTAATCTTCAAGTAAACTGGTATTTCATAGTATTTAGTTCTTTCTGCCTTGCTGACTTTGAATAAGTCTTGATGTATTTGAATTAAGAATTTTATTTTACAGAAAATGTCCAAATTAGGGTTATAGAATATTTTAACTTCTTTGAACATTCTAAAACTTTATAAAATTTTGGAGTAATTTTAGACTTAGAAATTTCAATTAGCACAGGAAGTTCCTATACACACACAGCTTCCACTAATGTTAAGACCTTATTTAAACATGGTACATTTGCCAAAACTAAGATATTAACACGGGTACAATACTGCACACTACAGACTATCTGGTTGTCACCAATATTTCCACCAGTGTACTGCTCCTATAGACTATGTTGCATTTTGTCATCATGTCCCCTTAGCCTAGTAGTTCCTCGGTCTTTACTTATTCTTCTAGATAGAGCTTGCCTATTTATTTATTTATGAGAGGTTGTTGCCTTAGGGCCCATGAGTTCACCAGAGAGAGGAGAGATAGGGAGTGAGAGGGAAAGTGAGAAATCACAATCTCTTCTCTATTCTCCTGGGTTCTTGGGCACATGCACACAGGTGCTTGGGATGAGTTTTTAGTTGCTGGGTCTGGGACTCGAATCACGGTCAGTCATGTGCAGCGATGTAACCGCTATGTCACCTGCTGGTCCCAGACCTTGACATTTTTGAAGTGCCCTGCTTAGCTATTTTGTAGAATGTCTCTCAACTCAGCTTCATCTGGTATCATAATTATTCTGGAATTATGGTTTTCTGGGGAAAAATATTACAGAGGTGATGTATCCCTTCTTTTTTCTTCATACCAGGGTATATGAACCTGACCTCACATGGGTGATGCGAATCATGGTCACTGAGGATGTTATCTGCTGGGTTTCTTCGTGAAGTTTACTATTTTTCTGCTTCATGGTCTGTTCTGTAGAAGTAAGCGAGTCCAGCTGATGCTCAAGAAGAGAGGAATTAAGCTCTACTTAGGGAGAGGGTATCTACAGTACATATATCAATATAGAATTCCGATGTGGAAATTTGTCCCTTCTCCCTTTTTGATTTGATCATTTTCAATATAGGCTCCATGGATGTGTGTGTGTGTGTGTGTGTGTGTGTGTGTGTGTGTGTGTGTTAACAACCCAATTTTATAATTATTTTGTTGCTTAAATTGTTCCAGCTTTGGCCCTCTGGAGCCATGTCCTTCTGACATGGCCTCTTTTTTCTCCTTGGCTTCCCTTACTTTCTGGCACTGTAAGAGACTCCCAGCACATACCGTATTTTCTCTCTCTTAGCCCTAGATCAGTCATTTCTCCAAAAAGCCACGTTTCTTTCCTTTTTTAGGTTTATTTATTTCCTCCATGAGAAAGAGTCACAGAGGAGTTGGAGAGAGAGAGAGATACAGATAGGTCCCCCAAACAGGGTCTTAGTGCTAGAATTCAGCCCCAGTCTCAGCCAGCCTAGATCACAGGTACACATGCATGCATGTGCGCGCGAGCTTAGGGAGATCCCGGGATGTGAACTCTGCACCTTCCCTTGTGGGTACAGTTGCATTACTCCTGTGCCAGAGCCTGGCTCCTTTGCTTATTTTATTGGAGAATGGCATTTGGAATCCAAGATTCGAGTGCGAGATGTGCTTGTTGCTTATAGACCTCAGTGGACAGAACTAGGCATTATGTGAACGAGCACTGACATGTATTCACACATAGGCCTTCTGTATCTTTCTGTATATATTTAAAAGAAACCTGAGTTCGTGCTGGAATCTCCAATTCCTGATCCAGTACCTCATTCAGCCCTCATAGGGCTCATTCTAGATTTCCCCCTTTTCCTCTTTCTAACTTCTCTGCCAGTAAGAAACCTAATTCCCATGACCTATATTCACTTATAGTTTTCAACCCTAGTGCATGCATGGCACCTACTAGAGTACAATGCTTATGTGCATTTTGTCTTTAACCTTACATTGTCCTGCGGAAACACGTATTCCAAATGACCTTTCCCCCAAAAAAACCCATTTTTTTAAAATAACTTTTTAAATAGACATCAGAGAGAGTGACTTTTTGGTGCTATAAGATTCTGACTAGCAAAAAAAAAAAAGATTCTGACTAGCAGCAGCTATAGCTCATCTTCATCAAAAGTAAGGAAATGTGTAAAAGACAGTTAAAGTAGAAACCTTTTGCTACTTAAAATTGTTCTCTTCTTCCTGTCTTGCCTCAGCTGATTGTTCAATAAATCTAGTATCTTTTTGTTGCTTTTGCTGGTTTTCTAGCTTTTTTAATGTTTTTTTAATCTAGAAGTCGTGATTACCAAAAGAGAATCAAAAGTTTTCATTTGATGAAATTTATCTTCCTGCCACTTTTAATGGGTCTTAAGAAGGAAGGAATGCATAAGCATTGTGGAGTGAGGTCAGGGAAGACTCTTCATCATCTTCTTCAGTTTGTTTATTAAGAGGAAATTATTCTCAATGTTTAAATAATGAAACACTTTGATCAGTTTCTGTTAAAAGCCAAAATAAGACTTAACGTTGCCAGTAACCTTTGCCAACACTTACCGTGCTCTGTATTGAATACACTGGCTTTTCTTTAGGCCTCAACTAATTTTTTATATATAACGGGATATGAAAATATTGTTGAGTCAGATTGTCAGAACTTAAACTTTTCTAGCTTAATAATGTTGTGAAAGTATAGGGTAAAGAGTGTGACCGAGGGGCAAAAGAGTGTGACCTAGGGGAAATACGTTTTGGGGAGTTTATTATATACACATATTCAACAGACTTACAGAGCACCGTGCTGTGATTTAGGGCTGTAAAGACGTATGATACAGTCCCAGCTGCAGTGGCATGTGCTGCTAGGACACTGTGCTCCACCACAGGCTGGAACCACGGGGAGCCCGGGTTCAGTTCACCATCCAACCTAAAGCCAGTGCAGTGATGTGTGCCTGGAATCCCAGCAGCCAGGGGAGGTTAAAGCAGGAAGATCGCAATGGTGAACGTTTACTTTCAAAAAATAAAGAAAAGAAAAGTGATGCTACTGTTGAAGAGTAAGCGATATTTTGGGGGAAGCAAGCAAAGCTAAGTTTCAATTATGTTCTGAAGGATAGAGACTTTTTCTGACTTTAAGGTTTAATAAGAATTGGGGTAGGCTCAGGAAGAAAAGCATGTAACTGGGGCCAGCAGTTAGCATAATGGCTATGTCGCTGGACTCCCACATAGTCAACTGCGGTTCGAGTCCCGGACCCGGTGGCTTAAACTCACGCCGGGCGCGTGTGCGTGCATACCCAAGATCCCAAGAGGAGAATGGAGGAGAAAGGATTGCGGTGTGGCCATCCCCCCTGGGGGGGTGATTTCTTGCTTTCTATCTCTCTGTCTCTCTGTCTGGCGAGCATACGTGCCTTGTAGCAAAAACCTCTAAAAAAAAAGCATGTCACAGACACAAGAATGTAAGATTCTATGTTGAAAACGATGTATGTAGTAAACATTCTTAATTTGATTATCATACAACATTGCATGCTTTGAAAAACCATATTATATGTCATAAAGATGTACAACAATTAAATGTAAGTAAATATTACAAATAAAGCATAAGTGGGGGGAAAGATTTGAAATAGGACTTTAATTAAAATTATTTATCATCCACTTTTTTAAAGCCATTCTTCATGCTGTTGGGGTTGACTGACTATTGCATCTTTTTATCAAAATAAAGGAAAAGCGTATAGTCCATGGACTGAATTTTCTTCAACTTTTTGACATTATTATTTCTGCTCAAAATTTGTACTTTAATTTTAAACTTGTAATTTCTCTTAGATGAAATTGCAGGAGCTATTCTTTGAGCGTGTGTGTGTGTGTGTGGAGGGGGGGATGCTGCAAGTCACTTTTTTTTTGTATTCTGAGCTCATTAAATTGGTCCATGCTGTGCAATCAGAATTCATGCTCACTACCAGGTTTGGTAACAAGGTCTATTCTTTGTGGATAAGAATTTCAAATAATTTTATTATTATTATTATTGTTGTTGTTATTTGTGGAATTGGTTAAAAAAATAGAGACGAGTGTTTTACATTTTTCTTAATAGAGATTTTTGCTATAAGGCACGTGCACTCGCTGGAGAGACAGAAACAGAAAGTGAGAAATCGCCCCCCAGGGAAGATGGCCATGCTGCAATCTCTCTTCTCCAACATTTCCTTCTTGGTATTTTGGGCATACATGCACATGGACCCGGTGTGAGTTTCAATGCTGTCAAGTACGTGGGAGTCCAGCAACTAACCATTATGCCATCTGCTGATCCTTGTTTTACATTTTTAACATGTTCTGCATTGGATTGTAGTCCCCAAAAGATTTATCTACTCAGATCCTCAGAATATGACTTTATTTGGAATCATAGTCTTTGCAGTAAGGAAATCACCCTGGATTAGAGTGGGCTCTAAACCAGTACATCCAACCATGTATCTTTATAAAAGAAAGGAAGAAGGCACAGAGACAAGGGGAGGAGGTCTTATGAAGAGAGTCACCCAGAGAGGCCATGTGAAGACAGAGACAGAGATTAGAGTGACGTGTCTTGAAGTCAAGGAACACCAAAGATTGCCACAGCCACCAGGAGCTGGGAGACAGGCATGAACTCCTCCTTCAAAGCCTCCAGAAGGAACTGAGCCTGGTGACACTTTAATTTCAGACATCTGACCTCCATCAGTGTGGGAAAACAAATTTGTGTTGCTTTAAACTTCTAAGTGTGTAATAATTTGTTATGGTATCCTTAGGAAACAAAGGCAACATTTAATGGGTTTCTTGAAAGTATTTCGAAAAATACTTTCAAATGTCTCAGATCTCAATCATTTTTCTTTTTTCTTTTAGAGAGCTTTTTGCTATACAAATCCTAGAAACAGACCTGGAAATACCCATACATTTAGGTATATTTATAAAATAGGCCATAACAAAGCAACCAAAATGAACATAATTTAGCAATACAAACATGAGGACATCCTACAAACATAGAAAAGAAGCTAGGCAAAAAGAAGTCACAGTGTAATGGCAAGATGAAGCAACCCAGTGTTCTCTAAAGCCTGCCCAAACCTTGAGTTTTGGACTTTTAACTTTCACAACTGTGAAAGAATAACTTCGATTGTGTTATGCCATCGAGTCTGTGGCCATTTGTTATGACAGCCCGTGGGCACTAATCCAGGATGCATACTGGCTGGGAAGAGCTGTGTAGTAAAGGACCTTAGAATGTCAACTCCTATGACCTACTTCCATGTTGTTACAAATCTAAGATGCTTGTTTCACCTTGATTTTAAACTTCACCCACACTAATGAATCATTTTGTTGTTCTTGTTTTAGTTTATGCTCAAATGTGTTTGTTTCTTGGTTTTGCAGCTAGCACTATTGATTGATTGCATCCTGTTCCTTCATCTTGGGAAAAGTTTTGTTTTTAAACAGCTTACTTCAGTTTCTTTGGGGGGCAGGAGGAAGAGGGTAATGTGTTAAACTATGGTTGTTTCACTCTGACAGCTTTTCCTTCAGCATTCTGAAAATACTAATTCATTGTCTTTTTGCTTCTACCATTACTGAGTTCTCTCATTTATTGCTACATTCTGGACAATCATTTTTTTTTCCTTTTCATTTCCTTTTAGATTTTCAGTCTTTGGTATTTTGCAGTGTCATTTCGTTGGGATTAGATTTGAATTTATTTATTTGTTCTGCTTGTAACTTCAATATGGCTCTAATCTGTGGACTCATGTTTTCTTTAGATCTAGAAAACTGTCATCTAGTATATCTTGTCTCTTCCTCATTCTCTTTATTCTCTCCTTCTCAAACTCCTATTAGAGATATCGTTAAACTTTTATAATCTATTGGCCTCTTAACTTTTCTTATATTTTCATTTCTCTGTACTCTAGACTCTAACTTTCTTACATCTTCTAATTACACATCCTGTTACCTCCTTCTTTTTTTTTTTTTGGAGAGATTTTCACTATATGGCGCGTGCGCTCACCAGACAGACAGAGAGAGACATAGAGACAGAAAGCGAGAAATCACCCCCCAGAGGGGATGGTCACGCCGCAATCCCTTCTCCTCCATTCTCCTCTCGGGATCTTGGGCACACATGCACACGCGTCCGGCGTGAGTTTTAAGCCACTGGGTCCGGGACGCGAACCGCAGTTGACTATGTGGGAGTCCAGCGACATAGCCATTACGCTAACTGCTGGTTCCCCTGTTACCTCCTTTCTAAACTTCTATCTAACATATCTACTAAATTTCTAAATTTCAGTGCCTACGTTTTTATTTCTAGAAATTCTGTATCTTCTTTTTAAGTTACCTGTTCTTTTTTCCATTTCTGTGTATTTCATCATTTTAAACATTCTCACTTCATGAACTCCTTTAGATCTACTGTCTCAGATTCTGGGGATGTTGATAAATCTAACTCATGTAGGTTATAATTTTATTTTTGTATCCTCAACAATTGGTATTTTTTTTTTTCTTTTTCTTCTTTGTTATAGAGCACATGCACTCTCCAGGGAGAGACAGACAGAGAGAGAGAGAGAGAAAGGGAGAAATCACCCCCCCCAGGAGGGGGATAACCACTTTATATAGTCCTGTCACCATTCTCCTCTTGGGATTTTGGGCATGCATGCTCACATGCCTGACATGTTTTTCAAGCTTCAGAATCAGTTTTTTAATATTAAATTTCCAGCTGATGCATCCTCAGCAAAAAGGTGAACTTACTCTGTGCACGAAGTACAGGCTTAAAGTTCATTTTACTCATGAGAACATTTTGATTTTTAACCTAACTCAGAGTAATGCACAGGCAACAAAGTTTTCTTGCTGCTTCCCAGGTTTAGAAGGTTACAGTTTTCTTAGTCCCCTTAGTCTTTCTCCTTCTAGAGTTTCTGACATTACATGTGGCACTTAGTCCCAGCTGCCTAATTGGGACTCAAGGAAATGGTTTCTGTGGGTGCTAAATCCCACTCCTACCTCCATCAATGTCGATGCTAGTTTATGTACTTAAAGCTCCGGTTTTGAATTCTCATCTTCATTTTTGACACTTAAAGATTTTCCTCTTTTAGGCTCAGCTATGGATTTAACTGTGTGTGTGTGTGTGTGTGTGTGTGTGTGTGTGTGTGAGTGAGAGAGAGAGAGTTTCCATCATTTCCTGTGTTTGGAATGGGTGATTAAGCCGGTCCACCATCCTCATTTCAAATTATGCTGGGTTACAAGTACCAATGTTATTAAGGGATTTGCTTTTTTATAAATTAAAGTATATTCAAGAACATTCTTCTATTGATATCCTTCCTATAATTCAGTTATACTTTGTTAATGGATCACAATAGAATAGAAGTATAATTTTGCTGACTATCATTTATGAATTTGTGTACAGCCATGGAATTCAGCTCTTACTGTGAACGCTCATTCCTCTGACACACAGAAAACAAAATTGTTTAGCATAACCTGCAATGAAGCCAAGTTTGGAGCTGAAGCTTCTTTTTCTTTTTTTTTTGTTTTCTTGAGAGGTTTTTTGCTATAGGGTGTGTGCGCTCTCCAGAAAGACAGAGACAGAGAGATAGAAAGTGAGAAATCACCCCCCAGGGGGGATGGCCACACCACAATCCCTTCTCCTCCACTCTCTTGGGATCTTGGGTACACATGCACACGCACCTGGCGTGAGTTTAAGCCACCGGGTCCTGGACTCAAACCATGGTCGGCTACATGGGAGTTCAGCGACATAGCCATTACGCTAACTGCTGGTCCCTCTTTTTCTTTCTTCAAAGTCTTCTTCAAGGTAATCCTCTGGTTGTGACTGCTCACTAGCCATCTTTACTGATTACAATACAGGGCTAGAAAAGTACAGGTTATTATATGGTACAAATTCAAATTCTTTTTCTTTTCTTCATTATTATAATTTTTAAAAATTGTTAACTGTATTTATTTATATATTTATTTTTTACCATTTATTTATTTTTACATTTTCCCACAAACATTTACTTTACATGTCAAAACATTTTTGCTCATACTCTATAGTTCCTGACAGTTAGTAAATAACTTTTGAAATTTCAAAAAACTGAATTTTAAAGATAATGCTTGAAATATTTGTTACAATTGTGTTTGTAACAACAGAAGCAGTATGTTTTTAAATATTTTCTCAAAAATATTTAAAACTACTCAAACTGTTGCAAACACCCAACACACGATTCACACATAAACCTGAATTGATCAGCCCTGCCTTCTGTGATATACCACTGGATAGACTTTTCTTCAAAGTCTTCCTCAAGGTAATCCTCTGGTTGTGGCTGCTCATTAGTAATCTCTACTGATTATAATACTGGGCTGGAAAAGTCCAGGTTATTATATGGTACAAATTCTTTGATATAGCTTCTCTAATCCTTTTCCAGGCAGAACTGTTTATGATGTCAGGTCATCTTTCCAAGAGCTTCTATTGGTTTACTTGAGATCTACCTTAGTTCCATAGTTTTCTGGTTTAATCTTCAAATATGGCATTTCAGTCAAAGCCCTGTCCAATAATGAGTTTTTCCAATTTCTGATTGAAAGCAGTGGTTATGCAAATAACCATCTGCCACAAATAAGAATACTCCCAAATATTTTCCAATTGCAGATGGGTCAGAAAAGGAGAAAAGTTTCTGTTTCCATTTAAAGAAACAAACAAGAAGAAAATTTAACAACCGACTAAACCTATCAATAGCTCAAAAGAAAGCAAAATCCTTAAATTGGGAAAAAAAAGCATAGCCACAAAAATCAGTAACGTTTTACTCAAAAGTCATAAAGTTCTATTTCACCAGTTCAGTCTTACATAATTAATCTCTCTTCTGTTGAATTTGCAGTGTTACTGTGGTCTGATCTTTCCGTTTAAATCCTGGAAGTTAACACTCCAAAGTTATTATTGATATTTCTTGCCCCTCGCATTAAGTTGGTCACTTTCCTGGTTGCTTTTTGTTCTCTTATTTTTGTATGTGTGTCTTTAGTTTTCCTGGTAAAGCACTCCTTTCAGAACTTCTTGAAGAGCTGGTCTGGTATTGGTAAATTCTTTCAGGTTTTGTTTATCTGAGAATGTTTTTATCTTTTTTTTTTTTCCCATATGACAGATAATCTTGCTGGCGTAGTATTCTTGGTTGAAACTGCTTTTCACTTCATCCTTTGAAAATATTTTCCCATTCTGGGAACCAGCAGTTAGCGTAATGGCTATGTCACTGGATTCCCACGTAGTCGACTGTGGTTCGCGTCCCGGACCCGGTGGCTTAAAACTCATGCTGGGCGCGTGTGCGTGCATGCCCAAGATCCCGAGAGGAGAATGGAGGAGAAGGGATTGCGGCGTGACCATCCCCCCTGGGGGGT
>NW_006160107.1:559227-586497 GCF_000334495.1 Tupaia belangeri chinensis | reverse complement strand
GGTCACGCCGCAATCCCTTCTCCTCCATTCTCCTCTCGGGATCTTGGGCACGCATGCACACGCGCCTGGCGTGAGTTTTAAGCCACCGGGTCCGGGATGCGAACTGCGGTCGACTACGTGGGAGTCCAGCGACATAGCCATTACGCTAACTGCTGGTTCCCTGCTTTTAATACTTTTGAGGGAAGTTTTGATTTCCTGTATCGCAACCTGTATCTCTAACAGCTCCATTTGATTATTATTATAATTTATGATTTATATTTAATCATTATACATCTTTGTAGGGTACAATATAGTTTTTAAAATATGTATACAGTGTGCAATAAACAAATTGGGGTTATAAACATTTTCACCAACTTCAACATATAACATTGCATTATGTTGCACATATTTAAAATTCTCCTTACTGGTTATTTTGGAAGTATATATTAAATTGTCAGTGATGTTCTGTATTGTGGAATACAAGTCTAAGGAAAAACAAGGTGATTACAAATTAAACAACAAAAAGTCTCTTAATGATGTGCCTTGGAGAGGATCTTATGTTAAATTTATCTGGAGTCCTTTGACATTCCTAGATTTGAATGTTTGTGAGCCTCTCTAAATTTGGAAAGTTTTCCACTAGTATATCATGAAAGAGATTTTCTAATTTCTTTACCTGTCTCTTCATCTTCTAGAATTCATATTATGCAGATATTCAGCCATTTAATTTTTCTTTATGTTGTCCTAATTTTTAATGATTACTTACCCATTCTTTTTGGTTGCTTGGACTAAATTGGAGGTTTTGTCTTCAAGGTTAGAGATTCTTTTTCAGCATGGTCTAATCTGCTGTTATTACTTTCAAGGGGATTTTGATTTTCTGCATCATTTTCTTTATCTCCAGGAGTTCTGTTTGATTCTTTTTCAGGGTGTTTGTCTCTTTATGGAGTTCCTCCTTTAAGTCATGGAAGAATCTCATCTCCTGGAATTAGTTGTGTTTTTTCTTGCATCTCCTGAATTTTGTTATGATAAGTATTCTCAATTCTGTAATCTATTGTGGTTTATCCATTGTTGGTGAGGAGTTATGTTCTTTTTGGGAGGAGATAGTTCCTGGTCTCATATTTTTTGGTCTGCTTTATTTTTGGTCATCTGGTGATATATTCACTTCTTCCTACTTTGGCGTATCTTTCTATAATTGTGTGCACATGTGCTTCCCTATGGCGTGAGTTAGCTTTGTGCATTTCCCTCCTCTACTGGGGGTGGGAATGTGTGTTCACAGTAAGAGTTTTGAGTTCAGGTTATTGGGGGGAGTTTCTCTCCTCTTACTGCTTAGGATAAGGGGTTGTGGGGGGAAAATTCCTCCCAAGCTTCACTGTCTTCAGGTGTTTGGTTCCTGTATACCCAAACTTTCTGCTTGCAGTGTGACTTGAGGCTGAGCTTGACAGGTAGATAAGGTGGTAATCCAATTCACGGGAGGTGTGCAGGCTCTAGCAGCCCCTCCTCCCACATTCCAGGCTGGGCAGGGGTCTTTGGTGCTCAGCTCCAACCAGCAGGGCAGCTTTTGTTTCCCAGTCTTTTGTTTCTTCTATGTCTCTGGACATGAAAACCTTTTGAGCCACTGAACCTACCTTCATTTTGTAGTCAGACTGTAGGCCTACATAAGGAAACCCTCCTGTACCATCCAGGGTGAAAGAAGGATGAGAACTTGTCAAGTGCATTTCCTCTAATGCACAAGAAAAACTCACTCACAGGTTATTTTGGTATACAAAGAACATATTTTATTTTTATTCTCATTTATTTGTGTGTGAAGCTTTTAGTGTATAATGACTCTTTAAAAATAATGTCATATGCCACTAACAATGAATGGATTGATATCTTAGGGTAGATAAAAGAAGATACGTGTATGTAATTTATCCTTTCATCCTAAGCACTCGATATATTACACATTGACCCTTAATAGACCCCATTTAATATATATGTAAATATATAGAAAGAGGGCGAGACCCCTCCCCAGATACTTATTAATATGTAGCTAAGTGGCAGTACACTTCGTTGGATTGTGCCAATGACATTACAGATAGCATATTTGCTAGCATGCTTACGTTTAAGTTAAGGGTGATTTATTCATTTATAATGGCAAGACTTTTAGTTTAGAAAATGCAAGTCATTTAAGTGTCAGATATCTAAGAAATAATTAGTACATCAGATGGCAACACACTTTAAATAATTGTGACTACATTTGTTTTGCTTGCTAGTTGCCTAGTTACGCACAGGACATGACAGAACTTTGCGCGCAAAGAAGATGTGGTAAATTACCCAGATTATTAAACAACTGAAAAATAGTTTGGCTCTAATGATAATAAGCTTATCTATTCAGAAAATAATTCACAGCTCATTGGAGCTTGTTTTTACTACATTTACAGTGGTGAACACAATGCAAATAAAAAAGGGAATTAATGAATAAAATATTAGTAAAGATTAATAAGTACATTGGTCTCTATGTACTAGCTGTGTGACCTTGAACTAGTTAATTAATTTTTCTAAGCCTCAGAATTAGTACTTATCTCACAAAGTTTTTATGAGGAGTAAAGAAAGCAAACAAAGCTATGCAGTAGACCTTGCACATATATTTTTTTAAATATAGGTAGCTTTTATTTGGTGGGAAAGTAAGTCACTAATATATCACAAGTACCAGATATATTTAGATTTTAACCTTTCAATGAACTTTACACTGAGCTTATTTTATTTTAGGAGAGGTTTTTGCACGTGCACTCGTCAGACAGAGGGAGACAGAGACAGAAAGTGAGAAATCACCCCCTAGGGGGGATGGCCACGCCGCAATCTCTTCTCCTCTATTCTCCTCTCGGGATCTTGGGCACACACACGTGTGCCCAGCGTGAGTTTAAGCTACGGGTCCGGGACTTGAACCGCGGTCGACTACATGGGAGTCCAGCGACATAGCCATTAACTAACTGCTGGTCCCTACACTGAGCTTATTTTATACCTGATCAAAAATGTTAACTTTTTATTTTCTGAAATTTATAACATAAAACTGAAGGGTGCAGCTGGTATTCAAAATAAGTTGATATACTTTTTTGAAAGATGAAAGGAGGTTGAAGGAGGATAGTACTGAGAATTAGAAAAGCTTTAGTCTTAATTTTGAATCATCATTAGCAAAGCCATAAGACCTACTATACCAAAATTCTGGAATATCTTTAAAACTAAACTCTGAAAAAGGCTCTGGAATGTAAAATGGACTAAACTCTTCAAAAACTTTCTTTTGAAGAGTCTCAGTTGTATTGTCTTTCAAAGGTGGAGCACTGATTCCTAATTCCGCATCTAAGGGAAAATCGGCCACATTTTCAGTGTTATCAGCAGACCTCTAATGTCCAAAGGGAATTATGTTCTGTCTTTTATTGGCTGTGGGAGGGGTGTCGCTGAGAAACAGAATTCCTAGTGCACTCTGAGGAAAGCAGCTTGTCTTGCCCTGGGAATAAAATTCAGGGAAGACAATGTATTTTCAAAGTCTAAGGCTGTTAGTGGTCAAAGAAAACTTCATCTCTGGTCAGTTAGACTAACTCATTTGATTATGTGAGGATCCGAAAATGAAACTTAAAAACCTGTAGACTCGGGAACCAGCAGTTAGCGTAATGGCTATGTCACTGGACTCCCACGTAGTCGACCGTGGTTCGAGTCCCAGATCCGGTGGCTTAAAACTCACGCCGGGCGTGTGTGCGTACGTGCCCAAGATCCTGAGAGGAGAATGGAGGAGAAGGGATTGCGGTGTGACCATCCCCCCTGGGGGGTGATTTCCCGCTTTCTGTCTCTCTGTCTCTGTCTGTTTGGCGAGCGCACGCGCCCTATAGCAAAAAACCTCTCAAAAAAAAAAAAAAAAACCCTGTAGACTGATGATCTAAAAGCATATGTGGCATGCAGAATTGTGCTGTGGTGCCTGTCTGACAGGAAGAGAGCTACAGAGTTTAAAGGATGGAAGGGAACGAACACGCAGTGAGCATCTCCATGTAAACATTGACTGTGCTCTGTCATGGCTGCGTCTCGCCCACTCTAGGGTGACTTGGAAGGAGGGGAATTATTTCCACTTCACAAATGAAGAGTAAGTTCCTCTGAAACTTGACCAAAGTCACAAGGCTCTTCAGCATCAACACTCATAACTCCAAGCCTGTACTTTCTGTCTCCAGAGTTCTTGCCGTTATACTTCCATGTAGATGTCTTGTGTCCTCTTCCATATCCAGAGACTAAAGCGAGTTCAGAGCTCTACCACAATTGCACAGGAAACTGGGCAAAGTCTTTAATGTCAAGACACAGGCCTAGGTTTTTAATAAAGCCTCAATTTCTGGTTTTCTTTGCTAAAGAACAGGTGTTTAATTTTTTTTTCTTCCAAGGTGTTAAACCTTTGGGCAAATATGCATTATTCCCAGAGATCTTTTAGGTACTCAGAGTTAGGAATTTCCGATAGTCTTTCAGGGAGAACACAATCTGGTACCATGTCAGAGTCCATGTGAAATGATTGGGACTTCTGATTCCTTCCAATTCTGTTTCTGTTTTGCCACCACATTTTTAGGCATTCACCCTGACCCATTTCACACTCACATCACCTTTCTCCATTATGATAACTAGATGCATTAATAACTCACGGAAATAAACATTGCATTCAGAGTAGGAAAATTAACTTCAACAGTATTAGTTGAGAGCATACTATGTGATAGGCCACCATACTGTTCTGGAGAGTCAGCAGCAATTGAGACAAAGTTCCTATTCTCATGAAGTTATCTTTCCGTGGAAAAGAGACATACAAAAACAATGGCAGAGGTCAGATAGTGGTATAGTGGTGAAACATGATGCTCTGTGATGCTGGGCCTATGTGGAGAGGTTCTTGGTTCATGTCTGCCGACCTCTCTGAGTACACCAGGCACATGTGTGCGCACATGTGTGCTGATGACCTGGGACTGGCTGAAGCTGGTGGTGGAGAGCAGTGTCAAAACCCTGTTGGAGTGCTGTCTCTCTGCCTTTGTCTCTCGATGTCTCTCTCTCTGACTCTTGTTCATGGAAGTAATAAATAAACTTAAAAACAAACTCAAGATTATGTGGTCTGCAGATGATCCCAGTATAGTGGGATGGAGAGAGACTGGAATGAGACTGATGTGACAATATAGAAAGGGTGACTGATCACTGGGACCTCTTACAGAATCTGCAATTTGAACTGAGATCTGAAGGGCAGGAAGGAGCCAGCTGTGCAACCTCATCTTCTGGTCACAGCTTCCTGGTTTTCTGGGAGACCAATACCTCTCCCAGTGGTTAGAGTCCTAGCAGGATTGTTGTGCTAACACTGACTGAGGAAGGGCAAACAGATGCACTGTCTGTGAATTAGGATACAAATTTAATACAAATGCTAAAATCGCTGGTACTCAGTGAACTCAAACAGCCTCTCAGAGACCCCTTCTTCAGCACCCTATATTCCCAGAGCAGTCTAGTTCCTATGACCGTTGAGATGTGGTTCTTTAGCTTTTCCTCTGCATGTACCAGTTGCCATATCTTAATAAATCTGTTCTTATTTGTTCATTACTAAATTAGCTGGTGTTAGTTTCTATTGCTTGCAACGGAAGAATCCTAGCTGAAACACAGCTGAAGTATGTATTTTTTTTTTTTTAATAACAAATCTTTTTAAAAAAGTGTTAAATGAAAGAATGCTAAAAGAGACTTTTGTGCTCTTTAAATACCTAGTTACAGCTAAGGCTTCAGAAGGTAATTGTGTTAAGATATTGTGCACTTAGAAATGGCTTTGGATGCCACATTGGTTCCTGTGACTGTTTTTAGCCAGAGGACTCATAGAGCTCATTGGAGACAGAGAGGGAAAAGCACCTCCCAGTAGGGTGGGGTCACACCCAATTCCTTCTCCACTGTCAGGATTTGGGACATGCATGTATACATGCCTGGCATGTATTTCAAGCCACTGGCATTGGCCATGTGGGATCTAGCTCCTGTAACTGTAATTGTTGCACTATGGGGCCAGCCTTCCTGTAATTTTCCTCAAGAAGACACTGGTGTAATTGAGGTGGTCATTTAAAACATTGTGACTCTTGGTCCTACAAGTTTTCTTTATATGTGGTTTACAACAACAACCATATGACTTACAGTCTGAAGGTCCTTAGCAGGGGCCTGAGCAGGGCCTGGCTGAGCATTGCACATGTGGAGAATGATGAGGGCCTGTTTTGGAAGGTAAAAGAAGGAAAGGGTGGTTAGTTCTTTATCTCACTGCCTTTTTTTTTTTTTTTAAGAGGTTTTTGCCCTAGGGTGTATGAGCTTGCCAAGGAGAGAGAGAGGGAGAGAAAGAGAGACAGAGACAGTGAGAGGGAAAGTGAGAAACCACCCCCTGGAGGAAATGGCCACACAATCCTTTCTCCATTCTCACAGGATCCTGGGCACGCATGCACACGTACCCAGCATGAATTTCAAGCCAGCACGTCCAAGACCTGATCTATGGTCAGCCTTGTGGGAGTTCAGGGACGTGACCAGTATGCTATCTGCTTGTCCCTTCCCACATTTTTTTTTGGAGAGGTTTTTGCTACAGAGCGTGTGTGCTCGCCAGACAGAGAGGGACAGAGAGAAAGAAAGTGAGAAATCACCCCCCGGGAGGATGGCCACGCTGTAATCCCTTCTCCATTCTTCTCTCGGGATCTTGGGCATGCACACACATGCGCCTGGCGTGAATTTTAAGTCACTGGGTCTGGGACTCGAACTGCGGTCGACTACATGGGAGTCCAGTGACATAGCTATTACACTAACTGCTGGTCCCCCTTCTCACTCTTTATTGAACACTTTCGATGTGTCCATTTTGGACAATAAGACTGTTGAGTCTATGTTGCTTCCTTGGTTGAAATGACAACCTACCATCGAAAAGAAGGGCAACTTAATTTGTAAATGACAGGAAAGACAAGGAGTAGGAAGGTAATTAACTTAGGCAACCAAGTTCATGTAGATGGAGCAACAGGGTGTGGGTGGGGCCAAGTGTTGTGATTTGCTATAGGCAAGGCAGCAGCTCGGTGTAAGCTATGCTTTGTACAAAATAAGACCTTGATCCCATCACTGAAACTGCCTTTCTTCCAGCATTGAGTCATGGCTGGAGGCGAGTCTTTGAGAGAGAAACCAGGCAACTTACTTGCTTTTCACCAATCACTTCAAATAATTTTTAGTACCCTAAATAGTTAGAGGGATCTCTACTCCCCAAGCTTTGTGTTTGTTTGAAGGATCTTCCACTTTCAGCATTTCTCTTCATCCCTTACTCCAAAGGAGAAATAATTACCTGACTGCAGAGCTTGGTGACCCAGCTCTGTCCATTTTCTCCCTGGCTAGATTGTACCCAAGACAAGTGCGTTCTCCATTCACTCCTGCCCCCATGCAGTGAGCACATCAAGTCAGGCCCAGAACCCACCTTCTACATACATGTCTGGAAACTCATGTTTCTCTGTTCTTGCTCTCAGGGTTAAACAGTACAAGGCAGCAATTTCCTTTGGTGTTGACTGCATAAGTCTGTGTGGTCTAGAGTCCCAGTCTCTTCTGCATTTGGACCCCAAGATTCAGACCCAGGAAGCAAGTGGTAGGTATTCTGTAAGGGGGTCAACTGTCAACCACCAGGGCTTTGATGAAATCAAAGCAGTGTTTCCAGTGCAACAGACCAATAGCAGATCAGTCCATCTACCTGTCTGTCTGTCTACCTATGACTTATAAGGAATTGGCTTATATAATCGCATGAGCTAGGAAGATAATCTCTTGGGTCTCAAGCCAATGCCACACATAAAGTCTGCAGGCAGTCTACTAGAAAATTCCTCCTACTTAGGGAGAAGGTCAGCCTTTTTGTTCTATCAAACCCTTCATCTAATTGAATGACGTATAGAGGGCAATCTGCTTTACTCTATCAATTAAAATGTTATTCTAATCTAATGTTTACATCTAACAATTTAAATGTTTGTCCCTTCCCAAAACATCTTTTCTCAGTAACACCCAGAATAACATTTGACCAAATATGTGGGCACTGTGTGGCCCAGTCAACTTGACACAAAAATTAATCCTCACAACAGTATACTGAGGCAGGAAAGTTGGCTTGTCGGCATGCTCATATGCATGTGAGCTGCACAAAATGGCAAAGAAAAATGACACATGGCAAGTTCATGCTTTAGCTAGAAGCATAGAACCCTGGAAGGGACCTTAGACTCACTTTCTGTTCAATGTAGATTGTTCAACTTCTGCTTAAACACTTCCAGTTCTAGGGAGCTCACTGTATATATCGTGAAATAACAAGTTCTGCTTATGTGACTCTCCATTTATTAAAAAGATTATCCTAATATTGAACACAGATCTTCCTCATGAAGCCTGAAGAGCTTAGTTTTCCTAGCATGCAGCAGGGATGAGTGCCTTGACATGAAGAGAAATGTGGCGACTCCGTGGCACCATTTGTGCAGAGGGCTGCTTCATGTAGTTCTGGAGCACTACAGAGACTGGGGATAGTTTCATAAGTCCTGGAAAAGAGAGTTTTTCTCCCCGGGTATTTGGGTCAGGTGGATTCAAGTATTGCTTGTCTGAAACCACTTATCTCTGACACACAAGTCTTGACCTTAGCCAAGCGTGCTGAACTGCTTGCTTCAAATGGCGAACTCACTCCAAGAGGCCTCTGACCCAACAAGCTGGCTTCTGTCAGAGTTCTGAAGTCCCTGTGCATGACTGAACCCAACGAGGGACTTGGTTGTTTCTTTTTTTTTTTTCCTAGCCTACATTTAGATCAGTAAGCATAAGTAAATAGGAGGGAAGGGTGTGGTGCAACTCCAAAAATATATGCGAACACGGCTCCCTTTGGGCTATAGATTCTTCAGTCAGAATGCCCACACATTGGATCAGTTTTGTCCTCTGGTGACACATTCCCTTTCTATGCTATGGTCAGTAAACTCAGCTTTGTCCTGATATTGACTCTGTTTTTGTGAAAATAGGATTAAGTTACAAACTAAACATCAAAGAATAAGACTATTTCTTTGCAAATGAATCCCCTGAGTGTAAATGACACTCCAGAGGTCTCCACAAACCAGTGTTTCCTCCTAAAGCCTTGCTTCCTACTTTAAGAAGTGAAATAACAAATAAAGTTGTCCTAGAGGGGACTGGCTCTACCATTCAGAACACAGTTCGACAAACTTAAACCTTTGTAGCCTGTTGTTATGGACTGAATATATCTCCCTAAAATCAACATGATGAAAACTAGTCCCCAGCGTGGGGGCGGGGAGGGGGGTTAGAAGGTGGAGTCTTTGGGAGGTGATTAGGTCCCAAGGATAGATCCCTCATGAATGGAATTAGTGCCCTTATAAAACAAACTCCAGAGACCTCCCACTTCTCCTTACACAATGTGAGGACACAGGGCAAAGTTGCCATCAATGAACTAGGATGTGGGCTCTCACCAAACACTGAAATCTGCTGGTGCCTTGATCTTCGACTTCTAGTCTTCCAAACAGTGAGGAAGACATTCTTGGTTAAGCAAGCCGGCATATGCTATTTTTGTTATAGCTGCCCTTATGGAGTAGACACCTGCTGCTTATAAACACTGGGACATCACATCTTTTGTTCTGATTTGTTTCATTAGGAAATTCAATGGCTATGACTTTTTTGATATATTTTTAATCCCAAAGAGGGCTCCTTACTCAAATATGTGCAGATGATATTTTTGGTCACTTAATTCTATTAAGAAATTGAGGACATCACTGAACCAAGATTCTCAGCATACATTAACCACTCTGTGTGCAGGTTTTTTTATGATCTTCCCTTGAAATGCAGTGTTCTTTCCCAACTCTGTCATTCCCTCACAAATCATAAACTCCAAATTACATGCACATCAGCATTCACATTCCTGCCATCATAAAAAAAGTTTCTCTTACATATTTCTTAGAATTCTTATGCTTTTTGAAACATTTATGATGACATCATTTGTTTCCAACTTTCAAGTTCATTGAATAGTCAATTTCTTTTTTTTTCATTACGCTAACTGCTGGTTCCCCAATAGTCAATTTCTTGAGAAAGGGATAATACTGAAACACGTAGGCTCACATGTCTTAGATACCATGCTGTAATTAATGAACTATAATTATTCAGTGAAGGGGTAACAAATACATTTTATCTATATGTTGACCTATTATTTGTAATAAATTGCTTTTTTATAAAAATGGTTAATATATATACCATATATGTATTTTTGAAACTTTGAAAAGAATGAGTGCTATTGCAATCCAGGCTTATAAGCACTACTGAAGATTTGGGGTCTAATTACTGGAATTAGCATGTCCAGTATATACATCCTTCCTTATACATCAAATGGTCCTTGTATAATTGTGTTGTTTTCACCTCTTATCTCACAGTAATGATCTAGTATTAGATTTTTTTTTAAAGTTAATATGATTTGTTTGTGTTGCTTAAAAGAGACTCCTGACTTCAGGAGCCAGCAGCTTCATGGACATTACTGTTCAAATTTGAAAGGTGCTTGCAGAAGTCAAGGTTTGCAGCTTGCTTAGAAGAAGAACCCCAGCCCCATCCTTTTGACCTTCAGGGTTTAAGAATAAGTCTGCAAGGGGGAAAAAAAAATGACAAAAGCAATTATTTAACTGAGGGTTTTCTTTGTTTGTTTCTTACCTTTTGCCTTAATGACCAGGCCAAGTTGTGGTGAAATTTGAGCTGTTCTGGCAATTATTTCATATCTTCACTTTTCTACTTTCATAGCTTTCGCTAACAGGATTAAAATGTTCCTGTGGTGTTAAGCCACCGGGCAACCTTTTGAGATGCTACTTTTCCTCTAGAAAATGTAGTTAAGCCACAGGTCCTCCTTGGGCTGAAACTCCCTTTCTCTAAAGGGGAAGTGCTCTGAGCCTCAGGGTCTTCTTGAAAGATGCTGCAAATTGGTTTGCCCATCCCAGCCCACTTCTGGCCTGACTTCCTATTTGAAGAGGCTGGAGAGTTCAACATTTATTTTTCTACCTCACCTCCCTTGCAGCAAAGGTTTGGCCTGTGACCTACTAAGGCTAAAGGGATGACTCTGTGAGACTTCAAGGTGAAATGGGTACGAGAAGACAATGGCTGGGCATGGGAGTGGAGTGGGGAACAGTTCTTTTCAGATCTACAGGCATGATATAGAGGCATCTGTTGTTTGGGGACAGCTGAGGCCGAGTTTTTGGCATCGGCCCCTATCAGTGTGGGCTCAGTGCCACGATAGTTGGGGTGGTAGTGTTCTGCCAAGACAGTCACGTGGTTTGGCTTAGCTTTCTCCTAGGGCTTAGTTCTCTGGTTCTTCCAGATTCCGTAAACCTCTCAGATCTTTTCATTAATCCTTTCTGCTTAGGCTAGACAGAAAGGGCTCTTTTGACTGCAAATAAGAACTTGACTATAAAATGAGACAAAAGAGCTAGAGCTGTAGTAGTTCTCAGCTGTTTGGATTTCTTAGGTAGATAAAATTAAAACAAAAATAATTAGAACTTAAAGTTGCCAACATTTTATTTTTTTCTAAGAAAGAATTTTAGCAATACAAAATCAATTTGCTATCATAATTTATCTAAAGAAATATTATGAAGACCAAAAAATTAGAAAAGACATAAAAAAAGTTAAGGTTTATAAAAACCTCACAGTATGTTTTCCTTTTTTTTTTTTTTTTTTGGAGAGGGTGTGTATACTTGACAGAAAGACAGAGAGAGACAGAGAGACAGAAAGTTAGAAATCACCCCCCAGGGGGGATGGCCACACCACAATCCCTTCTCCGCCATTCTCCTCTCGGGATCTTGGGCACGCACCCACACGTGCCCGACGTGAGTTTAAGCCACCAGGTCCAGGACTCGAACCACAGTTAACTACATAGGAGTCCAGAGACACAGCCATTATGTCAACTGCTGGGTCCCAGTGTGTTTTACTTTAATTGCCTTTGATAAAACTTGTTCATGGGAAGTCACGAGGAAACCACTGGTCCAGAGGGGTCAGCAAACTTCACCAACACTGAGGGTTCTATTGGGGCACAGTCAAGCTCGTTCCTGTACAGATTGTCTACGCCTGCTTTCCTGTTGTAACAGTAGACTTGAGCAGTCATGGCAGTGACCTTAAGGCCCACGGAACCCAAAATATTTACCACCCAATTCTTTAACAGCAAAAGGTTTGCCAGCTCCAAATGTCCTATTATGGGATTCCTTTCCTCTGGAAGATTCTAAGAACCTTGAGGAACTTTTAGGGATTCATTTTTAGATCCATTGTTGGCACTTCCAAAAGCCATTAGGAAATTCATTCCCTCAGTAAACATTTATTGAATCTCTTTTATGTGCCAGGCTCTCTTCTAGGTGCCAGGCATACAGGATTGAATTAGAAAGATGAGTTTCTGAACTTCATGGAATGGATGTTTTCGTGTGAAGAGACAGATATAAACAAGTAAATAAATGAACGAGATTGTTCTTGCACTAATGATGTTTCCATGAAAATCCAAGAAGACCGAGCCAAAGAGGTGTCTCTATATACTTTTAGGATGGGTGCTCCAAGATAAACATCAGCAATCCAGTTCTCTTGATGCTGCATGGGTTTGCCACAAAGGTACTAGTGGGCAATCATGTATAAGTGCCTTTGTTGGGGCCAGTCTATAACAGTGTGGAGGAGCAGGAAAAGAAGGAACAGAAACTCATTAGCCACATAATGAAATCACAGGTCACCAAAAATTTGAAGTCCCCAGTCTGGGAAAATAGGTCAGGTACCAGAGAGCTGCAAAACTGAACCCAGCTGTAGGTTTTAGGCTTTTTTTCTATCTTAAAACACAATAGTAAGTTCAAGGAAAAAAAGCCCCACCCCACTGAGAACACTGTGCTGCAGTTTTTAAAGCTGAGAGTAACACGTACTTCTGTGTGTTCTTTATATGCTTAATGTCTTTTTATAAAACCTCTGCGTTGGAAGTGAAGCCACACTCTGATTACATGGGAAAACTCTTAAAGAAGAAATGAAAGGTGATGCTGAATTGACAGACAATCTCTCCGCTTCTCAGGAGAGCAAAGATGACATATGCAATTCAATTTATCTTTCTGTTTCTCATTATTTAGATATAAGGCATGCTTTTTTTTTTTTTAACTCTATTTTAGTGAACTCATGACACAAAATAAACCAGCATTAACTGGACTCATTTACCCACTCTAAATTCCAGATCAGCAAAATTTTTTTTTTTTTTGAGAGGTTTTTGCTAAAGGCCCGTGCACTTGCCAGGCAGACAGAGATATAGAAAGCGAGAAATCACCCCCCAGGGAGGATGGCCACGCTACAATCCCTTCTCCTCCATTCTCTTCTCGGGATCTTGGGCACACACGCACACGCGCCTGGCGTGAGTTTAAGTCACCGGGTCCAGGACGTGAACTGCGGTCGACTATGTGGGAGTCCAGTGACATAGCCATTACGCTTACTGCTGGTCCCCAGCTCAGCAAAATTTTTAAAGCAAAAAAATAAAAACAAAATACTCTCAGTATGAACTTTAAGACTGATGTAATTTTTTTTAGGAAGAGAAATACATTTTCTTGTTTATAATTCCTTTGGATCAAACACTTCAAATCATTGTCAATGCTAAAATATAGATGGTCTTGACTGTTAAAAATGGAGAAGAGGTATCTGATCTCTTGGTTATTTTGAAATAATAAGTCCCATATTGTAAAAATGGCAGAGTCCTTACAGTCCCTGGTTGAGCATAGGAAATTCCTGATCCGTGGGAGCATGTTTGTATTGCAATGATCCTAATTTACCCATAAATAAATTATTCTCCTCTGAGGCCCATAATAAATATAGTTTTAATTGCATGCCAACTGTTAGGCCCTAAAATTAGACAGGTTTGGTTATGCTTTGCCAATAGGAGGAGGTGTTCTGGAATATTTGAGTTGAGATTTGCTGTGGCTCCAGAGGCACACTGGGAGAGAGAGGCAGAGATATTTTTGATGAGTATTTGCACAGATTTCAGTTGTAGAAACCTTGTTTCTGGGTCAGACAAAAGCCGTGTTCAAATGTTTTCCAACAAGCTGACGAGTGGTGCCCAGCCGTGCTTTATCATCTCTCTTCATTTGAACCCCCAGGGTCTATTTTCAGAGTTAAACCAAAGAGGGTGAGTCAGAGGCTGCCCTCCTGGCTTGGTTCAGCATTCAGTTTTCCTTAATTGGCAGAAACAGAACCCACTTAGAAAAAAATGTTAGTGCCCTGGTGACAAAGGGCTTTCAAATAGTAAGCCTTTAAGTGAAAATGTAGGACAACCTCACAAATTAACTTATGCACAAGGGGAATACAGGCCATGTATGAAATTAGGTTGACCTCAATAGAAGCAAGGTTAGGAGCGACGGGGATTTTGAGCCACCTCATCCCAGTCAGCTTCCCTCTCCCACCCCCACCCAATGCAGCTTACATTCCCTCGAGCCCAGTGACTCTGGGCAAGACTTTCCTATTCCTTGATTTGAAAAACAAGGAGAATAACTGTACCTTCCTCACTGAGTTGTCAGGATGAAACCAGAGGACTTTAGAAAAAGCTAGACCTGACCAGAAAGTGTCAGTAAATAGTCACTACCCCTCTCTGTGTTCCTTCTGGAAGGTGTGATCTACAGTAAACTGTCTCCTACTCCTGGTTTCTCCTTGTTTCCCACCTTTCTCTAGCTCCACATCTTCCTTCTATGGAATGACAGAGGTTTCTTTTGAACTTGAAATCCAGTAGTTCTTGTTCAACACACAATAGCTAGAAATCACAGCTGAGGATCCTGGGGGAACTTCAGAATCAAATATGTGTGTAGTGATGTGTGCATGTGTATGTGTGTGTGTGTGTGTGTGTGTGTACATGTATCTTATTCACTATTATAGGTCAGTACATACAGATTTCTGTATTTCTAAAGGATGGTTTTTTCCCCTCCTGTGTCTGCTTTCATTCAATTATTTTCTTTTTTTGCACACTTAATGACTAGACCCTTCTCTTTTAATAAACAAGGGTGTTGTTTTTCTGTTGCTATCACTGAATACCACGGACCAGCTAAATGATAAAGAGTAGAGGTTTATTTAGCTTATGATTCTGGAGGTCCAAGGTTGCATCTGGTGAGGGCCTACTTATGGTTGGATGCTCTTTGTAGAGTCCTGAAGTGCTACAGGATATCACATGCCAAGAAGGAAAAACTGTCAGCTCTGGTCACTCTCTTGTTATAAAGTCACCAAGATTCAATCATGAGGCCATACCCTGATGGCTTTATCTAGTCCTAGTTACCCACTGAAGGTCTCACCTCTTAGTATGGTAATTGGATCAAGTTTCCAGTATTATAATTGGATGAATACTGTCATGATAGCAACAAAATTTTAACACGTGGATGTTGGAAGGACACATTCAAACCATAGCACAAGGGATAGACACAAAACTTCAAGTGTTTTTTGCTATAGGGCACATGTGCTCGCCAGACAGACAGAGACAGAGAGACAGAAAGTGAGAAATCATCCCCCCAGGGGGGATAGCCATGTCTCAATGCCTTCTCCTCCATTCTCCTCTCGGGATCTTGGGCACACACGCACATGCACCAGGCGTGAGTTTTAAGCCACCGGGTCCGGGACTCGAACTGTGGTCGACTACATGGGAGTCCAGCGACATAGCCATTACGCTAACTGCTGGTCCCAAAACTTCAGGTGTTTTTTAATGAGTGTTTGTGAGCTAAATGTTTATGTCTTCTACCTCAAATTTATATGTTGACCTCCTAACCCCTGGTACAGCTATATTTGAAGATGGGACCTTTAAGGAAGTAATTCATATTAAATGAAGGCAGCAGGTGGGGCCTTGATCCCATGCATCATTGTCCTTATATGAAGAGATATACCAGAAAGCTCTTGCTCTCTGAACATGTACAACAAAGAAAGGGCACACAAGGACATAGAGAGAAGGGGGCTGCCAGCAAGCCTGTAGGAGAGCCCTCCTCAGAAACCCAATCAGTTGCTCTTCAGCTTCCAGATCTATGAGAGAACAAGTGTCTGTTGTTTAAGCTGCCCATTCTGTGGTATTTGTCATGACAGCCTGAACAGACTAAGGCAGTGAAGGTTCTGGGATGCTCCATGCTGTTCTCTGTTCCTTCACTCTCTGTCTTGGATCCTGGAATTGTGTCAAGGGTGGCTGTTGTCAGGAGGGCATCACAGTGGGCACCTCTGTTTCTGGCCATTGTAGCACAACTGTATCCCAGAACTGAGTTTTTCATCTTTACCCTATGCAGAAGATTCTTGGAATCTTTTGCCCATTAGAGAGATGTTTAAACTGATAGTATGATAACTTTCTTATATTGCTTATTTAGAACTTCCAAGAGAGTGGTAGAGTGATGCTAGAAATAATTAAATAAAATGCATGTCTTTTTGTTCTCTGACCTTATGAATATACATATATATATTTATATGAATATATTATGTCCAGTGGTTGTGCTTCCAGATATAGCACAGAATGAAGGTATTGAGAGTCATAGCTCTTTGGACTGTCCTTGTAGACTAGTGATCAAAGAAGCTGGATTTCAGATGGCCTGCTGCCTCACATCCCACCTTCAGTGGCTTAAAAACACACCAGGATAGCACGTGTGTGTGTGTGTGTGTGTGTGTGTGTGCGCGCGCGCACGCACATGCGCACACCCAAAATCTTGCAAGGATGTAGCACAGGAGAAGGGATTGTGGCATGACCGTGCCCCATTCAGAAGTGATTTCTCCCTTTCTGTCTTTCTATTTCTCTAACGTGTACCCTGTGGCAATTAAAACAAAAACAAAATAAAAACAGGAGCTTTAGAACATTAAAAGACAACTGTAATGTTTGTTGCTTTTGGGCTATCCAACTGATCACCCTTGCTCATAGCACCCTGATTTTCTTTTGTAGATTCCCTTCCTATGTGTGTATCATGGTGCAGGGAGAAAGCCCAAGCGTCCAGTTGGGGACTCTTCCTGTGTAGAATAATCTTGGGGAAGGCAGGTGAGTTTGACCTAGCCATTGGATGTTGGACTTGGCCTCTTGAGAGAGTGGTGTCCCAGTGTGTGGCAGGGTTAGCAGCGGAGGTTCACGCCAGCAGTGTGGTTCCAGGCAGCCCAGATGAGTCCCTCATGTGACAGGCCTTCATTGTGAGCACTATCTCCCATAGACCTGCAGAAGAAGGATACCGGGTTCTGCTTATTTCACTTCTGCCCACCAAAGCTCATATCCTTCCCTCTAGACCATATAGCGGATAGCCAAAACCCTGAGACGCCTCATCCAAAATGCCTCCACCCAGTGAGAGTAGCTTAAGCTACCATTATTTGCACTCCCAGATCCTTAGAGTAGTTGAGAGCATATGTTTGGAAAATGAGTGGTATGGAGAGCCCAGATAGGAGAGCAGGCTGTCCTCTTTAGCACACCTGAGGCCCGTAGTGGTGAAATGGGGTTGGGACTGGGATGAGAAAGTGGGTAGGTTGTGGGCTCAGGCCATGCCCCCATTTGTACTCTTGTCCTAATCCCCATGAATGTTGGGAGTGAGCCTGGCTGTGATCCTGATATCTCAACCTTTCTGGGCCAGCCTTGATTCCAGCCCATTTTCTGAGCCTGACCTTTAGCCTTCTAAGGAGTCTGTGAGCCTCTAATAACCTTCTAATAAATGTTTTTGCCTAATATAGTCAGAATTTGTTTCTTTTGTTTACCACCAAGAACACAGACTGAAACAGAAATCATAAAGGGAATTAATTTCACCTCCCATCAAATAAAGACTTTGTCTTCCCAGTGTTCTGGTTAGCATCATCTTTTCTGGGAGTTAAATACCAGGTTAGAGGCTAGAGTCACATCCCATGACTCACACCCAGCCCCTGCTTCATCCCCAAGAAGATCAGGAAAGGATCAACAAATGGAATTGGTAAATATCTATTTATGATGTTAGCAAGTTGTCATCCAGGTCTCATCTGTTCTGGGGAAAAAATAATAACTTCAAACATTTAAGATATTAAAAGTTGTTAAATAAAATTCACCTTTTTAATGAATGCTTCTACTGATTTGTTTTTAGTTACTCCAAAATCTTTGAAATCCATCAATCTTTCTATAAGTATTTTATGTTTTCAACATTTATTTTAGAAGTGTTTTTATGTGTTGTATTTAGTTGTTGGTAAGTCTTAACTCCCAGACTGGAACACATCCTCCCTTTGAGGCCAAGAATGTGCCCTATTTATCTCTGTAGTGCAGTGTTGTGCACAACAAGAGGACCTCAGCAAATATTTGTTGAAATCAAATTTATATTTACCATTTATTATAAATACTACTATATAGTTATTTAGCATTTTAAATATCCTGATTTAATACCAATCCCTGTAGAGTGCAGAAAAAGATTAAATTAAAAATAAACAGATATATACAGTTATGCAGTTCCTAACAATGTTTCTGTCAATGATGGACTGTATCTATGACAATGATCCTGTAAGATTATAACAGAGCTTGGCCTGTAGTGGGCACTACTGTGTGGGTTTGTGTAAGTACATTCTGATGTTTTCCCAACAACCAAATCGCCTATCAGTGCATTTCTTGGAATGTATCCGCATTGTTAAGCAATGTATAGGTATATATGTGTTTTTGTTTTGTTTTTCTTTTTCTGGAGAGGTTTTTGCTATAGGGTGTATGCACTTGCCAGAAAGAGAGAGAGAAACAGAGAGAAAGAAAGCAAGAAATCACCCCCCAGGGTGTATGGCCACACCGCAATCCCTTCTCTATTCTCTTCTCAGGATTTTGGGCATGCTTGCGCATGTGCCCAGCCTGAGTTTAAGCTACTGGGTCTGGGACTTGAACCGCCGTCGACTACGTGGGAGTCCACCGACTTAGCCATTACGCCAACTGCTGGTCCCTTGTTTTTCTTTTTAAACACTGCCTATAGGAAAAGTCTGAGGCAGATTTAAGTGATTAGTAATGATTTATAAAGATCTGGGTAAAAGGGAAAGTAGAGATATTGACAGTTGTGGTAAGTAGTAACAATATGGAAACAGTTCCAGATAGGAAGTCAAATAAAGGCATTGGTGATAAGAAAGGATAAAATCCCTTTTCCTCCATTCTCCTCTCGGGATCTTGGGCTCGCACTCACATGCGCCCGGCGTGAGTTTTAAGCCACCGGGTCCGGGACGCGAACCACGGTCGACTATGTGGGAGTCCAGCAACATAGCCATTACGCTAACTGCTGGTTCCCCAGGGCCCATAGTTTTTACCATCATTGTTGAGGTGATTTTTGTTGGCTGCCTTCTCAACAGCCATGCTGACCTTTTTTCTTGCTAACAGAGCCATGGTTTGTTCTTTTAAGAGGCCAAGAATGGTTTAGGCCTCAACATGTTTATGTAATTCTGGTACATGAGTTATGAGGGGATGTCTGTTGGAGGGTGGTTATAAGAAAAAAAATTCTTTTGTTGTAAAAAGGAAATGGACCTTCCTTCTTCCACTTTTGGAAGTTGTTAAAAGATTTTTGCGGTAGGGGCAGCCATCTTGCACCCTTAAGGGGACAACCCAAGTTAGGAAATAGCCAACATGCTGAGCAACTCAGACTGAAGGTAAGAAACAGCTTAGATCCTTGATGACACCATTGAGCCACTCTAGAAACTTTTCACCTCAGGACTTCTCGTCATGTGAAGTCATTTTTGTTTGGTATTTCTCTCATACACATTTGTGAACAGCCTGCCTGGTACAATGAGTGTCTTCAGCATCACCATCATCATCACTGACTGAGTACCTACCATGGCCAGACACCATGTTGAGCTTGTTAAGTGCATTATCTTATTAATTCTTACCAGAACCCTGTGAGTTAGGTACTTTTATCATTCCTAGTGTACAGATGAGGAAATTTCAGCTTAAAGACGTTAATCTCTCCAAGAAACCACAGTGAGGAAGTGTCAGGACAATAAACTGATTTCCAGGCACTTTGCTTTCTTCATCTTCACTAATACTTGAAATGAAAGAAAAGTGTCATTATCCTTGTTTTGTTCACAAGGAGCCTATAGTTGAAAAAGATTTAGTTCTAGTAAGTAGAAGACACAAACTGAGATCTTTCTGACTCCAAGCCCGTGGTTTTCCCTGTGGATCTAGGCCTCCAACTTTACCGTCCTCCTCAGGCTCTGAAAGAACTCCTTGTTCTCAGCCTTTTCTCTAACTTATTCTCCCCACCTCCTTACCTATTCTATGTCCCAGTCCTCCAGGCCTCTGCTTCTCCTGGGTGACTATGAATATTCATCTCTCCTCAAAGTGAGCTAAATAATCTATTACATCTCTGAGTAATAGGATACCTTGGGTTTGCACTTGTCTCTTGGCAATCTCTACAAGGGGCTTGGTGAAAAGCTGGAGCCTCAGGCTTGCGGAAGCACATGGGGAATAAAGTATGCAGGCCTGCAGCCCCCTTCAGACTACTGTCCCCTGGGACTAATGGGAATGCTTTCCTATATAGAGGTCATGGAATGAACCAGCTCAAACTCTTCTCCTCAGAAATGTTATAATGGACACAGACGGGGAAAAAAAAATAAAGCAATATTTTTAGGTCAAGGTAGAATTGAAATATTGACAATACTAAAACTGGGAAACATGGAAAGAAGACAGAATAAACATTAATCACTGCTCTGAGTAATGGAGAGGTAGCATGGAGCCTTGGATTCTTTGCCACACTTGTCCAGTGGGCCTCTTCCTGGCCTGCAGGCTGATCTCACCAGGTTGTGATGGCCCTTGCTTTCCCCCTACACCTCTCATACTTGAGCCAGACTCCTTGCCTTTGCTCATGCAAGTCTGAGTTTTTTCTGCTGCTCTCAGACTCCATCTTTTAGCCCAATTCCTACTCATTCTTTAAGATTCAATGTGGGCCAGTTGGTGGTGTGGTGGTTAAGATGGCTGGTTCTCACATGACTGAACAGTCTGAGTTCCACACCTGGCTGCTTGAAAGACAAGCTGGGCACATGTGAATGCATGCCCCAAATCCAAAGAAGAGAATGGGGGAGAAAGGATTGCTGCATGACCATCCCTCATGGGTGAGCGCTTTCTCACTCCCTCAACCCCTGTCTGTCTCTCTTCAGTGAGCACACGGAACCTTTAGCAAACAAACAAAAAATTTAATCCAAGTTCTTTGTTCTTCACAAAGCCTTTTGGAAAAACCTACTCAAATAAGTCTTTACATTTTCCTGAATTTAGGTGGCCGTTTAGTAACTGTGATAATTCGATGTCTAAGTATGAATACTTCTGAAAACTTTTTCTCTTGTTCCTTTAAGCTCATGGGCTAAGGACATGATTGGTTCTTAGAGTGGTTGCTCCTCAAGGTAGCCATGTCTTATCTTAAACAGTCTTCACTACCTAAGACCATCACACACTCATGGTGGAAGACATCCAGTATTTTGCCTGACCTCTGCCCTTTCTTCCTTCAGTTGTTAACAACCTCAGTTTTTCTTTTGAGTAGTTAGGGGAGGCGTGTGAACCAAACTTGATCATCAACTTCTTTCATCTTCCAAGTTACCTGATATGTTCAAAGAGAGTGTATCATTCAGGCAGTTCAATGTGAATCAGTAATGGGACTTATGTGGAACTAATAAGAGGGAGAGAAAGACGTCCAACTTGGAAAGGAAGAAGTCAAATTGTCTGTTTGCAGATGACATAATCTTATCTTTAGAAAACACCAGGACCAGCAGGCGGCATAGCAGTTATGTTGCTGGACTCCTACATGGCTAACTGCGGTTTGAGTCCCAAACCTGGTGGCTTGAAACTCATTGCTGGGTGCATGTGTGTGCATGAAAGCCTTTTGGAAAAACCTACTCAAATAAGTCTTTACATTTTCCTGAATTTAGGTGGCCGTTTAGTAACTGTGATAATTCGATGTCTAAGTATGAATACTTCTGAAAACTTTTTCTCTTGTTCCTTTAAGCTCATGGGCTAAGGACATGATTGGTTCTTAGAGTGGTTGCTCCTCAAGGTAGCCATGTCTTATCTTAAACAGTCTTCACTACCTAAGACCATCACACACTCATGGTGGAAGACATCCAGTATTTTGCCTGACCTCTGCCCTTTCTTCCTTCAGTTGTTAACAACCTCAGTTTTTCTTTTGAGTAGTTAGGGGAGGCGTGTGAACCAAACTTGATCATCAACTTCTTTCATCTTCCAAGTTACCTGATATGTTCAAAGAGAGTGTATCATTCAGGCAGTTCAATGTGAATCAGTAATGGGACTTATGTGGAACTAATAAGAGGGAGAGAAAGACGTCCAACTTGGAAAGGAAGAAGTCAAATTGTCTGTTTGCAGATGACATAATCTTATCTTTAGAAAACACCAGGACCAGCAGGCGGCATAGCAGTTATGTTGCTGGACTCCTACATGGCTAACTGCGGTTTGAGTCCCAAACCTGGTGGCTTGAAACTCATTGCTGGGTGCATGTGTGTGCATGTCCAAGATCCCCAGAGGATAATGGAAGAGAAGGGATTGCCGCGATTTCTCACTTTCCCTCTTACTGTGTCCATCTCTCTCTGGTGAGTACATGCATCCTCAGGTAAAAGCCTTTGGGGGAGGGTAAGAAAAAGAAAGAAAGGAAGAAAATTCTAAAGCCTCATCAAAAACTGTTAGAACTAATAAACAGATTTGATAAAGTTGTAGGATACAAAATCAACATACCAAAATCAATAGTGTTTTTATACACAAGATGAACTATGTGAAAATTAAAAATATTATTTTTTGACAGCATAAAAATATGTAGTAATAAATTTAAACAAAGAGGTATATACTGAAAACTATAAGCCACTGATGAAAGAAATTGAAAAAGATGCAAATAAATGGAAAAATATTTCATGTCCATGGATTGAAAGTATCAATATTATTAAAATGCCCATTTTACCTAAAGCAATCTACATTGCTGATGAATATAAATTTCTGAATAGAAATTTTTCAAAAGAAGACATATGAAAGGTCAAAAGTATGTGAAAAATGTTCATCATCTTTAAGTATCAAAACTACAATGAAATACCAACTTCACATCTGTTAGAATGGCTACTATCAAACAGTTAAAAGATAAGTGTTGGTGATGTTGTAGAAAATAAGGAACACTTGTACACTACTGGTGAGACTGTGAATTAGTACAGCCATTATGGAAAACAATATAGAGGTTCCTTGAAAAATTAAAAATAGAACTACCATATGATCCAAATCCTATGTTTGGCATTATCAAAAACAAATCTGTGGATTTCATTTCTTTTCTTTTTTTTTTTTTTTGCACCAAAATACACTTTAATTCTAGTTTTCCATGAACTTTTTGAAGTGTGTGTGTGGTTGTGTGTATACATAATAGAATATTATTCAGCCTTAAAAAAATAAGGAAATCCTGTCATTTGCAATGATATGGGTTAACCTGGAGGTCATTATGCTGAAATAAGTCAGACACAAACAGACAAATACTGCATGATCTTATTTCTATGTGGACGCCAATACAGTTGAACTCATAAAAGCTGAGAGTATAATGGTTGTTTTCAGGGTCTAGGAGTATGAGGGTTGGGGAGATATTAGTTAAAGGGTTCAAAGTTTTGGTTAGACAGGATCAATAAGTTCTAGATGGCTATTACACAACATAGTGCCTGTAATTAATCATAATGTATACTTGAAAGGTACTGAGAATATTTTTTAAATGTTGTCATCACAAAAAAAACAAAACAAAACAAACAAGCATAGTGAGGTTGTGGATCTGTTAATTAGCTTTAATAATTTTACAACGTATACATATATCCAAACATCATGTTGTACAACATAAGTATATATAATTTTTATTTGCTGATTATACTTTAATACAGCTCTCTTTTCTTTTTTCCTTTTCTTTCGATGTTTTTGTCTCAGAGCTTGTGCACTTGTAAGAGAGATACAGAGACAGAGACAATCAGAAGAAAAATGAGAAATCACCCCCCAGGGGTATGGCCACACTACAGTCCCTTCTCCTCTATTCTCCTTCCAAGAAATCTTGGTCATTGAGTTTCAAGCCACCAGGTCCAGGACTCAAACCATGGTCAGCCATGTGGGAGTCGAGCAAGGTAACTGCTATGCCATCTGCTGATCTCCAGCTCTCTTCTTTAATCTAATTTGATGAAAGTCTGGGTTGAGAGTTTATCATGACAGTTGCTGAGAATAAAGCCAACATAAAGAAAATTAGATGGATATTTAGATGGTGATTAATTCTTTTTATTATTATTTTATTATTTATTTTATTATTATTATCATAACCTTATTTATATTACATTGAATCATGTATAACTTTACAGTGTATTACATTTCTTTCTCCAGAAGGAATACCATGCCTATCAGTCAAGACAAACACATTACTAGAGTGTGATTAATTCTTGGCATCATTTGACCTGAATTATGTATCCAGTCAAACCCACCCTTGAAATTTTTGTTTCCTTCAGACAATAAATTTTCCTTTGCCCAAGTCTGCTTCTATGAGGATTTTTCTTGGTACTGAGAGTCTCAACAGATTCATCCATCCAACAAGTGAACTTTCCCAATACTGCATTATTAAATCTATGCTGTTAAGTTCATGCAAACTAGGGGGGTGGGGTGGGGTGCGTGGGACTTGCCATTCAACAAGAACAACAGCAGCAAATATTACAGTTCTTCCTCCTCATCCTCCTTTTCTCCTCTAGCATACAGGGAAGTGATTGTGGGCCCAGCACACGGCCATGAAAGCCTTGGCTTTGGTTTTGTCCTCAGAACAGCAAGTTTGTACTCAGAACTTAGCATGGGTCTCTAGAACTTTATAAAGACAGAATGCTGGATCCAGTGTGATGTTCGTGCTGACATCCCTTTGTTTTTAGAGAAACCTGGTGCTAGATCTTCCCTGAAATTGCCCAAGAGTTCTCATACGCATCCGAACTGATGAGGAGAGTTGGGTGTCATGAGTCGCATGATGGGAGGTTAGGGATAGGGCAGCAAGAAGGTGTTTTCAAAGAAAGGACAGGCCATGAAAGATTTTCAATAATTTCATGGTGTGCCATGGGTTTTTGAACAAGTTTTACTTTCTAGAGGCATAAGGAGTGTCCAGGCTCTCAGTATAGCAAGAAAGCCAGAAAAATGAAGCAGAGAGAACATTTGCAGAAAATGAAGCAATTTCAACCGGAAAGTGTAGCAATGCAAAAAAAAAACAGAACTAATTCTTTTGGCTGTACTTACTACATGAACACTTTTTTTTTTTTTTTTTTTTTTTTTTTTTTTTTTTTTTTTGAGCAAGGTTAAACAATTAATCATACAATTATTCAGCAGTTGCAGCTTGTTGGATGCTGTGCCTGGTTCATGCAGCCTTACTTAAGATGTGATGAAGACAAGCTGTGGGTGATTGCCTTGAAGCTTCTAGTCTTGCCTTTTCCCCTGGGAGAGGAAAGAAGGTGGGAAGGAGGTGTAATGGGCTCCAGCCTTGGACTCGGACAAGTGACCCAGAGCATGGATGTTTCCTCACTTTGCTTCATACAGATCTCCAAACCTAAATTAGGGCAGGAAAAGGACCAGAGCCACAATTAGATTTCTAAGTGTAGGTCAGTGTGTCACAGCTGGGAAGCTGCAGATTGAGATTACTGGTAATTTCCTGAACCAAAGGACACAGACAGAAACTAGTCAACTGCCTGCTGGTTTGGCATCTTGCAGGCACCACCTTACCCATCTAGTTGCCTTAGTGACATTTAAATACAGTTTTTTTTTGTTCTCTAGGACTTTTCATTTACTTCCCAAACTTCCCAAATTCCTTGAAACATTTGAAATCCTGATTTCTTTCTTTTTCTCTTGTTGACTATTTTCTTAAAATTAGACCAAGATACTCTATGGAATATTACTCAGCCATAAAAAACAACAAGACTCTGGCATTTGATTGAAAGTGGAAGAGTATGGAAGAATTACTACTGAGCAAAAAAAGCCAGGCTATGAAAGAGAGAGACATTGTATGTCTCCACTTAATATATACAGACTTTTCACACGTTATGGTGGAAACGGAAAGATTAGAGGAAATAGAAGCAATGATTCTGGATACTGGAGACAATGTGAGAAGAGGGTGAGAGAAGGGAGAGAGTGTAAGGAAATAAAGATTAGAGGATATAGAGGTACAGAAAATGGTTATGGATACTGGAGACAATGTGGGAAGAGGGTGAGAGAAGGGAGAGAGTGCAAGGAAAGAAATTAAAGATGAAAACAGAGAGGCAAGACATTTACAGTATACATTTATCATCACATTATCTGTTGATGATAATGTGTTTTTTATCCTTAACTGGACTGGTGTGAAATGTATTCATGCTTGGTAAATTCAATTTATATGCTAAGTGATATGTAGTGACTGAATGTACAACATAAATAAATAAATTAATTAATTTATAAAAAGTAGACCAATAATTTACTCTTATTAAAGAAACATGACTAAATTGAGATTGCAGCTGAAAACTAGTGCTTTCAGGGAAGAAGAGAAATGAAGATTGTCTACTGATAATTCAGCCTCTAGCCCCCAGTCTCAACTGGAAAGGCAAGGGGCAGGCCTTCAGATGAAGACTCCTCCATTGCAGCTGTGAACTTGAGCTTTCGGGAAATAGGAGAAATGAAGATTGTCTATTGATAATTCAGCCTCCAGCTACCAGTCTCGAGTGGTAGGGTGTCCCCCTCTATCCTTCTCTCTGTCTCTCTCTGCTGCTCTCTATCTTCTCATTTTTTTGTAACTTTTCCTTTAAAATTTTTTTTTAAGGTATTCTCTTGCCTTTCAGATCCTCCTTAATCTTGCTAATAATCCCCTCCCCCCTCATTTAAAAGAAGCAAGGGGCAGACCTTCAGAACAAGACTCTTTCATTGTAGCTGAGAACTAGTGGTTTTGCTCTTTTCATTTTTTGCTTTTTAAATAAGTAAATAAATAAATACATTTTGGGGGGGTTTCTCTTTTTACCCCCTTTTTTCTCTCTCTTTCTTATTTTTTCTCTTTCTCTGTTTTGTTTTTCATTCACCTCATAAATAATTCTTTTTATTTATTTATTTTTAATTTACTTATTTCTTTTTTTGGGAGGTTTTTGCTATAGGGCACGTGTGCTCGCCAGAGAGAGACAGAGAGATAGAAAGCAAGAAATCAACCCCAGGAGTGATGGCCACGCTGCAATCTGTTCTCCATTCTCCTCTCGGGATCTTGGGCACACATGCACACGCGCCTGGCGTGAGTTTAAGCCATCGGGTCCGGGACTCGAACCACGGTCGACTACATGGGAGTCCAGTGACATAGCCATTGTGCTAACTGCTGGTCCCAATAATTCTTTTTTTAA
>NW_006160107.1:554655-558403 GCF_000334495.1 Tupaia belangeri chinensis | reverse complement strand
CCCCCATGATGGATGTCCACACCACAATCCCCTCTCCTCCATTCTCCTCCTGGGATCCTGGGCACGCACGCACACGCGCCCGGCATGAGTTTAAGCTGTCGGGTCCGGGACTTGAACCGCGGCTGACTACATGGGAGTCCAGCGACACAGCCATTACGCCAACTGCTGGTCCCCATTAAAAGATATATTAAAACTACTCTGCATGAAGTGGTTATCACTTATGTGAATTCTGCTCCAAATTAACACTGTGAGGTTGCATGGTCCTTAAGAGTAGAGGCTGGGTCCTGTCCACTTCTGCGAGGAGCCTCAGCCTGAGCATACGGTTGGCAATAAGCAAATGCCACTTAAATGTATGGAACTCAGAATACCGCCATTCTTTTTATTTATTTATTTATTTTTAATTTGCTACAGGGGGTGTGCACTTGCTGGAGAGAGACAGAGAGAGAGGGAAAGTGAAAATCACCCCTGGGGATATGGCCATGCCACAATCCCTTCTCGTCAATTCTCCTCTCAGGAGAAAACACATGCCCAGTGTGTTTTTCAAGCCACCGAGTCTGAAGCTTCACCCGCACAGTGGCCACGTGTTGGCCACCTTAACCTCCGTACCACCAGCTGGCCAATACCTCCATCCTACTGAAAGTTCTCAGTGTACTCAGAATAATGAAAATAAAAACCACAAAGAAGTAAAAAGAATAAAAAAGAAAGTGAATCTGTGTGGCTTGTTCCACTCCAGAGCCAAAGTAGGCAGAATTATCATGGGTACATGAGAACTGGAACTTAAGTACCTGTGCGTGGGCTAGCGTGATGTTCCAGCAGACAATTTGGCAATGCATGTCAAAACCTTAAAAACAAACACAGTTTGACACACAGTTCCAATTCCAATTCAAGAAAATGGTGAGGAATATTCAAACATACAACTGTAAGAATTTATATACAGAGAACTTTCTTGCTCAACAATGGGAACTGGCAACATTATGTATACCTAGATAATAGAACACATGCAGCCAGTCTTTTAAGGTGATTGTATTCACTGATGTATTCATTGATGATCAGCTGAACTTGCTATTGAAAGTAGTTAGATTAATTAAGATATTTAGTGAATTAATAAAATGTGGGGGGATAAAACAAAGGAACGGAAAGCAACTGCAGATACCAGAGACAGTGTGGGAGAGAGAGGGAGGGCAGAGGGTGAGAAATAGGGGGGAATATATATATATATATATATATATGAAACAAATGAGAAATTATTTGATGATGATAGTATGTATGATTAAGCCTCTATACAATGTATTCTGGATGGGAAATCACATATTGTATGCTGTGGTGATCACTGAATGAATGTAAAATAAATTAATTTAAAAAATTAATCAATGAACTGTATTCATTTAGAAGGAATGATGTATAGGATACACTTAGTTTAAAAAGTAACAAAGGTTACTAAGCAATAAATACCAAAAAAAGCACACACATAACAAAATGTTAAGAATGGCTACCTTTGGGCTTATACTGATTTATTCATTTTCGTTGTCTCAATTTTGTCTACCTTTGGGCTTATACTGATTTATTCATTTTGGTTGTCTCAAGCTTGTCTTTTTTTTTTTTTAATTTTTCCTTCCCAAAATTTCTTTCTTTTCCTTTCTTTTCTTTTCTTTTTTCTTTTTTTTTTTAATTAATTGGTTCTTTTCTTTTTTTTTTTTTTTAAATTAATTGATGTATTTCAGAGTTTCAAGGTGGAACAGGAGCAGGAGGGAATGTCCATGTAGACACTGCCCTGGAGGTTGAGTCAGCCAGTACAGGCTTCCTCTGATGAACTCTGGTGGCAGTGAGTGAGCCTGCATATGCTCCACACTTGAGTGCGATGTGAATCCTCTGCTGGCACTTAACCCCTAAGTGTCTGCCTTTTGTTTTAAGTTGTTGTTGGGAAGAGTTTCCTGCATGAGAGTTTAGATCATGCTGCTTATGGAGAGGAGTGAAGGTGCTTTGACAATGTTTAAAGGAAAAGAAAGAAATGAGCCATGTGGTCTGGGAGGCTGAGTGAGAGCAGTCTGATTCAGGGTGAATTCAACTCCTGATACCCTAGCTCCTCATCTACCCCTCTAGTATCTACACCACAATGGGGCCAAAATAATCTCAACAAGACCCAAAAGCTCGCCAGCCAATGTTTTGATTTTAAAAGGGTAAAGTCTCTACACCTAGTTTATGTTGGGATTAAAGAAGTTCAGGGATCAATTTTAAATGCCTTAGTGTTTTTTTTCCCTTCTCTCATTTACTAGTCATTCTGGAAAAGTAAATGTCAGGCCAAATATGATGAAAGTTCAAAATCTACTCTGTGAGTAGTTTTTATATGTTCTTGAGATGAGCAGATTCTTTTCTTCCCCAATATAAACAGTTTTGTTTCCTAGGCATTTCATTTGTAAGTGGGGATTTTATCTTTATTTTCAGGGACTACACAAAGATGACAAAAATGTTGGGAGCAGAGACTAATTTTTAGCAAGTAGGAGGAAGTTTCAGAGCATTTGTAAAGATGGAGACTGAAGAGAGCAATAAAGCCAACTCTCAGTTCAAGGTCAGTGGACAATTTTGCCAATTCAATCCTTCAGAGGGCCTCTCTCTCTATTTTTCAAAAAGAATTAATTATTTTACTTATTATTATTATTTTAAAATTTGTGATAGGGAACCTGCACTCTGAGAGAGAGAGAGACAGAGACAGAGACAGAGACAGAGAAGAGACAGAGAGAGAGAAATGAGAAAGTACGCTTCCAAGTCCAGAACTCGAACCATGGTTGGCCAAGTGGGAGTCCAGTGCCTTAACCACCATGCCACCTGCTGGCCCCAGAGTCCCTATATTCTAATTCCTGTTACTCAAGTGTAGTATGCAGAACAGATCTGACATCACTTGGGAACTTTTCAAAAGTCTTGGATGCCCTAGAGAACAAGATTCCTCATGGCTCCTGGTAACTAGTCATTGCAGGGGACAGGAAAAAGGAAGATTTTCTACCGATAATTCAGCCTCCAACAAACAAAGCTAGCATGGAGCTAGCATGGTAGGGAGCCCCTCTGACCTTCTATCTGTCTCTGTGCCTCTGTCTTTGTCTCTCTCTGCTTCCGTCCTCTCATTTTTTTGTAATTTTTCCTTTTTACGTTTTTTTTAAAGGTAAAGTTTTTCTCTTGCTCCCAGCTCCACCTTTTGTTTTGTTAATAATCCCCTCTGGTCCTTCCTCCCAGGCAGGAGAGTTGAGGCCTTCAGAACAAGATTCCTCATGGCTCCTGGTAACTAGTCATTTCGCGTGGCGCCTAGCGCGCTGCACGGTTTTCAATTTTTGGGTTTTTAAATCTTTGTTGTTGTTGTTTTTTAAGGAAAACAATAATTACATTTTTTTTGGTCTTTTTTCCCTCTTTCTTTGTCATTGTTTCTCTCTCTTTCATTTTCTTTTTTCTTTTATCTCCACTCTTCAATGTCCATTCAATGTGTTTCTAGATAGATCTAAGGGCACTGTAGCTAAACATTGAAATACTATTAGGGTTAACATATTCCTCAATGTCTACTGAATCTGCTGCACCTGCAATCACAACAGAATGGCAAAGAGATTCCCAATCACCTCTTTCTGCTTACTCCTGAACACTCTGATTGAACTTCAAGAATTCAAAAGAAGCACACCATCCATCAGATGACAAGAAATCACTGCAGGACCACAAGAAATACGGGAAAGTGAGAAAATACCTCTCCTCCAAGACAAAAGAATAACTC
>NW_006160107.1:553395-553709 GCF_000334495.1 Tupaia belangeri chinensis | reverse complement strand
AATCCTAACCTGTTTCCTGGCTTTAAGAAAAGTTCCTTAGCATTTCTATGATTTAAGTTAAAACTGGTTTTCTTAATAGTACCATGTGAACTTACCATTGAAAGTAGTTAGATTATTTAAGAAATTGTGTGATCAATACAATGTGGGTGGAAAAGGAATAGAAGACAATTGTAGACATCAGAGACAGTGGGAGAAGAGGGTGGGAAAGGACAGAGGGTCAGAAAGAGGGGTAGAAAATTTTGGATAATAATATGCATGATTAAGTCACTATGCAGTATATTCTAGATGGTAAATCACATTTTGTATGCTATGAT
>NW_006160107.1:547111-553335 GCF_000334495.1 Tupaia belangeri chinensis | reverse complement strand
AAAAAATCCATTCGATGACCGCAGTTAAGATATATAGCCTCAGCTAGGTGATACTTTATAGGATGCCTAAAGTTAGACTTGTGTTCATGGAAATGTATATATCAGCTGTGTTTGCTATGAAAACATTTAGATTAATTAAGATCTTTAATAATTCAATAAAAAATGGGGGGAAAACAGTATAGAAAGTAAACATAGTTACCAGAGACAGTGTGGGAGGAGAGTGGGAGATGGCAGAGGGTAAGAGATAGGGAAGGATGGGGAGGGGGAGAAGCAAAACATACAGGAAACAAGAAATGGAAAATTATTTGTTGACAGTAACATGTATGTTGATGTGCTTGATTGAGACAATATACAGTGTACTCTGGATGGAAAATCTCATTTTGTATGCTGTAATGATGTACAGTGAATGAATGTAAACAAATAAATTTAAATAAAAAATCAAACAAAAAAAAGTCTTGGATGCCCTAGATTGACATGAATATGAAAAACACCCCATTAACTGTGAGATTAACATTAAGACAGCCCAAGTTTCCTTTGTTGCATTAACTTAGTGTTTCCCATGAGTTCTTATTATCAGTGATAATTCAACTTAATTCAGTAATAATTCAACCCCTCAGATTTCACTGGCAGTGACTCAGATTGGATCTCAGTTCATCTCTTAAGTGCTCTAAGCTTTTCTTGGAATCCTCAGCATGTCACTCACATGCAGGAGCAGGTTTCCCTCCCCATTTTTTGCCCTTTGCTTATGACCTTTCAGAGTGTTTCATGAGAACCCAAGTCTTATACCATGGACAGATACATGAAAAGGTCATTCCTTCAGTGTTTGCCACATCGACTGTTGAGCAAACATGGGGAGGGTGCCATTTCTCCAATCTCTGTTGAAATGTTGTCCCCCAGGTCAGTGTAGTCTTTTGTATATCCTAATATCATCCTTAGTTCCACTCTCCACAGATCTAAGATGGTTTCTCAAAGGTGACAGATTTGACCAACACCTGTGTCCTCACTACTTTGAATTCCAACTCCAGATACTCTGGCATTACATCCTCCTCACAAGATAGTTCCTCCATGAAAGTCACCTCATGCAAATGACTAAGTCCTGGGGTCACCATGAAATCTTTTTTTTTTAAATTTTCAATTTATTTATTTGCATTCATTCACTGTACATCATTACAACATACAAAATGAGATTTTCCATCCAGAGTACACTGTATATTGTCTCAATCAAGCATATCAACAAACATGTTATTATTAGCAAGTGATCTTCCATTTCTTGTTTTCTGTATGTTTTGCTTTTTTCCCCCCATCCTCGATGCCCTATCTCTTACCCTCTGCCATTTCCCATTCTCCTCCCACACTGTCTCTGGTATCTATGTTTGCTTTCTATACTGTTTTCTCCCCACATTTTATTTAATCACCAAAGACCCTAATCAATCCAAATACCCTCATAGCAAACACAGGTGACACACACATTTCCATGAACACAAGTCTAACTTTACGCATCCTATAAAGTAGCACCTAGCTGGGGCTACATATCCTACTGCAGTCATTGAATAGATATATTTTTTTTTCCTGAAACTTTTTTTTTTGTAACTCAATTTACATTCCTTCCCTAAGCATCATCACAGCACACAAAATGCGATCTCCCATCCAGTACACACTGCATAGTGACTCAATCATGCACATTACAATAAATTTTCCATTTCTAGTTCCTAGAATTATTTCCACCCCTCTTTCTGACGCTCTGTCCCTTCCCACCCTCCTCTCACACCACCTCCGGTGTCCACAATTGTCCTTCATTCCCTTCCCACCCACATTGTAATCTGTTGTGTACTTCTGAAATTTTAAGCCCAGCACTGAGAGCAATAGCTACCATCCCTACCGCCACTACCATATCAACAGCCAATGCATGCTTTTGTTTCTTTACCAACAAAATCAAAATACTTGGAGAAGTACTTTTCTAGATCACTGAAGATATTATTTGAGCTATTTTATGAAATCACAGCTAGGATATATAATTTAATTTGGGGAACTATTTTAAGGTAGGCATTGATGAACTAGGGAAGGGCCAGCATAGGCAAAAAGAAAATTGTGTCTGGAAATCATTTACATAGAGGGAAAGGAAGAAGAGATGTTTAACTTGGGAAATAGAGACCAGAATAGTGTCTTTAAATGTTTAAGCAGCTGTCAAGGTGGCCTGGTAAACTCTCCTGTGAATTTTCCTCATGTTCAGATGAAGATCAACGGGAAGAGTTGTAGATTTGCAGAGTGTAAGGCCACAAACTGACTAATGCCTGGGAAGTAGTTCTCCATCACCCATGTGTCTGAGATAAGAGGAGTATGTTACATTAGAGCACTTTAGGAGAACTTATTGAATTGGGGGAAATTAGCCCAGATAGTTGTATTTTTAAAATATAAAAGCTGGATATATTATGTTAAAAATTACCTATTTAATGACTGCAGTAAACTATATAGCTTCAGTTAGGTGCTACTTTATAGTATATTCATTCTACTCAGAGCTTCATGCCTAAAGTCAGACATGTGTTCACAGATATCTATATATCAGCTGAACTTGCTATTGAAAATAGTTAGATTAAGTAAGATATTTTGTGAATCAGTAAAATATGGGGGGTGGGTGGGAAGGAATGGAAAACAACTATAGACACCAGAGACAGTGTGGGAGGACAGTGGAGGAAATAGCAGAGAGTGAGAAATAGGAGGAAAATTAAAAAAAAATATATATATATATTCGAAACAAGAAATAGAAAATTATTTGTCGATGATAACATGTATGATTAAGCCACTACGCAGTGTACTCTGGATGGGAAATCACATTTTGTATGCTGTGATGATGCTCAGAGAATGAATGTAAAATAAATTAATTTTTTAAAAAAGCTGGAAGTAATCACAGAGATTATTATACAAGTTTAAAAGACTAAGACCCAGAGTTAGGGATTTGATTTACCCCGGTTCAAACTTATTGGCAATGAAGGGACTTAGTGTTTCTAGTCCCTGGCTCACTATGCTTTCACTATGTGCCATTCTTTCTCTATGATCCTGTATAAATCCCATCTTCTTAGATGTTGTAGCTCTCTGAAAGCGATCAGGCAAGTGAATGGGAAAATGGAGTATAATGTGATGGGACTTGAATAATTTAGTCCCTGGAAATCTATTGGGTTGTCAGAAAAGTCATGAGTATTTGTCTATGTTTTTCTATGCAAAAAATGTGTCATGGCTTTCCTGACAACCCAACATTACTTCATTATAAAGTAAATCTATGCTATGGATGCTTAACTGCTACAGAGACTCTTTCTCTCAACAAATTGAATTTTTTCATTTCTAGAAATAGGTATATCTTTATATTATGATAAAATACTGGGCTATTCTCCACTTAATCTTCTACTTTATTTGATGGCCATCTCAACAAAAACTTTCTTTGTACACAAGTAAAAAATCCACTATGCTTTCAGTCAAATGAAGTGAAACAATGATTGACCGTTGAGACTACATAATTAATAGGAAGACCAGAGCCACTCACGAAAGAGAAAAAGGAATTCCTTCAAACATATCTCAAGAACACACCACGTCTCAGAGACAGAAAGGTTTCAGAACTGATTGGAGGTCTTTGAGATCACTGGGAGTCAGTTCCATTTGGTTCTCTAGGCTGACTTACTGACAATTTACTCTCTGGTGTCAATTGGCTAAACCCAGTGTTGTCAACTTCCCCATCTGAGAAATAGGGGTGTTCCCTCTCTCACACTTCCAGATCTTTTAGAAGAAGTCATGAGCTAGAGCTGCAAAATTACAATGTGAAGTACCACTATCATCAGATTCATCAACTTTTAACAAGAAGCCAAAGCAGAAGTAATCAAATACAATTATGACAGAGAGAAGAGGGTAGGAAAGAAAATTTAAACTACTTAAAAAAATTGTAACTCCAAATTCATAGATCATAATATAAGGTTATAACTCATCCCCTACCTCTCCTTTGCTTTTTTCCTTTCTTTTCATGCTTCCTCTCGCCTTTCTTTTCCTTTCACTACTTCTTTCTTTCTCTCCTTTCTCCTTTTCTCCTTACTCTTTCTTTTCTTTTCTTTCTTTCCTTCTTTCTTTCTTTCTTTCTTTCTTTCTTTCTTTCTTTCTTTCTTTCTTTCCTTCTTTCTTTCTTTCTTTCTTTCTTTCTTTCTTTCTTTCTTTCTTTCTTTCTTTCTTCTTTCTTTCTTTCTTTTTCTTTTCTTCCTTCCTTCCTTCCTTCCTTCCTTCCTTCCTTCCTTCCTTCCTTCCTTCCTTCCTTCCTTTTCTTTTCTTTTTCTTTCTTTCTTTCTTTCTTTCTTTCTTTCTTTCTTTCTTTCTTTCTTTCTTTCTTTCTTTCTTTCTTTCTTTCTTTCTTTCTTTCTTTCTTCTTTCTTTCTTTCTTTCTTTCTTTCTTTCTTTTTCTTTTCTTCCTTCCTTCCTCCCTCCCTCCTTCCTCCCTCCCTTCTTTTCTTTCCTTCCTTTTCTTCTTTCTTTTCCTTCTTCTTTTCTTCTCTTTCTTTCTTTCTCCTCTTTCTTCTCATCTTTTGCATAAGAGGATTACATTGCATCTAAAACCATGAAGATACAATTTAACAATGTAGGCACAGAAAAGGATAAAATGAATGACAAAGTCAACCATCTTGTTGTGCACTTTCACTGAAAAATACTTTAGACCATCTATAAAATGCAAGGTACTGTGCTAGACATTTCAGAGAAAAAGGAAGGTGAACAAATGCACCTGTACCCGATAGTTGTTTATAGACAAATGAGAAGAAAACTACAGTCAAAACTTGGGAGAAACTGTTTAGTTTCTTAAGAGAGGGAATAGACTTGTAGTGGGAGAAGGGATTAATTCAGGTACATCCAATGGAGTTTCAGAATTAGAGTCATGAAGTGATGAGTATGCAGCAATTCATTCATTCAACCTGTATGTATTGTATGTCTGTCTTAATGCACCAATTATTGTGCTTGGACCTGGGGAATGAAAATAAAGAAAAGCAATTATCTTCAGTTGAGTGTTGTCTGTGGGAAGCTGGATCCCATATAGCCAAACATAGTTCAGATCCTAGCCTAGTGGCTTGAAAAACATACCCAGTGTATGTGTGTATGTCCATGCCCCAAATTTTTATGGGATGAAGAAGTGAAGAAGGGATTATAGCATGACCATGCCCCATTGGGGGTTGTTTTCTCCCTCTCTTTCTCTCTCCCTGGCAAGTGTACGTGCCCTCTGGAAATTAAAAACAAAATCAAGGTCCCAGTCTTTGTGGTGCTTCTAGCTTAATGTGGGACACAGACTTTAAACAAATAGACCTACGTATTATGTGTAAGTAACAAATGAAAGTACAAGGTCCCTGAGATAGAATAGCATGGGGAGCCTACATGAGATTGAGAAGGGGCATAACAGAACACTTGGAGGTTTTAGAGTTGAACATGAGATGATGCGGAAGAGAGTAAGGAAAGCGGTTAGAGCATGAGCCAAAACCTTGAGGGATTTTCCTAGTAATTCAAGAAACTAGAGGTAGGCCTTGGTGGCCTGAACTCAGCAGACAGGAGGGAGAGATATACGATATAAAGGTTAGAAATTGGTTGAGGGTAGATGTTGCGGGCCTTTTAGGTCACAGTAAGAATTTTGGATTTTATTCTAAGCGCAATTGGAAATGGTTAAAAAAAAAATCTAAGCAGAGGAGTGACATAACCCAATTCAAGTTTTCACACAAACTTTGTGGCTACCATTAAAAGGGTAAATTAGGTGGAATAAGAGTGGTCATGGACAGCCCAGGTGGTGATGGCTGGGACAGACCTTGGTGGTGGCAAGGATATGTTGACTATTTTTAGAGACTATGTTGGGGGTTAGATAACAAGACGTTTCAATGAGTATCAATTTTATACAGCCAAACTGCATTTTCAGTTCTTTTCATCCTACTTTTTGAGTTTTGAAGAATCTGTAATTTGCTTTTCATGAATTTTCTCTGATGCCATTTTCATGTTCAATCAATATCAGCATCAACCCAATCAAAAGTCACTTGTCCTGGATCTTTCTTTTCAACTGCTGAGCTTCCGTGGACTCCACCTTCACTGAGCTCCCCTGACTCCATCCTTTCCATGGTCTTTCCCTGTCTCCATTCTGTGCTGCTTCTAGAGATGTACTTCAAGAGGAGGAAGTCAGAGCAACCTGTGGAAGGGGAAGGGAAAGGGTATGAGGGAAGGGAGGC
>NW_006160107.1:537812-546950 GCF_000334495.1 Tupaia belangeri chinensis | reverse complement strand
GGAAGGGAGCCAAAATAGGAAGCCAGGGACCCAAAGGAACTTTGCTGACTTCTTCCAAATTTTGCCACAACTTTTTCTTATTTCAGTCATCTGTGCTAAGAAAAAGAGAAGCTGTGGGCCAGTGCCCTTTCACATCCTACCTCACATGCCCCACCACACTAGGAATGATGACTGCAGACCCATGTAAGCAGAAGCAGTTGATTCATGGCCAGGAATTCAAAATGGCTACCATTATAGTGATTCATTTGGAAGAAAAAGGAAAAAAAAAATGAAGGAGTTATTGTGAATGTCAATGACGCCTGAAAATCTCTGAGGAAAGTAAAGGGGTACTGCCAGAGGGCAGGGCATGACACTTGACATCCTTTGAATCTGTTGCTTGGGAATCTTCCTAGGAAGGGTTTAGAGCAGACTTATATTACCTGTTGCCTCTCTGAGTTTAAGCACTGAGGATTTCTGAGAGAAATTAGGCAAATTTCCTGGAAAGGACAACATGTGAGTGTATTGACTCTTTGACTCCAAATACTTTATTAAATTATAAATAGAGGAACCATTCAATATTTTCTTAGTGGTTAAATGAGGCAGTAAGAACTTTAGCTGGACTTTGTCCTGATAGATTTTAATTTGAGCTTCCTTTATTAGGAATAATGTATAAGCCTCTTATGAAAACTGTGGTGTAATAATAAATGTATTTTTTTTTCTCCTCAGTTCTTGGAACAGAATTCCTGAAACCCTTGGAATTTTCTGATTGATAGAAGTATATCTTGTTATTCATCCTATGCTCCTTTCTAAAATGCCTGAGTTGGTGGGCCCCCATCCCCTGCCAATAGCCTCAGGGTGAGACTGGTGTCCTGAAAGACTAAGCTAGGTTTCAGGGGATTGGCACTTTCAGCACTCCACCCTTCAGGGAGGAAAGAAGCACTGCAGATGGAATTTAGTCACCAATGTCCAGTGGTTTAACCAATCATGCCCATATACTGAAACCTCCATAAAACCTTTGGCAATAGGGATTCTGATTCAGTAGGTCTGCAGTGGGGCCATGGAACAACTCTCTAAGAAACTTGAATGGGCAAGCATATTTGGCAACCACTTCTCTGGAAATCCCTCTTTCAACACTTCAAGTTAATTCAGGCCACCAGCTAGTTTTGTTACCTTTGTTTTTATTAATTAGATGGTGCTGCCCAGCATCTATTTCCCTTTTACTCTGATAACAACATGATGATTTTTGTGAGTGCACCATCCCTCCCTTCCTCTCAGACAGAGGTGCTCTGGAGGAGTTGACATTCCTCTAGCTATAGTAACAGCCCTTAGCTAATGGTGGTCAGCCAATAGATTCCTTTTTTTTTTTTTGTGAAAATTTTTTTTTTTCTCTTTTTTTTTTTTTTTTTGCTATAGGGCACGTGCTCGCCAGACAGACAGAGACAGAGAGACAGCAAAAAATCCCCCCCCAGGGGGGATGGCCATGCCACAATCCCTTATCCTCCATTCTCCTCTCAGGATCTTGGGCATGCATGCACATGCACCCAGCATGAGTTTTAAGCTACCGGGTCCAGGACTCGAACCGCGGTCGACTATGTGGGAGTCCAGTGACATAGCCATTACACTAACTGCTGGTCCCGAAAGTGATTTTTTTTTCATGCCAGTCTCTGACTTGGTAGTTAAGGCAGGTGGATTCCACATGGCTGACTGAATAGTTCAAATCCCAGACCCAGCAATTTGAAAAAACATGCTGGATGCCCCAAATCCTAAAAGGAGGGAGAAATTGAGGAAAGATTGCAGAGTGACCATGCCCCATGGAGAGTGCTTTCTCCCTTTCTATCTCTAGTGCACATACAGGCTCTCTGATAAATTAAAAAAAAAATAAAGTGATTGTATCATGAATGGGCACATGAAACAAGATAGTTCAGTAAACCAAATCCTTCTATTCATGCCAGACATTGCTGAGGATTTTTCTTTTTCTTTTGAGATTGTTAATCTGATTGGCTAGAAACCAGGATCTGCTGGTTGTCCTTTTTTTTAATTTACTTTTTTATTTCATTTTCTTTTATACATTCAATCACATTATTTAGCTTAAGAAGTGAATATTTCAACAGGTGAGCATTTTTCCCTAGTCCAGTTGATAAAACTATAAAATATCTTCAACAGATAATACCACATTTCTTTGTCCCATTAATACTTTGCCTCCCTATTTTTCTTCTAAATGTCCTTCCTTAGACCCTACTCTTCCACACACACACTATATATGGTATTTACACCCATTTACTGTTTTTCAATATCCTTTAGTCAATCAGTTTCTGTGATAGAGTGTAGACACTTGATAATATATCAAGTGGGGACATACAATGTCTCTCCTTCATAGCCTGGCTTGCTTGACTCAGCAGTAAATCTTCCATATTCCTCCACTTTCTGTCAAAAGCCAGGGTTTTATTGGTTTTTATGGCTGAATAGTATTCCATAGAGTATATGTGCCACAGTTTTTCAATCCATTCATCTTTTCGTGGGCATTTGGGTTGGTTCCTTGACTTAGCAATTGTGAATAGTGCTGCAATAAACTTCGATGTGCAAGCACTTTTCCAATGAAGAATTCTTCTGTCATTTGGGTAGATAGCAAGAGTGGGATTGCTGGATCCTTTTGTAGATTTTTGAGGACTCTCCAAATTGTTCTCCACAGTGGCTGGACCAATTTACATTCCCACCAGCAGTGTAAGAGAATTCCCCTTTCACAACACCCTTGCTGGTGCTTACCATTTTTTTTATTATTTATTCATTTATTTTCTTTTTTTGAAGAGGTTTTCGCTATAGGGTGCGTGCGCTCGCCAGACAGAGAGAGACAGACAGACAGAAAGCGAGAAATCACCCCCCAGGAGGGATGGTCACACCGCAATCCCTTCTCCTCCATTCTCCTCCTGGGATCTTGGGCATGCATGCACACGCGCCCGGCGTGAGTTTTAAGCCACCAGGTCTGGGACGCGAACCGCAGTTGACTATGTGGGAGTCCAGCGACATAGCCATTACGCTGCTGGTTCCCACCATTTATTTTTTTTTAATGTTAGTCATTCTGACTGGGGTTAGGTGATATCTCATTGTTGTTTAGATCTGCATTTCCCTTATAATGAGGGATGTTGAGCATTTTTTCACATACTTTTTGGCTATTCTTATGTCATCTTTAGAGAGTTGTTTTTCAACTCATTCTCCCATCTTTTAATAGGGTTGATCATCTTTTCTCCAAACAGCTGCTTGAGTTCCTTGTGAATTCTGGTTATCAGCCCCTTACCTGATGCATAATTTACAAAAATATTTTCCCATTCTGAGGGCTGATGATTCACACTAATTACTGTGTCTTTTGCCATGCAGTAACTTCTTAGTCTGGTATAATCCCACTTGTCTATTTTGGGGATTATCGACTGTGCTTAGGGGTATTATTTAAAAAGTCTTTCCGTACCCCAGTGTCTCCCAGAGTTTCCCCAGTATTTTCCAGGAGCAGTTTTATATTTTGAGGTCTTAGATTTAGATGTTTGATCCACCTTGACTTGACTTTTGTCAAAGGTGACAGATAGGGGTTCAGATTCATCTTTCTGCAGGCGGAAATCCAGTTTTTCCAGTACCATTTGCTGAAGAAGTTTTCCTTTTCCCACTGGATTGAAGTGCGGTGTTAGCCTGATGGGGTGACCTTTGTAAGTCACTTGTCATTTCTCTCTTGCCAATTTTAGTATTTTGTCTTTATCTGTGGTCTTTGCCAGTCTGGCTAAGATGTGCCTTGGGGAAGATCTTGGGGTGATTCTATTTAGGGTCCTTTGTATTTCTTGGGTCTGGATGTTTGAATGCCTCTCTAGACTTGTGAAATTTTCTTCCAGGATTTGATGGAATAGATTTTCCATGCCCTTATTTGTTTATTTTTCTAATCATAGTTTTAGCCTGTACAATAAACTAGTCAGGCACATCAAACTTGCTGCTGCTCTTAGAATCTGATTGCGGATCATTTTTGCCCCATAGTTTCTCCAGTCATTCATATGCTTTTCTTAATTCCAAGTACTTTCCCTCTTTTCATTGTTCCCTGCACAGTTTCCCCAGATAGCTTGGCAGATCCTGTTCCTCTCACAGAGGAGGATCCGGGGAATGCTGTGCATGAGCACCAGCTGAGTTCCCACTGTGTGCATGTGCCGTGCTGCGCGCTTCTCTGTATGCTGGCGTGCTTCAAAGCCACAGCATCCTGATGACGTGGCTATTGCATGGGCACAATTTCTGCAAATGGGGAAACGAGCCCAGAGAAAATATTCTCTGAGGTATAACAACCAGATGGCAACTGCCACCATGTCTGCAGTCCACAGAACCTCAGAGCAGGAAGGATGTCAGGGCATAGGCTGGCCACTCTTTTTTCCAGTTGAGGCCTACAGGGTTGAAGTGAGCTATTTAGAGACAAGCTAGAATTAGATCTCAGGTCTAAATTTGCTATTTGGCCCAATATAACAAGTGTGAAACTCCATATAGCTCCAGACATATGGGGACAGTTGCAGTATTTCTTGCCCTTGGGGTAGTGGCTCACTGCTGAAGGCTGGCAGTGCAATTTGTGAATCTTGCTGGAGCTGAATGCTGGGCTGTCTTGAAAATGTAGGCACTCACAGGCTGCAAGACCCTCAGGCAGCCCAGACTTAACTGATGTTTCTTTGTGCAGTGCATGTCTCACGTGCTGGGGGCTTTGACAGCAGAAGCAGCAGCTGTAGTGACAATATACATGCTAGAATGAGAAGCATGTGGAGCAAACCATGGCAAATAGATCCGAGTGGATGACTGCCTGGGCCTGTTCCCTTATAGCTCTCTCCCGTGACATTCTGAGTGGCTGGATCTGGGTTGAGGGTGAGGAGGTTTGAAGGCCAAATTTCTTCATTGACTTTGTTTGCATCCCTCAAGTGTTTCAGATGAAAACTCTTACCTCTGAGCTGATATGTCCTTCTGGCTCCCTGTAGAGTTTGTAGCTAGGATGGAGGTTTGTTTATATATTCAGTTGTGGGGCCAGTAGGTAAAATAATGGTTAAGGTTCTGAACTACCCTATGGTCAACTGTGGTTTGAATCCTAGACCTGGTGGCCCAAAAATCACACCAGGCACATGTGTATGAATGTCCAAAATCCTGAGAGAATTGAGGAGAAGGGGCTGTGGCATGGCCAGTCCCCTTGGGATGATAGACACTTTCCTTGTGTGTGTGTGTGTGTGTGTGTGTGTGTGTGTGTGTGTGGAGTTTCTAGTGCATGGTGCTCCTGTCATGAAGGTGAACCCCGTTGCAAATGGCTCATGTGTTTGAACACACATTGCAAGGGGATCCTAAGTCACACTGGACTTGAAGGTTGTTTGGTCTCCTAGGAAGCACCCCTTAATGGGATCCAAGGTGGATAATACTTATCTTGCCACGATGCAGTCTGAGGTGAACTGGTAGTGGATGTCCCACACATGGTTTCCTGGGAGCCTTAGATGAACCAGACTTTGGAAATCTGCTGCTTTCAGACTGCCTGTGTCTGATTAGTGTTGAGTTCCACTGGCCCTTAGTGCTGGAGATGGAATTTCCCTAAAAAGAACAGATATTCTCATTACCAGTCTTCTTGGAGCAGAGTATTCCTAGACAAGGGGACCACGAAAGTGAGCACCCAAACTTAGGCTGTTGGGAATGATGGGGAAACTATGAATAGTTATGAATAGTCACAGAAGAGAAAACTGGGACTAATGATCCCTCTCTCAGGGCACTCAGAAGTGAGAACAGAGGAAACACTTCCTCTCTGGGCTTTGAGCAGAAGAAGCCTGGGGCACTTTTTGCCACCATGGAAGCAGGCTGGGCACTGGAGAGGGATGGGCATGGAGAACCTGAGAGCAGGTGATTAGAAGCTATTTTCTGAATCTTACCTCTGAGCCATTATCTCTGATTTTTATGTGCACAATCTTTAAATGTTACCACCTGGACAATTGCTATATGTGGAGGATGAAGAGAAGGGTTGTGCTGGGTTCAGAGGAGTCCAGGGGACTCTCCTCACAGTCAGCTGGCCAAGGGGCCCATGATGCCAGCAGCACCAGGAAGCTGCCAGACCTGGCAGAATCAAGGAACAGGTGAGAAGGGGCAGGGGCAGAAGTCAGGTGGCTTGCCGAGGACCCTTGCCTCTGTAAGTACAGCCCAAGCTCCAGGGCTGTACCCCTCTTCCCAACTCCACCTTCACCAATCCACCTGAATGGGCTCAGCTGGTACTTGCATTGCAATCCCAGAGAACACACTTTGGTTTCTGTTGTTCTTCTGTCCTTTTGTGTGGCTTCTTGCCTTCAGGGAGGTAATGGACATCTTTGAGAAGTCTGAGCTCCAGACTCCCTTGGGTTCTGCATGCCCTGCCAGGATGACTTCCGAGGTTTGAATTGTATTTGCTGTCAGCTTATCTTCTCCCACTCCTTCTGCTGATAGCAACTTGAAGCTATCACATCTTTGGTGTCTAACACAGTGCCTGGAAAAAAGTGGGCTCCAGTCAATCTTTGAATAAATGATGGAGAGATGGAAATGCCTCTCAGATGGGGTACAGAGAAGGGTCAAGATACAGACTCCATGCTCTCAAATATACATGTGTGCGTTCCAAGATAATGAAAAAACTTGCATTGCCCCCACCATGGGTTTCGATTTGATTTTGTTGATCTGATTTCTACAGATCCTATAGTGGAAAAGAAAAAGTATCTTATGATTGAGGCTTAAAAACAATGGGGCGAGCAGTATTTATGTATTTATTCTTTTTTGTAACTTCTTTTTTAAAAATTTATCTATTTATTTATTCCACAAATGAGAGGGAGAGAGAGAGAGAGAGAGGAGAGAGAGGAGAGAGAGAACTTCCAACAGGTTCCTGATGCTGCAGTTCACCCACAGCTTCAGCCAGCCCCAGATCCCCAGCACATGTGTATCTGAACTGGGGGTCTGAACCAGAGACCTCTCATGTGCACAGTTTGAGTCTCAGACCATACAACTTGAAAAACACACCAGACACATGTGTGTGTATGCCCAAATTCCCAAAAGGAGAAAGAAATGGGGGAGAGGAGATTGCAGCATGACAATTCCTATGAGAGGTGCTTTCTCACTTTCCTGTTCCCTCTGTCTCTGAGTGCATATGCTCTCTGGCAATCCCCCAGATTGAACCAGAAATGTCTGTCTCTGAGTGCATATGCTCTCTGGCAAATTAAGTTTTCCCCCCAGATTGAATCAGAAATGACATGATATATGCATATAGTTATATAGCCTATATGTTATAATTACTCAAAATATTACTTAAATAAAACACTTCCTATTTGCAAACCTAAAGTGTTTTTTTTTTTTCTTCTTTTAAAATGAAGATCAAGGGCCAGCAAGCAGTGTGATGGTTAAGGCGGTTGGATCCCACAGCAGATAGTGGTTTGAGTGCAAGACCAGGTGGTTTGAAAAACATGCTGGGTACACGTGCATGTCCAAAATCCCAAGAATGAGAGAAAAGGGATTGCAGCATGGCCATTCCCCCTGGGGAAGACAGGGTTGATTTCTTACTTTCCTTCTTATTTCTCTTTCTCTTGCTCTCTCCCTCTCTTTCTTTCCTCCCCCCCCCAACTGATGATACTGAACTTTATTATGCTTAAGGAATTAAATTAGCATTCACTCCAGTTTTGGTTTTCCTTAGACCACAACAAAGGGATTAAGACAGTAATGTCATAGAAATTTTACCAGTGGCAAAGGACAAATCATTTAGGTTAAAAACAATCTATTCAATTTTATCATTTTTACAGAATACAGACATTGAACATTGTTACAATCTTTGCTTAACTGTGTGCTAGAATGCTAGGGCTCTGGTGAGCAATTTCAAAACCATTTTGTTTATGTATTTTATATTTTAATTTCTTTTACACATTTGATCACTATACATTGCTATAGCTTGTAAATTTACCCAACATGAATACACTTGACACCTGTCCAGTTGAAGATATCATACATGTTAACATCGAAGGATAATCATCCCTATGTCCCATCAGTGTCTTACCTCTCTATTTTTCTCCTTGATTCCTTTCTTTCACCATAGAGTGTGGGCATTTGGTATATATCAAGTGGAGATATACAATGTAACACTTTCATAGCCTGGCTTGTTTCACTCATCAGTAAATCTTCCATATTTGTCCACTTTCTATCAAATTGCTTTTTTTTTTTTTTTGGCAGAGTAGTATTCCATAGAGTATATGTGCCACACTTTTTGAACCCATTTGTCTGTTCATGGACATTTAGGTTCATTCTGTGTCTTATCAATCATGAATATAATGTCACAATAAACAGATGTGCAAGCACTTTTCCAACTGAGCATTCTCCTGTCCTTTGGATCGATACCCAGGAGTGGAGCTTTTGGATTGTTTGGTAGTTCTATTTGCAGGTCTTTGAGAAACCTCCATATTGATCTCCATAGTGACAGTACTACTTTACATTCCCTCCAACAGTATAGGAGTATTCCCGTTTCACCACAGCCTTGCCAGCACTTAGCATTTTTTGCTTTTTTTCATTTTAGCCATTCTGACTGGGGTTAGGTGGTACCTCATTGTGGTTTTAATCTACGTTTCCCTTATAATGAGGGATGTTGAGCATTTTTTCATATGCTTTTTGGCTGCTCATGTGTCTTCCTTAGAGAGTTGTTTGTCTAGCTCATTTTCACAGATTTTAATTGTGTTGACCATTTTTTCTTGTTTGTTTGTTTTTGTTTTTGTTTTTGTTTGTTTGTTTGTTTTCAGGTAAGCCATTTGAGTTCCCTGTTTATGCTGGTTATCAGTCCCTTATCTGAGGCATTGTTTACAAAAATATTCTCTCATTCTGAAGGTTGTTGATTCACATTAATTACTGTGTCTTTTGCTGTGCAGAAACTTCTTAATCTGATGTAATCTCACTTTTCCATTTTGAGCATTATTGCCTGTGCTTTTGGGGTCTTATTTCAGAAGTCTGACTACTCTGATGTTTTCCAGAGTTTTCTCAGTGTTTTTCACCAGTATTTATATAGTTTGAGGTCTTAGGTTTAGATCTTTGATCCACTTTGAGTTGTTTTTTGTTAATGGTGAGCGTTAGAGGTCCAGATTCAACATTCTGTAGGTGTATACCCAGTTTTTAATTTTTTTTATTTATTTA
>NW_006160107.1:536040-536277 GCF_000334495.1 Tupaia belangeri chinensis | reverse complement strand
TCTACATTAGAGATTCTATTTTCTGTATGATCTAGTCTGCTTTTAATACTTTCAAGGGAGATTTTGACTTCTTGTATTATAGCCTTCATCTCTAACAGTTCCATCTGATTCTTTTGTAAAGTGTGAAATTCCTGTTTTAGATCTTGCATGAATTCCTCACCTCCTGGAACTCTTCAACTCCTTTCTCCTTCCTCTTCAGCAGTTCCTTGTCTCTCTTCTCTTCCATCTCTGTTATCT
>NW_006160107.1:527161-536001 GCF_000334495.1 Tupaia belangeri chinensis | reverse complement strand
TGCCATTATGAATGTTCTGAATTCTTTATCAGACATTTCCATGATTTCCATTGAACTGTGTGTGGATGAAGAGGAGCTATCCGTTTCCCTTGTGGGAGAGGTATTTTCCTGCTTCCCCATATTTCTTGTCGTCCTGCAGCGATTTCTAGTCATCTGGTGGATGGTTTTTTTCCCAAACTTGGAAGTTTAATCACGCGAGTTTTGTATGCTGGAGGTCCAGTTATCAGTGGGACATCTTTCTTTCTCCCAAAATGGCTAGATTGCAAGAGCCATGGAGCTGTCTCGATACCCAGTTTTTTCAGCACCAATTGCTAAAGAGGTTTTCTTTTTCCCACTGGATTGACTGGTGTCATTCATCAAATATAGGTTGGCTGTATATTTTGGGGTTTATTTCTGGGGTTGCTATTCTGTCACATTGGTCCACATGTCTGTTTTTGTGCCAATACCGTGTTGTTTTGATTACCACAGCTTTGTAATATATTTTTGAGTCAGGGAGTGAGATGCTGCCTGCTCCGCTCTTCTTGTGTGGAATTGCCTTGGCAATACTGGGTTCTATAGACCTTTATAGAATTCAGAAGTGACACCACCCAGACAAATTCTTTGATTGTCATGTATGTATCTGTGAAGGATGTCTGTTGTGATTTGACAGGGATTGCATTAAATATGTAGATTAATTTGAGTAGAAGTGCCTTTTTGATTATATTAATTCTCCAAATCCAGGAATATGGGATTTCCTTCCACTTTATGTTATTTCTTTTCTCTCTTTTAATTATTATTATTTTCTTTATTATTATTATTATTGTTATATCACTGTACATCTTTATTGTATACAAAATGAATTTTGCCACCTTGAATACACTGCTTATTGGTCCAGTTAAAGATATACACATTATTATTAGCAGACAATTTTCCATTTTTGTATCCATTAAGTGTTCTCCTTTCCCCCCTGAATTCCCTCCCCTGCTCCCAATGCCCATCTTTCTCCTGCACTGTCATTAGTTTTGCTATTATTACTATTATTTTTTAATTTAAAGATAAGCAGTTTCAGTTTTAATGAATCAAAATAAAAAACACTTAAGAAAAATTTGCTTAAGACTAAAAGCAACAGGTTAGGATTCTGTCCGAACAGTAAGTAGATATTAAAAACTCCAAAATCAAATATGGAGAGCTAAAATCTGGTAACAATTGCCCTGTTGTTTTCTTCTGAAATATTTTTTTTCTCTCTCTCCATTCCCCCTTTTACCAAAAAGAAGTATAAGCTAACTTATTTGAAAAATAATAAGTTTAGTCTCAATTTGGTCTGTTATTTGCACAAAGTCCCATAGGAATACTAATTGATTTAGTTAGCTTTGCTGGAACCTTTTGTAAGGAACTTCAGATTAGTCTCTTTAAAAAGCCTCCCAAGGCTACTGAGCTGAGTCAGAAATTCATCATCTGACTGTGCCCTTTAAGTATCTGTACTCCGAAGTTTTCAGACCTGGCAAGAAATGGCATTCTTTTTTATCTGCCAGGCAGAACTATTTATGGTACCAGGCAATATTTCTAAGAGCTTCTGTTGGCTTTCTGGAGTTCTTTAGCTTTGTGGTCTTATCTTCAGATATGACATTCAAGTCAAAGCACTGGCAATAACCAGTGTTTCCGATTTCTGATGTAAGGCAACAGGTATATTGACATAGGCAAATAACTATACTGTTACAACATAAGAATACTCATGAATATTTTCCAATTTCAGAGGGGTCAGGAAAGGAGAAAAGCTTATGTTTCAATCCTGTTATCAAAAAACAATTTTTAAAAACAAATTGCTGGAGATATCAAAAGCACAAAAGGAAACAAAAATTCTTAAATCTGAAAGCCAAGCATAGAAAAAAATTGGTAATGTTTTAGTCAAATGTCATGAATTTCTATTTCAACAGTTCAGTCTCATGTAATTAATCTCTCTTCTGTTGAGTTTGCAGTGTTACTGTGGTCTGATCTTTACATTTCAATACTGGAAGTTCAGAAATGTTTTAGAAAGAGCATCAGAATAAAGTAATTAACTATGGACAGTGAAACTTAATATGGCCATGGTTCAAGATCTGATTTTACCATTACCCCAAATTGATAATTTGATAGTTTCTGTGACAAACTACATTAGAACTACTTAGCATTGCACTATGACTAGTAACATATTAATATATAACAGATATTTACGTATCTCATACAATTTTGGAACACCTATCGACACAAATTTCTATACACAGAAAGCTAAACACCATTTCATATTTGACAATGATTCTCATATAATTTCTTTTTCCATTTAATTTAATTTAATTTTAATTTCTTTTATAATTCAATAACTTAGCTTGTAAAGTGAATGCTCTAACATGAATACATTTCTTACCAGCCCAGTTGGGAATACTATACATGTTATCATCAACAGATAATAACCCATTTCTGTGTCCCATAAATGTGTTGCCTCTCTATTATTCTCCTTAAAGTCTTTCCTCCATCAGAAAATCTAATCTGTCTTTCCATTTTTTTAAAAATTGTGACACTACTCAGCACTTTTTCTTTTTAGCAGAAGTATATGAAAAGTAAATATATTTTAGAAAGAAAAGGGACAGATTTAACCGGAAAAATTTTTAGTTTAAATTTTTAAAAAAATCAATTTTTTCTGAAAGTGATTCCGAAATATTTCTTTTCTTTTTCTTTTATTATTATTTTTTGGAAAGGTTTTTGCTAAAGGGTATGTACACTTGCCAGAAAGACAAAGAGAGACAGAGAGACAGAAAGTGAGAAATCACCCTCTAAGGGGGATAGCCACACTGCAATCCTTCTCCTCAATTCTCCTCTAGGAATTTTGGGCATGCACATGCACCTTACGGGAGTTTAAGCCACCGGATCTGGGACACAAACTGCAGTCAACTATGTGGGATTCCAGCAGCATAACCATTACACCATCTGCTGGTCCCCAAAGTTTTTCTTTTCTACAGCATGCAAATAATTTAACATTGGCACTAATATATTGTTTTTTTATTTCAGTCACAATAACTTTTGTAGAGTATAAAAACAGCATAATTAGAGATAGAATTTTAAACATTAAGAAATCAAATTTACACTCTCCAAGGAAAGTGAATCCATGACTAGTCACTTGCACCAAAAATATTGTAAAAATGACTATCTAACATGCAGTTTTTAATAATTTATGTTTAAGTCTCTTAGTTGTGATTTTTTTCTTTTGTGTTTGCCAGTCTCTTTAATTTTCCTGGTATAGCATTCCCTACAGTACTTCTTTATTTTAATATATACATATTTTTATTTCAATTTATTTATTTGCATTCATTCACTGTACATCATTACAACATACAAAATGAGATTTTCCATCCAGAGTACACTGTATATTGTCTCAATCAAGCACATCAACAAACATGTTATTGTCAGCAAATAATCTTCCATTTCTTGTTTTCTGTATGTTTTGCTTTTTCCCCCCAATCCTTGACTCCCTATCTCATCCCCTGTGCCATCTCCCACTCTCCTCCCACACTGTCTCTGGTATCTATGTTTGCTTTCTATACTGTTTTCCCCCCACATTTTATTGAATTGCTAAAGACCTTAATTAATCTAAACATAGAAGGCAAAAGGCAGTGAAATGAATTCAACCCAAGATCAGCTTGTGAAGATGAACTCTTAGCCAGCAGAGAGGATCCAGTAAATATAAAAGTTCATTGCGCTGTTCTCAGTGGGCCAGGGATCTGCCAAAACCATGGAGGAGGCTAGCAAACACAGCTACAAGTTCTGGGATATGTAGCCTGTCCCTAAAGTGGGTGAGGTGGTGAACAACCATGGTCCTGTGGAGCCCGACAAAGACAACATCCACCAGGAGCCCTATATCCAGCCCCAGGGATTCACCTGGGATGCCTTGGACCTGGGGTACCATGGTATGCTGAAAGAACTATACACACTCCTGAATGAAAAATATGTGGAAGATGAAGACATGTTCTGATTTGATTATTCCCTGAAATGTCTTTTCTCCAACAGCACAGCTAGCTCCCCCAGTGGCACTGTGGAATTTGAGTGGTCTCAAGTCGAAAACTGGTTGGGTTCATTAGCACCATTCCAACAAATATCCTTATTTGTTTATTATTTATTAAATTTATTTATTTACATTCATTCACTGTACGTCATTACAGCATACAAAATGAGATTTTCCATCCAGGGTACACTGTATATTGGCTCAATCAAGCACATCAACATACATGTTATTGTCAACAAATAATTTTCCAAATAATGATAATGAATAATGAAAAACAAATAACGAGAGGTCTGTTGTTAGCCTGATGGGATATCCTTTGTAGGTAACTTGCTGTTTCTCTCTTGCCAATCTTAGTATCTCGTCTTTGTTTGTTCGTTTGGTAAGTCTGACTATAATGCGTCTTGGAGAAGACCTTCTTGGGTTGATTCTATTTGGGGTCCCTTGTATTTCTTGGGACTGGATCTTTGAGTGCCTCTCTAAGTTTGAAAAGTTTTCTTGCAGGATTTCATGGAATAGATTATCAATGCCCTTATGAGTCTCTTTACCTTCTGGTATGCCAATTATCTGGATGTTGGACGTATGATGATATCCAGTACTTCTCAAATATTATTCTCAAATTTTTGGGATTTTTCTCAGTTTTCATGGTGGATGTTCTATTTTCTATATGATCTGGTCTGCTTTTAATACTTTCAAGGGAGATTTTGACTTCCTGTATTACAGCCTTCATCTCTAACAATTCCGATTGATTATTCTTTAAAGTGTGTAATTCTTCTTTTAGATCTTGCAAGAATTTCCTCACCTCCTGGAACTCATCAGCTTCTTTCTCCATTCTCTTCTGCAGCTAATTGTCTCTCTTCTCTTCCATCTCTGTTAGCTTTGCCATTATGAATGTTCTAAATTCTTTATCATACATTTCCATGATTTCCACTGCTTGTGGATGAAGAGGGGTTATTCTTTTCCCTTGAAGGGGAGGTATTTTCTTGTTTTCCTTTATTTCTTGTGGTCCTGCGGTGATTTCTAGTCATCAGGTGGATGGTGTGTTTCTTCCTAATTCTTGAAGTTCAATCACACTAGCTTGTTTTCTGGAGGCTGAATTATTAGTAAAAACTCTTCATTTCTCTTTTACCCTGAAATGACTACTTCTCAGGAGCCATGAGGAATCTTCTCTAGAATATTTTCTTTATCTGTGATTTTGGCCAATTGGCTATGATGTGACATATAGAGATTCTTCCTGAGTTGAGTCTACTTGGGGTCCTTTGTATTTCTTGAGTCTGGATGTTTGGATGCTTTTCTAGGTTTGGAAAGTATTCGTCCAGGATTTAATGGAATAGATTTTCAATGCCTTTATTAGATTCTTCACCTTCTGGAATACCAATTATTCAGATGTTTGAGCATTTAATGATATCTAATATTTCCCATATATAGTTCTCATTTTTGAGGTTAATTTTTCATTCTTTCTGGGGATTTATTTTCTAGGTCAGAGGTTTTGTCTTCTACATCTGAGATTCGATCTTCTGTAAAATCTAATCTGGTCTTAATACTTTCAAGGGAGGTTTTGATCCCCTTCATTACACGCTTTAACTCTAGAAAGTTCATTCTTCTTTATATTGTCTATTTCCTCCTTCAAGTCATGAAAGGACTTCCTCATTTCTTGGAATTCAATATCTCTTTTCTCTTCCATTTCATAGTTTTGTTGCCATATTTTGAATTCCTTATCTGACATTTCACTACTTTCCTCTGATTTTTTCATAATTGGAAAAAAATTACTGTGTTCCCTTGTTGGAGACATAGCACTTAGTTTTCTGTTACAAGAGGTTCTTCTCTGATTTTTGGTCATTTAGTAATGCATTCATTTTGGCTAATTTCTTGGAGAAGTTTTCTGCAACCGTGAGCTTGTATGTTTCCTATTAGTGTGAAGTATTCTGTGTCAATTTCTTTCTTCCCCTGTATTTTGCAACATGGTACCCACAGGAGGATCTCTGAGGTCAGATTTATGGAGAGGAGTATCTCCCTTTTGCCATTAGTTCAGTGGAGGTGAGAATTTCTCTAGCCTTTCTAGCTATGGGCAGGGAAGGTGAGATTGGAAGAAGGGGACTACAACTCAGTGCTGTTCAGTCTTCACTCTGGTCCCTGAAATGAGCAGAGAACCTCAGATGTAGATATTTCTGTCATTTTCAATTTCTTTTTTATGATTTTCATAGTTTTCCTTATAGAGGTCTTTTACCTCTTTGGTTAGTTTATTCCTAGGTATATTATACTTTTTGTGGCTATGGTAAATGGGATAATTTTCTTCAGTTCAGCCTCTGTCTGCTAGTTGTTTGTATATAGAAATGCCATAGATTTTCATAAGGTTATTTTGTATCCGGCCACTTTACTGTACTCATTTATTTCTTTGAGAAGTTTTTTTGTGAATGTCTTTAGCTTCTATGTATAAAATCATGTCATCTGCAAATAGAGATAATTTCATATCTTCTTTTCCTATTTAGAAGTCTTTTATTTCATTCTCTTTTCTGATTTCATTGGCTGGGACTTCCAGTGAGTTAATCATGGTAGATTATATGTGTCCAGGAATTTAATTTGTCCATCTCACTCAGGTATTCTTGTTTTTTGGGATATATTCATTCATACTATCCTCTAATAATATTTTGTATTTCTATTATGTCTGTTGTAATATTGCCTATTTCATTGAAAAGTTGATTTATCTGGTTTCTTTCTCTCTTCTTCTTAATTAGTTTTGCTAATGGTGTGTCAATCTTGTTTATCTTTTCAAAAAGCCAATTTTTGCTTTCCTTTACTTTCTGTATAGTTCATTTATTTTCTATTTTATTTATTTCTGGTCAAATCTTTATATTTTTTTCTCCTGCCATTTAAAAAAAAAAATTCTTGTTGCTCTTCTTCCAATTTCCTGTGGTATGATGTTAGGTTTTCCATTTTCCAAATCTCTATCCTTTTTCTATGTGCACTAATTTCTATGACATTTTCTCTTATGACTGTTTTTGTGGTGTCCCATTGATTATGGAAACTCCTGTACTCCTTATTATTGGTTTCCATGAATCTTTTGATTTCAGTCAATTTCTTCAATAATTGTGAAGTCATTCAGGAGTAGGTTGTTTAGTTTCTATGTTTGTGTGTTTTTACATTTTTTTTTTCTGAAATTAATGTCAAGTTTAAGTCCATCTTGATCAGAGAAGAAGCTGGATACAGTTTCTGTGTCTATGAATCTGTAAAGTCCTGTTTTGTTCCATATCATGTTGTCAGTCTTTTTTTTTTTGTTTTTTTGAGAGGTTTTTTGCAATAGGGTGCATGCGCTCGCCAGACAGACAGAGAGAGACAGAGAGACAGAAAGCCAGAAATCACCCCCCAGGGGGGATGACCACGCCACAGTCTCTTCTCCTCTGTTCTCTTCTCAGGATCTTGGGCATGCACACACACGCGCCCAGCGTGAGTTTTAAGCCACAGGGTCCGGGACGCAAACCACGGTCGACTGCATGGGAGTCCAGCGACATAGCCATTACGCTAACTGCTGGTCCCCGTTGTCAGTCTCTGAAAAACTTACATGTGTGGGTGAGAAGCAGGCATACTTCATGGTTTTAGGGTAGAAGGTTCTATAGATGCATGTGAAGTACATTTGATTTATGGTATCATTTATATCCATTATCTTTTTGTTTATTTTTTGTCCAGATGATCTATCTGAAGGAGATAGTGGGGGTGTTGAGATCCCCCAAAATTCATGCATTGCCACCTATCTCTCCTTTTAGATCTAGCAGTCTTTCCTTCATATATTTCGGTGCTCCTGTGTTGGGTGCATAAATATTTATAAGAGTTATTTCTTCTTGATCTATTGATCCTTTTACTACAATATAGTGCCCTTCTTTGTCTCTTCGAACAGTTTTTGTTTTAAAGGCTATATTGTCAGAAATTAGTATCGCAACTCCAGCTTTTTGGTTCCCTATTGCATGGAAAACCTTTTTCCAACCCTTCACTTTCAGTCTATGTATGTCTTTATCCATGAGGTGGCTTTCCTGTAGGCAACAGATAGAGGGTTTCTGTTTTTTTATCCATTCGACCAGTCTGTGTCTCTTGATTGGGGAATTTAATCCGTTCACATTCAATGCTATTATTGATGTAACTGGATCTGTCCCGACGTTTAAGCCATTGTCACAGCAACCTTTTATTCCTTATTTTCTGTCTGTTAGCTCTTTAGTTTTTCTGGAACAGTACTTTCTTCAGGGTTTCTTGATGAGCTGGTCTGGTGCTGGCAAATTCTTTCAGGTCTTGTTTGTCTGAGAATGTTTTAATCTTTTTTTCCCATATGAAGGATAATATTGCAGGATACAATAATCATGGTTGAAATTATTTCTCTCTTAGCACTTTCAATACATCTTTCCATTCTTTCCTTGCTTGCATTGTTTCCATTGAGAGGTCCGGAGTTAGCCTGATGGGATGACCTTTGTATGTCACTTCTCATTTCTCTCTTGTCAGTTTTAGTGTCATGTCTTTATATGTGGTCTTGGATAGTCTGGCTATGATGTGCCTTGGGGAATATCTTCTGGGGTTGATTCTGACTGGGTTCCTTTGTATTTCTTGGGTCTTGATGCTTGAGTGCCTCTCTAGACTCGGGAAATTTTCTTCCAAGAGCTCATGGAATAGATTTTTCATGCCAATATTAGTTTCTTCACCTTCTGGGATGCCAATTATTCTGATATTTGGGCGTCCTACAGAATCTAGTATTTCTCGTATATTATCCTCGTGGGTTTTTTTTTTTTTTTGTTTTTGTTATTTTCTCTTTCTTTTTGGGGGTTCTTTCTAGGTCAGAGGTTTTATTTTT
>NW_006160107.1:521732-524814 GCF_000334495.1 Tupaia belangeri chinensis | reverse complement strand
TTCCTCTTTTAGATCTTGTAAGAATTTTCTCACCTCCTGGAACTCATTAACTTCTTTCTCCATTCTCTTCTGTAATTCATTGTCTTTCTTCTCTTCCATCTCTGTTAGCTTCACCACTATGAATGTTCTAAATTATCAGACATTTCCATGATTTTCATTGAACTGCTTGTGGATGAAGAGGACTTATTCTTTTCCCTTGGAGGAGAGGTATTTTCTTGCTTTCCCATATTTCTTGTGGTCCTGCTGTGATTTCTAGTTATCACGCTAGCTTGTTTTCTGGAGGCTGAATTATCAGTAGGAACTCTTCATTTCTCTTTTACCCTGAAATGACTACTTCTCAGGAGCCATGAGGAATCTTCTCTAGAATATTTTCTTTATCTGTGATTTTGGCCAATTGGCTATGATGTGACATATAGAGATTCTTCCTGAGTTGAGTCTACTTGGGGTCCTTTGTATTTCTTGAGTCTGGATATTTGGATGCTTTTCTAGGTTTGGAAAGTATTCGTCCAGGATTTAATGGAATAGATTTTCAATGCCTTTATTAGATTCTTCACCTTCTGGAATACCAATTATTCAGATGTTTGAGCATTTAATGATATCTAATATTTCCCATATATAGTTCTCATTTTTGAGGTTAATTTTTCATTCTTTCTGGGGATTTATTTTCTAGGTCAGAGGTTTTGTCTTCTACATCTGAGATTCGATCTTCTGTAAAATCTAATCTGGTTTTAATACTTTCAAGGGAGGTTTTGATCCCCTTCATTACACGCTTTAACTCTAGAAAGTTCATTCTTCTTTATATTGTCTATTTCCTCCTTCAAGTCATGAAAGGACTTCCTCATTTCTTGGAATTCAATATCTCTTTTCTCTTCCATTTCATAGTTTTGTTGCCATATTTTGAATTCCTTATCTGACATTTCACTACTTTCCTCTGATTTTTTCATAATTGGAAAAAAATTACTGTGTTCCCTTGTTGGAGACATAGCACTTAGTTTTCTGTTACAAGAGGTTCTTCTCTGATTTTTGGTCATTTAGTAATGCATTCATTTTGGCTAATTTCTTGGAGAAGTTTTCTGCAACCGTGAGCTTGTATGTTTCCTATTAGTGTGAAGTATTCTGTGTCAATTTCTTTCTTCCCCTGTATTTTGCAACATGGTACCCACAGGAGGATCTCTGAGGTCAGATTTATGGAGAGGAGTATCTCCCTTTTGCCATTAGTTCAGTGGAGGTGAGAATTTCTCTAGCCTTTCTAGCTATGGGCAGGGAAGGTGAGATTGGAAGAAGGGGACTACAACTCAGTGCTGTTCAGTCTTCACTCTGGTCCCTGAAATGAGCAGAGAACCTCAGATGTAGATATTTCTGTCATTTTCAATTTATTTTTTATGATTTTCATAGTTTTCCTTATAGAGGTCTTTTACCTCTTTGGTTAGTTTATTCCTAGGTATATTATACTTTTTGTGGCTATGGTAAATGGGATAATTTTCTTCAGTTCAGCCTCTGTCTGCTAGTTGTTTGTATATAGAAATGCCATAGATTTTCATAAGGTTATTTTGTATCCGGCCACTTTACTGTACTCATTTATTTCTTTGAGAAGTTTTTTTGTGAATGTCTTTAGCTTCTATGTATAAAATCATGTCATCTGCAAATAGAGATAATTTCATATCTTCTTTTCCTATTTAGAAGTCTTTTATTTCATTCTCTTTTCTGATTTCATTGGCTGGGACTTCCAGTGAGTTAATCATGGTAGATTATATGTGTCCAGGAATTTAATTTGTCCATCTCACTCAGGTATTCTTGTTTTTTGGGATATATTCATTCATACTATCCTCTAATAATATTTTGTATTTCTATTATGTCTGTTGTAATATTGCCTATTTCATTGAAAAGTTGATTTATCTGGTTTCTTTCTTCTCTCTTCTTAATTAGTTTTGCTAATGGTGTGTCAATCTTGTTTATCTTTTCAAAGAGCCAATTTTTGCTTTCCTTTACTTTCTGTATAGTTCATTTATTTTCTATTTTATTTATTTCTGGTCAAAATTTTTTTTTTGAGAGGTTTTTGCTATAGGGCGAGTGTGTTCGCCGAAGAGACAGAGAGAGACAGAGAGACAGAAAGCGAGAAATCACCCCCCAAGGAGGATGGTCACACCGCAATCCCTTCTCCTCCGTTCTCCTCTTGGGATCTTGGGCACGCATGTACACACACCCGGCATGAGTTTAAGCCACCGGGTCCAGGACTCGAACCGTGGTCAACTACGTGGGAGTCCAGCGACATAGCCATTCTGGTCAAATTTTTGACATAGCCATTACGCTAACTACTGATCCCTCTGGTCGAATTTTGATTATTTCTTTTATCCAGTTTTTTTGTTTGTTTGTTTGTTTTTCCAATTCTCTGAGGCCTGATGTTTGATTATCCACTTGCTATCTCCATCTTTTTCTGATGCACACAAATTGCTATGAATTTCCCTCTTATGAATGCTTTTGCTGTGTCCCATAAATTATGGAAAGTCATGTACTCGTTATCATTGTTTTCCATGAATCTTTTTATTTCAGTCTTAATTTCTTCAGTGGTTGTGAAGTCATTTAAGAATAGGTTGTTTAGTTTTCAAATGTTTGTGTATTTTCAAGGGTTTCTTCTGAAATTAATATCAAGTGTGATTCCATCATGATCAGAAAAGATACTGGATATAGTTTCTATGCCTTTGAATTGTAGAGGCTTGTTTTGTTCCCTATCATGTGGTCATGTGGTCTTTTAAAAGGTTCCATACAGGCATAATGACAGTGTATATTTCATAGTCTTAGGGAGGAAGGTTTTATAGATGTCTGTCAAGTCCACTTGATTTATGGTATCTCTTAGATTCTGTATCTCTTTGCTTATTTTGTTTAGATGATTTATCTAAAGGAGATAGTTGGGTGTTGAGATCCCCAACAATTAGTGTGTTGCTATATTTCTCCTTTTAGATCTAGCAGCCTTCCCTTCATGTATTTGGGTGCTCCTGAGTTGGGTACATAGATATTAATAAGCGTTATGTCTTCTTGATAAATTAGACCTTTTACTTCTTTATAATAGCCTTCTTTGTCTCTT
>NW_006160107.1:513419-521684 GCF_000334495.1 Tupaia belangeri chinensis | reverse complement strand
ATATCATGACTCCAGTCCTTTTTTTTGTTTCCATTTGCATGAAATATCTTTTTCTACCCCTTCACTTTCATTTTGTTTTTATATGTTTATAAATTATTTATTATTATTTATACATTCAATTGCTACACATCATTTCTATTGCAGAGAGATTTTGCCCAACATGATATATGCCATACACCAGGCTAGTTGAGAATACTATACACATCACCAACAGGCAACAAACCATATCTGTGTTCCACAAATGTCTTACCTCTCCCTTTTTTCCCCAAATTTATTTTCCTGCTCTCTTCCCTTCTCCCACTCTCTTTCCACTTTGTCCTCAGCTTTTATGCCGTCCAGTCTTTCAGTCTCTATCATAGATAGAGTAGACAGTATGTAATGCCGTCCAGTCTTTCAGTCTCTATCATAGAGTAGACAGTATGCGTTAAGTGGAGACAATGTCTCTGTTTCACAGCCTGACTTGCTTCACTCAGCAATAAATCTTCCATGTTCGTCCACTTTCTATCAAATGCCAGGATCTTCCTTTTTTTTTCTTTTTCTTTTTTCGGATGAATAGTATTCCATGGAATATATGTGCCACACAATCAATCCATTCATCTGTTATGGACATTTGTATTGGTCCCACGTCTTAGCAATTGTGAATAGTGCTGCAATAAATATAGATGTGCAAGCACTTTTCCAACTGACCATTCTTTTTTGTCCTTTGGGTAGATTCCCAGAAATAAAACTGCTGAATCATATGGTAGTTCTATTTGAAGGTCTTTTAGGAACCTCCATGTTGTTTTTCACAGTGGCTGAACCAATTTACATTCCCACCAGCAATGTAGGAGAGTTCCCTGTTCATCACATTCCTGCCAGCACTTACCTTTTTTTTTTTTTTTTTAATCTTTGCCATTCTGACTGAGCTTAGGTAGTATCTCATTGTAGTTTTGATCTGCATCTTCCTTATGATGAGGGATATTGAGCATTTTTTCATATGCTTTTTGGCTGTTTGTGTGTCTTCCTTAGAGAGTTGTATATTCAGTCCATTTTCCCGTCTTTTAATTGGGTTAATCATTTTCTTCCAGGTAAGTCGCTTGAGTTCCCTGTGTATTCTGGTTATCAGTCCCTTATCTGAGGCATAGTTTACAAAAATTTTCTCTCATTCTGAGAGTTGTCGATTTACACTAATTACTGTGTCCTTTGCTGTGAAGAAATTTCTTAATCTGAAGTAATCTCATCTGTCTATTTTGGGGATTGCCTTGCTTTGGGGCTCTTGCTTAAGATTTCTTTGCCTACCTCAATGTCTCCCAGAGTTTCTCCAGTGTTTTCCACCAGTAGTTTTATAGTTTGCAGTTTTAGGTTTAGAGATTTGATACACTTGAGTTGATTTCTGTTTAATGGTGGTTAATAGGGATTCAGATTCATATTTCTGTAGGTGGATACCCAATTTGCTAAAGAGATTTTCTTTTTCCCACAGGATTGACTGGTATCCTTTGTCAAAGATCCATTGGCTCTTCACTTTCAGTCTATGTATTTTTTTATCCATGAAGTGCATTTCTTGTAGACAACAGATAGAGGATTTCTGTTTTTTTTTTTTTTCTTTTTCTTTTTCCCATTTAACCAATCTCTATCTCTCAAATGGAGAATTCATTCCATTAATATTCAACATTATTTTTAATATTTCTGTAATTGGCCCTATGATTCAGTTGGCCATTTCCTTTTTCTTTTTCTTTTTCTGTTTCTTTCTGGTTTTTATTTTTGTTTTTGTTTTTGTTTTTTTGTCTTTTTATTTCTGTTTTGGCAACAGGGGATTTTTGGTTTTTTTTTTTTTTTTTTTTTGGTCTTTTTATTTCTGTCAATCTGTCATTAATTTTCCTGGTATATAGCATTACCTTCAGAACTTCTTGAAGAATTGGTGTGGAGTTGGCAAATTCTTTCATGTTTTATTTATCTTAGAATGTTTTCATCTTTCCTTCCCATTTGAAGGATAATTTTGCCAGGTATAGTAATTTTAGTTGAAATTGTTTTTCATTTTACACTTTGAACATATTTTCTCATTTTTTCCTTGCTTGCATAATTTCCAGTGAGAGGTTGGATGATAGCCTGATGGGATATCCTTTATAATTATCTTGACATTTCTCTCTTGCCAATTTCAGTATCTTGTTTTTATCTGTGGTTTTGGTCAATCTGGCTATTATGTCCCATTTTCTTGGGTTGATTCTACTTGGGGTCTTTTGTATTTCTTTGGTCCAGATGTTTGAATGCTTCTCTAGGACTGGAAAATTTTCTTCCACGATTTCATGGAAGCTTCTGGGATTTCAGTTATTCAGATGTTTGGATGTTTAATGGTATCTAGTATTTCTCATATACTCATCTTTTAAAAGAATTATTTATTTAATTTTATTTATTTATTCATTTATTTAAATTTGACCAGAGAGAGACTCACATCCAAAGAAAGAGAGGAAAGAAGAGAGAAAGCAAGCCATCAGGTCTGGGACTCGTACCATGTTTGGCCATGTGGGAGTGTCCAGTGCCTTAACCACCACGTCACCTGCTGGTTCCCATTATCCTCATTTTTTGGGGGGTTATTTTTTTCATTCTTTTTGCTGATTTTTTCTATGTCACAGGTTTTGTCTTCTACATCCAAGATTCAATCTTCTGCATGATCTAATTTCTTTTTAATGCTTTCAAGGGAGGCTTTGATTTCCTGTGTTGCAGCCTTCATCTCTAACAGTTCCATCTGATTCTTTTTTGGTGTCTATTTCTTCTTTCAAATCATGAAAGGACTTTCTCATCTCCTGGAGCTCTTTGTTTCTTTTTTCTTTCATCTTCTGACATTTGTTTTGTTTGTTTGTTTTTCTCTTGCATCTTGTTTAGCCTTTCATTATGAATATTCTGAATTGTGTTCCCTACATTTCCCCAAATTCCATTGTACTGCCTTTGGATGATGAGGAATTGTTCTTTTCCCTAGAAGAGGAGTATTTTCTTGATTTCTCCTATATCTTGTGCCTCTGCACTCTGATAGATTATGTTTCTTCCTAATTTCTTGTAGTTAATTTTGAGTGTTCAAAGGTGTGGGGAAAGAGAGGATTCCCCATCTTTCTGAAACTCTTTTTTCCCTGACTCTTGCCCTGGTAACTGCACTTTTGTCACTGGAACTGAATATTCCAAAGGCCTTCCACTTTTTAGAGTGTAGGTGCACCTGGGGATGAGCTGCAGGGTTTCAATGGAAGGATAATGTAGGGATCCCAAAGCATGCTCTTCAGGCAACTAGGAAATCTGTTGTAACACTTAGGAGAAAGCAGAGGCAATCTCTAGCCTTGTTTTTTTCACTCACTTCTGCCATGCAGGAGTCGAGAATCTCTCTTACTGTCTCTTTCTGGTGAGCACACACACTGTATAGCAAAAGCTAAAAATAAATAAAAATAAAAAAAGCTTTGGCAGATATAAATATATGCAGGAGTTGTGTAAAAACATCGTTTTTACAAGTTCCCTAAAAAGTAATTGATGGATAGATTTAAAGGTTAAGATTTTACTTTGAAATATTTTAACTGTTTTCCTTTAAGCAGTTTTGATTGAAAAGTATTTAAAAAGAAAAATTAAAGTAATAATCTGTCATAGCTTTCTCATATTTTTGAGAAATAGCTACCCTACCATCACCATTACCAGAATCTAATCATGGTCATTAACAATTTGGTTCATATTCCAGCCCATTTTTATCTCTCATACACATACAGTCATATAGACACATGTAAACTCACTCACATGCATATTTTTACTTTAAAAATTAAGTTGTGTGGCCAAGATACAGAATCAAACTAAGTGACTATAAATGAATAAATGGATAAAGAAAATATGGTATATATACATAATGGAATACCATTCTGCCATCAAAAAGGATGAAATCTTGTTATTTGAGGTAACATGGATGTGCCTGGAAGATATATGTTAAGTGAAATAAGCCAGGCACAGAAAGAGAAATTCCACATGTTTTCACTCATACGTAGGAACTGAGAAGGCTGACCTAGAATCAGACAATTGAAGAATGACTCCTAGAGGCTGAGAATGGGGAGGGAATGGTGAGTAGGATGATGCCGGTTAACAGAAACAAAATTACACATAAATAAGAGAAACAATTTATAGATTTATAAAATATAGCATGGTTGGGAACCAGCAGTTAGCATAATGGCTATGTCGCTGGACTCCCACGTAGTCGACCGCGGTTCGTGTCCCAGACCCGGTGGCTTAAAACTCACGCCGGGTGCGTGTGCGTGCGTGCCCAAGATCCCGAGAGGAGAATGGAGGAGAAGGGATTGTGGCGTGACCATCCCCCCTGGGGGGTGATTTCTCGCTTTCTGTCTCTATGTCTCTCTCTGTCTGTCTGGCGAGCGCACGCGCCCTACAGTGAAAATCTCTCAAAAAAAAATATAGCATGGTAAATATAGTTAACACAATTTATTCTGTATCTTAGAGTAACTAAACAAGGGTCTTGACCATGCCTAGCACAAAGTAATGACAAATGGTTGAGATGATAGATATACTAAATACTCTGATTTAATCATTATACATTGCATTCTTGTTCTGAACAACCACTTCGTAATGCACAAAGACATATGATTGTTATATAACAATAAACATAACAAATCGGTGTTCAAAAGGGCTGCGAGACTGAAGAATGAAGCATGTAATTCCATTAGGACATAACTAAAGTTTAATCAGTAGGGAGCTCACTAATGGGAGGAAGCAGGCCCAGAAGGACAGTAACCTCGGTATGTTCACAGCTGTAGATTCTGTGCCTCTCCCATTAACTTGGAACTTGTAAAGGTACAGCTGAGAAGTGGAACAATAGAGATAGATTTTGGGGAAAGCAAGTCACCTGCAGGGGCGTCTAGACCCACCCAGACTTAAAGATCATTAGCGGGGTTTTTTTGTTTGTTTGTTTGTTTGTTTTTGTTTTGCATATTTATTCAGAAGGTGATTCGGCTACAGAATAAAGCCCTTTAAGCATTAAGAAATCCAATGTTTTGAAATCTTTTTCTCAAATTTTGTTTAGTATGATTTGTATAATCCTGAAGAGATTCTCTTATCTGAAGTTTCATGCATTCAGGTATTTTGCATGATGTCTGATGTGATCAGTAATAAAGGTGGCAGTGAAGTAGTAGCTATGATCATAACCCTCTTGTAATCTAAAAACAACAGAGATTTTCTTTTCTGTGCAGGCAGCTATGAAGTTATCAGGAAGTAACTGTCCATCTGAAAGAAACTGGTCATCTTTTCCTTGATCAATTAATATGTCCAGCCGAGAACCCGGATAGGACTTCACAAGATGGGTAGCATCATAAGCCTTCCATTTTCTTTGATCTGTTCCCAAGTATCCAATAAAAGCTTTTTTGCCCCAAGGATAGAGCACTGGGTTGCAAATTGGAGCAAATGCTGACACAGATTTATATTTTCCAGGATTTTTCCAGGCACAAATCAGAGCTCCATGCCCTCCCATGAAGTGGCCAAAAATAGACATCCTTTGGGGGTCCTCTGGAAAATTGGCATTTATAAGTTGGGGAAGCTCTTCTGGTACATAAGAGTACATTCTATAGTTAGTTTTCCAAAGAGCTTCAGTGGCATTCACATAAAACCCAGCACCAGTGCCGAAGTCCCAGCTGTCATTTTCTCCTTTAATATTACAGCCAACGGCTGGTATCTGGAGCAATGATGACAAGACTGTGTTCTGAGGCTGCTTGATGATAACCAGACTTCGATATAAAATTTTGTTCCATGCAAGTTAAACCAGACAGTTAATATAGTGCAGGGCATTTTCCAGTTTCTGCCTTTGGTGGTAAGTAGACAGCAAATTTCATTTTGCACTTCAGTTCAACACTGTCATGTTCAAAAACTTTCCAGAATCCTCCAAAGCACTTGTTGATGGAAATCTGTTTTAAAGCCATTCTTTTCTTGAGACAGCCACAGCAGGTAGAGCAGACACTTATTAGCCTTTGTTTTTATCAAAAGCCTGTGGCAGTGAGACACACCAGTGGCATAAGCCATTACCTTAGTTAAAGAGTTCGAATGACTGTCCGAAGAATTCACAGAAGGTTTAACTTAAGCAGAAATTCTTGCTCAGGGCTAGTAAATTGGCTCTAGAGTGAGGAAGAGAAGGGCACAAGATAGTGTTAATTCTCACAAAATGTAGTCAGTGGAACATTTACACGATGGGGAAGAAGAGGCCCCTCCACTCCCCCAAAAAAGACTGTGCAAATTATACTGTGTGCCATTTTCTGATTTTCACCTAAAACTATTTTATAGACCTATTTCAAAGTTAGTATATGTAGAAAATATTTTTACAATTATGTTTTTTGTACTTAGCCTTTTAATGTCTGAAACTTATTTGGGGGGAACAATGTGAAACAGGGCTCTAACACTCATTTATCAATTCTTTTTAAAAAAGAATTGCCAGATATCTCTCCCAGTCATCAAATAATTTTTCTTTCCTAAATGACTAAATAACTATCATAAACTGCCTTCCTAATCTGAATCTATTTATGGACTTTTATTCTATTTTATTGATTTATTCATGTATTTCTGTGCCAACCAATTAATTTATTAGTACATAATTTATCATATGCTTTGATATGCAGTGTTTTGCATTGCAGTAATTGCAATGTTTTTCTTTTCTTTTCTTTTTTTTAATTTTAGGCTTTTGTCATAAGGAATATATGCTCACCAGAGACACAGAGAGACATAGAAAGAGAAGATGAGAAGTCACTCCCCAGGGAGATAACCATGTCACGATCCCTTCTCCTCCAATTCTCCTCTCAGGATTTTGGACACCCATGCATACACACCCAGTGTAATTTTCAAGCCACTGGGCCAGAGACTTCAATGTTGGTCAACCAGGTGGGAGTCCAGTGCCTTAACCCCTATACCATCTGCTGGTCCCAGTAATTGTAATATTAACTTTCATTTTGATTTTTATGTCTGGTAGTATAAGGTCACCTTCATTGGTTCTATTTTCCAGTTCATTTTGAATTTAATTCTTTTTGTTTAAATTTTAAAAAGGGAATACATTATACATAATTTTTAAACTAAATGAAAAGGCTTATAAATACAAACAATATGTGTAGAATTACTCCTTAACTTTTAACTCCTCCTCAAAGGTAATAACTTTTATTATTTTTAGCTGATCTTTCTAGCATACTGCTATATTTCTCTTTTTTTAAGAACGTATTTTTAAAATAATAGTTTGTCTATTTATTATTATTATTTTTAAGTTTGCTATAGAGCATGTATACTCACCAAAGAGAGAGAGAGAGAGGGAAAGTACAAAAGCAAGCCACCAGGTCGTCCAGGACTCAAACCCCAGTCAACCATGTGGGAGTCCAGGGCCTTAACCTCTGTATCACCTGTTGGTCTGTATAGTGCTATATTTCTATTGATTAATCATGAAGTTATATTACTAATTCTTTTTTTGTTTTTCTTTTGAGAGATTTTTTCGGGCCCATGCGCTCGCCAGACAGACAGAGAGAGACATAGAGGCAGAAAGCGAGAAATCACCCCCCAGGGGAGATGGTCATGTCGCAATCCCTTCTCCTCCATTCTCTTCTCGGGATCTTGGGCACACACGCACACTCGCCCGGCGTGAGTTTTAAGCCACTGGGTCCGGGACGTGAACCGCAGTCAACTATGTGGGAGTCCAGCAACATAGCCATTACGCTAACTGCTGGTTCCCTATTACTAATTCTTTTAAATAGCATTCATTGACTTCTATTTTATTGGCAAATATTTCTCTTGCTTACATCCCATTTCATGCCCTCTTCTGCTCAATAAACTATAACACACATTTTGGTTAAGTTAATAATTAGTGTTTACATTATGATTGGATAAATATCTTTTAATTACAGAAATAACTTGTTTATCATAATTGCATTTTTCTGTGTATTTAAGAAATCCTTGCTAGGGTTTTTTTGGTGTTATTAATCCCTTCTATTTTCATTTGTATAATATGTTGTAATCAATATCTAAATTTTTCCACTATTTCATCAGAGGCACCAGATACCTAAGAGCAGATATTGTTCTCCATGTTTGGAGTCATCAGACAGTTTCCTCCTTCTACCTGTAAACTTTCTTTCTTTTTTTATTAATTAATTTATTTTTGTATATACATTCAATCACATTGTTTAGCTTACAATGTGAGCATTTCAATATGTGAACTTTCTCCCCAGTCCCATTGATCAAAATATCTTCAACCAATAGCACCACACCTCCCCATCCCGTCAATGCTCTACCTCC
>NW_006160107.1:505163-513282 GCF_000334495.1 Tupaia belangeri chinensis | reverse complement strand
TGTTTCACTTGCGCGGTGTTCTTTTTTTTTTTTTTTTTTTTTTTTTTTTTTTTTTATGGCTGAGTAGTAGTCCATGAGTATATGTGCCACAGTTTTTCAATCCATTCCTCCATACGGGGGCATTTGGGTTGGTTCCATGACTTAGCAATCATGAATAGTGCCACAATAAACATCGATGTGCAAGCACTTTTCCACTGAAGAATTCTTCTGTCCTTTGGGTAGATACTGAGGAGTGGGATTGCTGGATCATATGGTAGATCTATTTGTAGATTTTTGAGGAATCTCCAAATTATTCTCCACAGTGACTGGACCAATTTATATTGCCACCAGCAGTGTAAAAGAGTTCCCCTTTCACCACACCCCCGCCAACACTTATCATTTTTTGTTATTTTAATCTTAGACATTTTGACTGGGGTTAGGTGGTACCTCATTGTTGTTTTAATCTGCATTTTTCTTATGATGAGGGATGTTGAACATTTTTTCATATGCCTTTTGGCTATTTGTATGTCATCTTTAGAGAGTGGTTTTTTTCAACTCCTTCTACCATCTGTTAATAGGGTTGATCATTTTTTTTCCAAACACCTTCTTTTGTTCCTTGTGTATTCTGGTTATCGATTGTTCCTTGTGTATTCTGGTTATCGATTCCTTATCTGATGCAAAATTTACAAAAATATTTTCCCATTCAGAGGGATGTCAATTCACACTAATTACTGTGTCTTTTGCCATACAGAAAATTCTTAGTCTGATGTAATCCCACTTGTCTATTTTGGGAATGATTGACTGTGCTTTGAGGGTCTTATTGAAGAAGTCTTTGCCTACCCCAATGTCTCCCAGAGTTTCCCCAGTATTTTCCACCAGTAGCTTCATAGTTTGAGGAAAGGAAAACCTCTTTAGCAAATGGTACTGGAAAAACTGGGTACCCACATGCAGAAAGATGAAACTGGACTACTGTCTCTCTCACCATTAACAAAAATCAACTCGAAGTGGATCAAAGATCTAAACCTAAGTGGAAATTTTAAAAGAGAGAGAGAAAACAGCAAGTAGCAGAGCCGAGCAGGGGAGAGGGGGCAGGGATGGAATCACAGAGGAAATACGTGACTGGAAGGAGCGTTGGAGAATTCTAGCCCGATAGCCCCACTGCCACTTATATGGGGGATACTGAGACCCTAAGAAAGGACCAGAGCAGTGGCAATGGCTCTGCGGGTTGTTTACCTCCCTGTATCAGTCATTCAACAAACACTGGCAGTCAGCTCTCTGTGTTCTACAGCGCCAGCATCAGGGTCAAACAGGGCAGAGGTCCAGCTCTCTGGAAGCCAGCAGCCCAGAGTGGGGTTCAGCCAGACCCCTTGGAAAGCTACGTTCCATGTTTCCCAGACTCCCTGCATGAGTTACTGAGCTATTCACAAAAGCAGGGCTGTATACAGAGTTGAGGAGCCTAAAGCTTATTCAGGAAGCCCTCTTGTGAAAAGAATAATTAGAGATTATAAATGCAAAATTGGCTACAAAAGCAGAAGGGGTATGCACAGGCAAAACGTCCCAAAGCCGAAGCTGCTTTTGTTTTTACAATTCCTCTAACCACCAGATTCAAAAAGTACTGAACTAGACCCGCAGCTCCCTCTAGTGGATATGTGCAGAAAGGCCTCAAGGAGCAGGAGACTGACACACCCACCCAGGCACCTTAAACTAGGCAGGAAAATTTAATCATTGCCTTCCTAGAACCTTCCTTACCAGCCTAGCTTGCCCTTCCCAACCCCAGGGTTGTATAATTGTAATTAGAGGTCATCGCTGGGCACGCAGGTGTACAGTTACTTGTTTGATTTGGGGCAAGTAACTTTGCCCCATTTCGTTTCCTGAAATAAGCTCTATCTTCACAAGTTTAAATAAGCACAGAGGATGGCTATAAGGATTACGAAGATGGCTCACATGTAGGTGAGCCTTATACAAATGATACTTTTATATGTCAGTTTAGTTTGGGTTTTGGTTTTTCCATAGGGGGCGTGTGTGCGCCAGTCCTTGTCCTGTCCTTATCTGTTTTAAGGATAACGGTGATAGAGGCTTCATAGAATGAATTAGGGAGAGATTCACCCTTTTGGATCTTTAGAAATAACTTGAGCAGAATGAGAGTTAACTCTTCTTTGAAAGTTTTGTAGAATTCAGAGATGAATCTATTGCGAACAGGGCTTTTCTTTGTTGGGAGGTTATTTATTACTGATTCATTCTCCTGGCTTGTTATAGGCCTATTCAGACTTTCTATATCCTCCTGGCTCATTCTTGGTAGAGTATATTTGTCCAGGAATTTGTCCATTTCATCCATATTGTCTTGTTTCTTAGTGCAAAGATGTTCAAAGTAACCCCTAATGATGTTTTGAATTTCTAGTATGTCTGTTATGTTATCAACCTCATTGTGGATTTGATTCACCTGGTTCCTTTCTTTCTTCTTCTTAATAAATCTCGCTAGTGGCGTACCAATTTTGTTTATTCTTTCAAAAAACTAGCTTTTTTTTCATTTATTTTCTGTATAGTACGTTTGTTTTCTATTTCATTTATTTCTGCTTGGATCTTTATTATTTCCTTTCTCCTGGAATTTTTTGGATATTTTTGCTGTTGCTTTTCCAACTCTCTGAGGCTTGATGTTAGGTGATCCAATAGCCTCTTTCTGTCTTCCTCTTATGAGCACTAATTGCTATGAACTTCCCTCTTATGACTGCTTTAGCAGTGTCCCAAAGATTATGGAAACTTGTGTCCTCATTGTCATTGGCTTCCATGAATCTTTTATTTCATTCTTTATTTCTTCGGTATTAGTGGAGTCATTCAGGAGTAGATTATTTAGATTCCATGTTTTTAGGTATTTTTGAGGGTTTTTCTTGAAATTAAACTCAAGTTTAATTCCATCATGGTCAGAGATGATGCTGGATATAGTTTCTATGCCTCTGAATCTGTAGAGACTTGCTTTGTGTCCTAAGATGTGGTCCGTCTTCGAGAAGTTTCCATGTCGGGGTGAGAAAAAACTATATCTTGTGGTTTTTGGGTGGAAAGTTCTATAGATGTCCATTAATCCAATTGATTTGTGGTATCGTTTAGATCCTTTATCTCTTTACCTATTTTTTGCCTAGATGATCTGTCCAGAGGGGATAATGCAGTGTTGAGATCTCTAACAATTAGTGTGTCCCAATCTATCTCCCCTTTTAGATCTAACAGTTTCCTTCACATATTTGGGTCCTCCTGTATTAGGTGCATAAATATTTATAAGCGTTATATCTTCTTGATCTATAGAGCCTTTTACTACGATATAGTGCCCTTTTTTGTCTCTTCGAACAGTTGTTTTAAAACCTATTTTGTCTGAAATTAGTATCGCAACTCCATCTCTTTTTTGGTTCCCAGTTGCATGGAAAACCTTTTTCCAACCCTTCACTTTCAGTCTATGTATGTCTTTTTCCATGAAGGTTTCCTGTAGGCAACAGATAGAGGGTTTCTGTTGTTTTATCCATTCAGCCAGTCTGTGTCTCTTGATTGGAGAATTTAAGCCATTAACATTCAATGTTATTATTGATTTTACAGGATCTGTACCAGCATTTGAGTTGACCATTGTCTTAGTTGCCTGTAATTTCTTTGTTTCTGGCTGTTGATTCTTTAGTTTTCCTGGAACAGTACTTTCTTCAGGGTTTCTCGAAGAGCTGGTCTGGTGTTGGCAAATTCTTTCAGGTTTTGTTTGTTTGAGAAGATTTTAATCTTTTTTTTCCATATGAAGGATAATCTTGTAGGATATAATAATCTCGGCTGCAATTGTTTCTCTCTTAACTCTTTCAATATGTCTTCCCATTCTTTCCTTACTTGCATTGCTTCCAATGAGAGGTCCGGTGTTAGCCTGATGAAATGGCCTTTGTAAGTTACTTCTCATTTCTCTCTTGCCAGTTTTAGTATCATGTCTTTATCTGTGGTCTTAGACAGCCTGGCTAAGATGTGCCCTGAGGAAGATTTTCTGGGGTTGATTCTATTTGGGTTCCTTTGTATTTCTTGCATCTGGATGGTTCAGTGTCTCTCTACACTTGGGAAATTTTCTTTGAGGATTTCATGGAATAGATTTTCCATTCTGCTATTAGTTTCTTCACCTTCTGGGATGTCAATTATTCTGATGTTTGGGCGTCTAATGGAGTCTAGTATTTCTATTATCTTTTTTTTTTTTTTCCCGGAGAGGTTTTTTGGTATAGGGCACGTGTGCTCGACAGACAGACAGAGACAGAGAGACAGAAAGCGAGAAATCACCCCCCCCAGGGGGGATGGTTATGCCGCAATCCCTTCTCCTCCATTCTCCTCTCGGGATCTTGGGCACACACGCACACGTGCCTGGCAGGAGTTTTAAGCCACCAGGTCCGGGACGTGAACCGCGGTCGACTACGTGGGAGTCCAGTGACATAGCCATTATGCTAACTGCTGGTTCCCCGTTTTTTTTTGTTGTTGTTGTTGTTATTTTCTTGATATTTTTGGTGTTTTTTTTGTTTTGTTTTGTTTTTTCCTAGATCAGAGGTTTTATCGGAGATTCGGTCTTCAGCATGGTCTAATTGGCTCTTAATACTTTCCAGAGAGTTTTTGATTTCCTGTATTATAGGCTTTATCTCTAATAGTTCCACCTGATTCTTTCTCAGGGTATCTGTTTCTTCTTTTATATCCTGGAAGGACTTCCTAATTTCCTGGAGTTTGTTGTTTCTTTTCGGTTCCAAGTCACAGATTTTGGTCACCATGAATGTTTGAAACTCTTTGTCTGTCATTTTGGTGATGTCCTCCATATTTATGAGACATGGCGGGGGGTTTTCCTCTGTTGGAGACGTATTTCCTTGTTTATTCAGACCTGAGGCTCTTTTTCTACTTCTAGCCATTGGAAGATGTATTCCCTTTTGAAAACCTCTTGGGGAACTTTTCTCCCACTCGGAGTAAGAGTGTTTCCTTTTGGCTGGGAATAGGTGTTTGCTGAAGTCTCTCTTCTGTTGTTTTTACCAATGTGCTCTCAAGAGGGGAACTCTACTGAGGTGTCTAAAATGCAGTATCTTCATTCATATAGGTGGATCAGTACAAGGGAGGATCCCAGAAACACTTATCTTACTAGGGAATTTCAGATATCTGATTCTAGACCTGGCTAGTCCCTCTGCCAGGGTAAAAAATGAGGAGGAGAGGATAACATGAAATGAAATGAAAGACAAGAGAGAGAAATAAAGAAAAAGTCACCAGAGGCCTGTAGGTGAACCTTGTGCCTGCTGCCAGGGAAGGACAGTCTGTGGAAAGAGGCAGAGCTAGGAATTAACAAGAGCATAGAGGGGCTGGCTCCAATTAAAAAGCTGCAGAAAAATTCTATCTACCTACCTAGGAGGTGGAGTCTTGTGCTGGGGAGACTGGAAGTGGGGTGGGGTCAGAAATGACCCTCCCTCATTATTCCTTGCTGGACAGAGGCCTGTAGGTGGATCTTGTGCCTGCTGCCAGGGAAGGACAGTCTGTGAGGTAGAGTCTTGGGCTGGGGAGACTGGAATTGGGGTGGGGGTCAGAAATGACCCTCCGTCAATATCCCTTGCTTGACAGAAGCCTGTAGGTGGACCTTGTGCCTGCTACTGGGGAAGGACAGTCCTACCTGGAAACTTTCTATCCAGAAACTTCTTTCTACTCCAATTCTGTTTCCTCAATTCGATGTCTTTCTTTCTTTAAATTTACTTCCTCATTTTGTTTTCCATTTTCTGGTTGTTATCAACATTTTTATACCCTCACATTTTAGATATGTTTCTGTTTTTCTTTTTTTAGCAGGGTCTTGCTATATTGCAGTCCTTCTACAGATGTGTATCACCATACCTAACTCTTTCTCAGTCAAGTTTTTGCTATGCTGCTCAGGCCAGCTTCAAGTTTGTGGTCCTGAGTCACTGGCATCACAAATGCCACCACTCCCCGTCTTTAGGCTGAACTAGGAATTGAACCCAGGTCTTACCCATAGTCTCAGACTTTGAAGTACAGGATCGTCTTAGTACACACGACCACAGCAGAGCTAGACATGTTACTTGCAAACAGCTTATGTCTGGAATTTGTTTATTAGTTAGTTCGTTTGTTTGTTTGAGAGGTTTTCAGTATAGGGCATGTGCACTTGCCAGACAGACAGAGAGAGACATAGAGACAGAAAGCGAGAAATCACCCCCCAGGGGGGATAGTCACGTCGCAATCCCTTCTCCTCCATTCTCCTCTCCGGATCCTGGGCACGCACGCACACGTGCCTGGTGTGAGTTCCAAGCCACCGGGTCCGGGACGCAAACTGCGCGATCAACTACGTGGGAGTCCAGTGACACAGCCATTACGTTAACTGCTGGTTCCCAGTTAGTTTGTTTTTTGATCTGGGTAGATGGTCTCAATCTTTTAACTGGAGTCTATTTACATTTAGTGTAAGTACTGTATATTTTTGTTTAAATTGACTATTTTGTTTTTTACTTTTCATTAGATCACTTGTTGTATGTCCCCCCCTCTCTTTTTTTTCTTTTAGATTTGTTGCTTGTACTACTTTGAAGTTTTTCCTTTCTACTAGTTAGAAGTTGCACAATTTGTTTTTAGTCTTTTGGTGTTTCTTCTAGAAATTACTGTATATATCCTTGACTTATCAAATGAGGTAGTATGTTCTTTTAGTTATCTTTACCCTCCTCCCAGACAACAAACACTTTAATATACTATTTTACTTAAATTATATTTAAAACACCATAAAGCACAATAATTGTTTTTTCCACATAGTTAATATTCATTTAGATTTACCTATGTATTATCATTTTCTTTGCTCTCCTTTCCCCCCCTTAACTTTACCCTCTACCCGCAATAACTTGCTTTATGTCTGAAGTGTGTACTCTTGCAATTCCTCCGCTCAGATATACAGAAAGGAGACTCTAATTTCTTATTGTTCAGTTATGTCTTTATGTTTCCCTCATTTTTGAGGTTTATTTTTGGTGAATGTAGAATTGCAGGTGAGGCAGTATCTTCTTTTAGTATATTGAAGATATTCTTGCATTCAGACTTTATTTATTTTGAGAAATAAATCATCACTCTGTCAAGACTTTGAAAGTAACCTTTTTCTCTAGCTCAAGTTTTTTTCCTTTTTGTCTTTTTCTTTGCCAACCAGCATGTGGATATTTTTAATATTTGTCCTATTACAGATTTATTAGACTCCTGAATTTGTGAATTTTATCTATTCTGGAAAATTCTTAGTAATTAATTTGCCATTATAGTCTATATCCTATTTCTACTTTCCTCTTGGGTCTAGTTGGGAACATGCTTCCAAGGCACATATACCCTTTTTTCATTCTGTGTAAGTGCATATAAATGACTAAGGCTTGTGAGATGGTCACCTGTTTTGTAAATAAAGTTTTAATTTATTCATAACTATTTAGTTACCTACTGCTTATGGTTGGTTTTCTTTTTTGAGTTACAGTGGCAGAACTGAGACACTAAAGAACTGGTATAGGCTGCATGACCTGCAATGTTGACCATCTGGCCCTTCAGGCAATTCTGTGTTCCATACTTCATGTTTCTGATACTCTCTTCCACTTTCTCCCTCATCCTTTTGGTCTTCCTGGGTACTTTCTTCTGTTTTATTTTCCAATTCCCTAATCCAATTTTTGGCTGTCTGTTATCAACTGTTAAATTTGTCATTAAAATCTTAATTATAGTTATTATAATTTTTAGTTCTAGAATTTCTATTAATTTTTTTTTTTTTTTTTTTTTTTTTTTTTTTTTTTTTTGCTATAGGGTGTGTGAGCTCACCAGAGGGAGAGAGAGAGAGAGAAATCATTACCCCTTGGGGTAGGAGGAGTGGGATGTCCACAGCACAATCTCCATTCTGATCTCTGAATCTTGGGCACAAAGGTACACGTGTCCAGCATGATTTTTTTTCCTTTAAATTTATTTTTTACATTAATTCACTATATTTCATTACAGCATAAAAAATGAATTTTCCATCCAGAATACACTGTATATTGGCTCAATAAAGCACATCAACATACATGTTATAAACAAGTAATTTTCCATTTCTTATGTCCTGTATATATATATATATATATATATGTATTTTTTTTTCCATCCTTTATTCTCTATCTTTTACCCTCTCCCA
>NW_006160107.1:501767-503482 GCF_000334495.1 Tupaia belangeri chinensis | reverse complement strand
GAGGAGAGGTATTTTCCTGCTTTCCCATATTTCTTGTCATCCTGCAGCAATTTCTAGTCATCTGGTGGATGGTCAGTTTCTTCCCAAACTTGGAAGTTCAATCTGAGCATTGAGGAGCATGCAGAAAAGGAAACAGAGAGAAACAACAGCAGCAACAACAACAACAAAAACAAACAAGAAACAGAGAAAAAGAGAAGAAAAAGCGAAGAGAAAAACTTTTAAATAAAACTAAAAAAATTAATATTTTTAAAAATTTCAAAAAAAACCCCAAAATGGCTAGTTCTCAGGAGCCATGAAGGTGTCTCTTCAAAAAGGCCTGTTCCCTTTTGCTTCTCCTTGGTTGGAAAGGGGAGAGGGAATTATTAACAAGATAAAGGAATAGGAGGGGCCAGAAAGCTCAGAAAATGCCTCGCCTTAAAAAATTCTAAAAAGGAGGGAACTAGCAGTTAGCGTAATGGCTGTGTCACTGGACTCCCACATAGTCGACTGAGGTTCATGTCCTGGGCCCGGTGGCTTGAAACTCACGCCAGGCGCGTGTGCATGCGTGCCCAAGATCCCGAGAGGAGAATGGAGGAGAAGGAATTGCGGCGTGACCATCCCCCCGGGGGGTGATTTCTCGCTTTCTTTCTCTATGTCTCTCTCTGTCGGGCGAGCGCACGCACCCTATAGCGAAAACCTCTCCCCCCCAAAAAAAAAAATTCTAAAAAGGAAAAATTTTTAAAAAGAGAGAAGACAGAGACAGAGACAGAGGTAGAGAGAGACAAAAACAGATACAGAGACAGGAGGCCTGAAAGGGGTTTTCCTACCATGCGAGTTTGTATACTGGAGACTGAATTATTAGTGGAAAAATCTTCATTTCTGTTTTCCCCACAATGGCTAGTTCTCAGGAGCCATGAAGGTGTCTCTTCAAGAAGGCCTGTTCCCTTTTGCCTCTCCACATGAGTTTGTGTGCTAGAAGCCGAATTATCAGTGGAAAATCTTCATTTCTGTTTCCCCCAAAGTGACTAATTCTCAGGAGTCATGAAGGTGTCTCTTCCTCCCGCATGATTTTCAAGCTGCAAGGTCCAGGACTCAAACCTGGTTGGCCATGTGGGATCCAGCGCCTTAATGTCCACACCATTTGTTGGCCCTCTATTCAATTTTTCAAATATCAGTCATGAGGCCAGCAGATCATGTGATGTCTGGAGTGCTGGACTCCCACGTTAGCCGATTGGTTCGAGTTCCACACCATGCATGTGTGCATGCATGCCCAGAGTCCTGAGAGGAGAGTGGAGGAGAGGGGATTGTGGCGTGACTGTCCCTCCTGAGTAGTGGTTTCTCATTTTCTCTTTCTCTTTTTTTCTCTGAGTCTCTGGCGAGCACACACACTGTATGACAAAAATCTCTTAAAAAAAAAAAAAGTCACAGGCTAGAAGGTGGCATGGAGGTTAAGGCAGCTAGATCTTATGTGACCAGATCCAGTGCCTTGAAAATCACACCAGTTGAACATTTCTCCCTAGTACAGTTGATAAAACTATAAAATATCTTCAACAGATAATACCACATTTCTTTGTGTCATTATATTTTTTATTTTATTATTATTATTCATACATTAAATCACTATACATCATTTGGACCATGAAGAGACTTTACCCAGTATGATACACATGATACACACCTCAGACCAGCCCCGTTGAGACCACCATCCACATCCCCCTCAACAGACAATACACCTT
>NW_006160107.1:472310-501259 GCF_000334495.1 Tupaia belangeri chinensis | reverse complement strand
AGGAACCTCCATATTGTTCTCCACAGTGGCTGGACCACTTTACATTCCCACCAACAGTGTAGGAGTGTTTCCCTTTCACCATATCCCCTCCAGAACTTATAACTTATTTATTATTTTAATCTTTGCCATTCTGACTGCGTTTAGGTGGTATCTCATTGTGATTTTGATTTGCATCTCCCTTACAATGAGGGATGTTGAGCATTTTTTCATATACTTTTTGGCTGTTTGTATGTCTTCCTTAGAGAGTTGTTTATTCAGCTCATTTTCCCATCTTTTAATTTAAAAAAATCATTTTGGCTAAATTTCGGTCTTAGATTCATTCTACATTATTCATTTCATTTCTTTCTTAATTTTTAGTGCAATTTTTTTTTTGTACTAGCTCTTGGAAAATTTCTTCAACTTTATCCTACAACTTTTCTTTGCAGTGTTTGATTAAATTTTTACTTCCAGGGAAATTTTTATTTACTGTCCTTTGATTTACCCTTTTATATAACCTCTATTTCTCAGTATCAAGATACAGTATCTTCACTTATTTCCCTACGGGTTATAGATTTTGAAATCCTTTTTTTTTTTTTTTTTTGGGTGGTTTCGCTATAGGGCGCATGTGCTCGCCAGACAGACAGAGAGAGACATAGAGACAGAAAGTGAGAAATCACCCCCCAGGGGGGATGGTCACGCCACAATCCCTTCTCCTCCATTCTCCTCTCAGGATCTTGGGCACGCACGCACACGCGCTTGGCTTGAGTTTAAAGCCACCGGGTCCGGGACGCGAACCACGGTCGACTAAGTGGGAGTCCAGCGACATAGCCATTACGCTAACTGCTGGTTCCCTAGATTTTGAAATCTTATGTCTTATATTATTTCATTTTTCCCAGATATCTTTCTTGCATTGATTTTTCTCTTTAATGCTATAGATTTTCCCCAGTCATCTGGGGAGCCTTGGAACTGTTCACATTTAAGAGTGAGCCTTTAAAAGATTGTTTGGAGGCCCCAGGTGTGTGGGCGGGACTTGACCCATGGGCTCCATTTAGGTGTAATCAAGCAGAGAATTTATATATGGAAATAGGTAAATAAATAAGTAAAACTGGAAGTGTTTAAGGTTATTTAATTTGTCAAAAAAGAATCTTCTGGAACCAGCAGATGGCATAATGGTTACATCCAGGACTCCCATGTAGTCGACCGTGGTTTGAGTCCTGGACCCAATGGCTTAAAACTTATGCTGGGTGCATGTTCATGCATGCCCCAAATCTCAAGAGAATAATGGAGGAGAAGGGACTGCAGTGTGGCCATCCCCTCTGGGGAGTGATTGCTCGCTTTCTATCTCTCTGTCTCTCCAGTGAGCACATATGCCCTATAGCAAAATTTTCTCTCTCTAAAGAAAGAAAAATCTCTGGGCTGGCTCTGTAGCACAACAATTAAGCACTGTGCATAGGGAGCCAGATTCTACATGGCCAACCAGAATTCAAATCTTGTTCCTGGTAGTTTGAAAACCACACCAGGTATACATGTGTGTGTGCCTCAAATCCTGATGGAGAAGTGGAGGAAAATTAACTGTGGCATGAGCATGCCCTATGGGAGGAGGTAGTGTGTTCTCTCTTCCACTCTCTCTGGTGAGTGCATTCATCCTGTGGCAAGAAAGAAAGAAAGAAAGAAAGAAAGAAAGAAAGAAAGAAAGAAAGAAAAAGACATAAGGAAAGAAAGAAAAAAGAGGGAAAGAGAGAGAAGAGATAAAGGAAGAGATAGAAATAAATGAAAGAAAGAAGAGAAAAAAGAGAGAAAGAAAGAAAGAATAAAGAAAAGAAAGAAAGAGAGTAGTAAGAAGGGAAAAAAGAGAGAGAAAGAAGAAAGGAAAGAAAGAAGAAAGAAAGAAAAGAGAGAAAGAAAGTGGGCCAGCCCTGCAGTCTATAGTGAAGTGATATGGATCCCACATGGCTGACCAAAATGTGAATCCTTGCCCTAGTGGCTTAGAAAACATGCTGAATGTATGGGAATGCATGCATAAACTCCTGAGGGAGAAATAGAGGAGAAGATAATACAGATCATACCCCATTGAATAAGGGTTTCTCTCTCTTTTTTCCTTCCTTTTCATCAGACATCTCTGAGTGCATGCACTCTCTGGCAATGAAAAAATAAACAAGGGGGCCAACCAGGCACGTGGTAAAGGGACTGGATCCCACATGGCCAACTGCATGGTTCAAGTACCAAATCTGGCAGCTTGAAAAACACAGAGGGTGTGTGTGTGTGTGTGTGTGTGTGTGTGTGTGTGTGTATGACCAAAACCCAAGAGGAAAATGGAAGAGAAGATATTGCAGTGATTGTGGCATGACTATGCCCTATGGGGTGCTTTCTCATTTGTTTCTCTCTCTCTCTCGTCTCTCTCTCTCTGTCAGATGCATGCACTCTTTGGCAAATAAAATGAGGAAAAGAAGGAAGGAAGGAAGAAAAAAGATGATTACTTTTTAAAGTGCTATTTTTTCTTACATTTAATTACTGTATATCTTTACAGCATACAAAATGAACTGTATACTAGTCCTGTCAAACATATTTCCCTATACATTATCATTGACAGATAATTTTCTACTTTTGTGTCTCTTAACTGCCTTGCTTTTTTTTTTCTCCCTTGATTCCCTCGTTTCCACTTCCCACTGTCCACCCTCTTCCCACACTGTCTCTAGTATCCACGGTTGCTCTCCATGTCTTCTTAAAAAAGTAATTATTTATTTATGTTATTTTATTTGTTATTATTATTTTTTAATTTGACCAGAGAGATAGAAAGTGAAGTTGAGAAAGCAAACTATCAGGTCTAGAATTCAAACTGCACCCGGCTTTGTGGGAGTCCAGCACTTCAACCAGCACACCACTTACTCCCTGCTCCCCATGATTTTATACCCTCTAATCTTCCACTTTCTGCCATAGAGTGCAAACATTCAGTATAAAATAAAAATGCCTCTCTTTCATAGTCTGGCTTGTTTCTCTCAGCATTAAATCCATATTCATCCACTTTTATTAAATGCCAGGGTCCCATTGTGTTGTGTGTGTGTGTGTGTGTGTGTGTGTGTGTGTGTGTGTGTATGTGTGTGTGTGTTTGTTTGTTTTTAAAGCTGAATAATATTACATAGAGTATATGTGCCACACTTTTTCATCTATTCATCTGCTCCTGGATATTTGGGTTGATCCCATGTCTTAGCAATCATGAATAATGCTGCATAAACATGAAGTGCAAGTGTTTTTCTATCTGAATGTATTTCTATCTTTTGGGTAGATAACCAGGAATAGAACTATGAAAAGTATGATAGTTCTTTTTGCAGGACTTTGAGGAACCTCCATATTGTTCTCCACAGTGGCTGGACCAATTCACATTTCCACCAGCAGTGTAAGAGTGTTCTCTTTTCACTGCATCTTCATCAACACTTATCATTCTTTACTTTTTAATCTTAGCCATTTTGATGGGAGTTAAGGGGTATCTCAGTGTGGCTTTGGTTTGTATTTCCCTTCTGATAAGGAAGGTTGAGCATTTTTGCATATGTCTTCCTTGGAGAGTTGTCTATTCAGTTCATTTCCCATTATTTAATTGGATTGATTATTTTTCGTGCAGGTAATCAAAAAATAATCTGTATATTCTGATTATCAGTCCCTTATCTGAGGCATAGTTTGCAAATATATTCTCCTATCTCAAAGGTTGTCTCCTCACTCTAATTGTTCTTTCTTTTGCTGTGCAGCAGCTTGTTAACCTGATGTTATCCCACTTGTCTATTTTTGGGATTATTGTCTGTGTTTTGGGGATCTTATTTAAGAAGTCTCCACCTACTCTGATGTCTCTGAGAGCTTCTCCTGTTTTCCACTAGTATTTTTATAATTTCAGGTTTTATTTTTAGATCTTTAATTCATTTTGAGCTAATTTTTGTTAATAGTGAGAGATAAAAGTCCAATTTATCTTGTGGTAGGCAAATATCCAGTTTTTCCAGCACTATTTGCTGAATATTTTCCTTTTCTCCACTGAATTGTTTTGTACCCTTTGTAAAAAAAATCAATAGGCACGGGACCAGCAGTTAGCATAATGGCTATGTCGCTGGACTCCCACGTAGTCGACTGCGGGTCGAGTCCTGGACCCAGTGGCTTTAACTTACACCAGGTGCATGTGCGTGCGTGTCCAAGATCCTGAAAGGAGAATGGAGGAGAAGGGCTTGCGGCATGGCCATCCCCCCCGCCCCCCCCGGGAGTGATTTCTTGCTTTCTGTTTCTCTGTCTCTCTCTGTCTGTCTTGCGAGCGCACGTGCCCTATAGCAAAAAACCTCTCCAAAAAAAAAAAAATCAATAGGCTGTGTGTTTTGGAGTTTATATCTGGGTTCTCAATTCTGTTCCATTGGTCTACATGTCTGTTTTTGTGCCACTACCGTGCCGTTTTTATTATCACAGTAATATATTTTAGGGTCAGGGAGTGAAATGCCACCTACTTTTTTCTTTTTGCACAGTATTTCTTTGATGATACAGGGCTTTTTATGGTTCCAGACATTGACTTCTCTCGTGTTTCTGTTGTGTTCTTTATCTTTGCCTTTTCTGAGTCTTCATCTCCTTTCTCATAGTAGTTTCTTTACTATCAATTCAGTGGCATCTCAGGCAGAAGAGGAGGTGAAAATCTTCCTCTTAAAACATGTTGCAATTAACTTTAGATGGCTTATCTATTAAAAGCAATTCTCTTGGTGTTTTGCTAGGATTGCTTTGAATTTATAGGTTAATTTGAGAGTTATCTACTCTAGGTTACTGTGTATTCCTATCAAGAACATGTCTACTTTTAAAATTTTTATATCAGATGGTGAATGAACAAGAGAGAAAGAAAGAGCACCCCTCATGGAGCCTGGTCATAGTGCAATCCAATCTTTTTCCTTCAATTCTCCATCTTGTCAGGATCTTGGGAATGCACACACCCAGTATTTTTTTTTAATCATTTTTAAATTTAATTTTCTCTTTTACATGCAATCACATGATTTAGCTTACAAACTGAATATTTCAACATGTGAACATTTCTCCCTAGTCCAGTTGATAAAACTATAAATTATCTTCAACAGACAATACCACATTTCTTTGTCCTATTAATGCTTTGCCTCTCTATTTTTCTTCTAAGTGTCCTTCCTCAGACCCTACTCTTTCACACACACTATATCTGGTATTTACATCTATTTACTGTGTTTCTATAACCTTTAGTCAATCAGTATTTTTTTTTTTTTTTGGAGAGATTTTCACTGTAGGGCGCGTGCTCTCGCCAGACAGACAGAGAGAGACATAGAGACAGAAAACGAGAAATCACCCCCGGGGGGATGGTCACGCCGCAATCCCCTCTCCTCCATTCTCCTCTCGGGACACACGTGCCGGGCGTGAGTATTTTAAGCTACCGGGTCCAGGACACGAACCGCGGTCGACTACGTGGGAATCCAGCGACATAGCCATTACGCTAACTGCTGGTTCCCTCAATCAGTATTTTTTCAAGCCTCTGGAGCTGGGACTTGAACCCCAATGGGTCATGCGGGATCTGGCTTCTTATGTGCAGCACTTAAGTGGGGGCTGGTCCTCTTCATTTATTTTGATCATTATGACCTTCTGCATGTTATATTCATTACTAAAAACATTCCTCTGAGCGTAAACACAGCTGGAGTTTCTGCACAGCAAAGGACACTGTAATTAGTGTAAATTGACAACCCTCAGAATGAGAGAGAATTTTTGTTAACTGTGCCTCAGATAAGGGACTGATAACCAGAATACAGAGGGAACTCAAGCAGCTTACCCAGAAGAAAATGATTAACCTAATTAAAAGATGGAAAAATGAACTGAATAAACAACTCTCTAACGAAGATATACAAACAGCCAAAAAGTATATGAAAAAATGCTCAACATCCCTCATCGTAAGGGAGATGCAGATCAAAACTACAATGAGATACCACCTCAGCCCTGTCAGAATGGCAAAGATTTAAAAAAAACAATGATAGGTGCTGAAGGGGATATGGTGAAAGAGGAACACTCTACACTGTTGGTGGGAATGTGCATTGGTCCAGCCACTATGGAGAACAAGATGGAGGTTCCTCAAAGACCTTCAAACAGAACTACCATATGATCCAGCAATTCCATTCCTGGGTATCTCCCCAAAGGACAGGAGAGCACTCAGTCGGAAAGGCACTTGCACATCTATATTTATTGTAGCCTTATTCACAATTGCTAAGACATGGAACCAATCCAAATGTTCACAAACAGATGAATGGATTGAAAAATTATGGCACATATACTCTATGGAATACTATTCAGCCATGAAAAACAACAAGGCTCTGGAATTTGATAGAAAGTGGATGAATATGGAAGATTTGTTGTTGAGTGAAGCAACAGGCTATGAAAGAGAGACATTGCATGTCTTTACTTAACATATACTGACTGTCTGCACTCCATGGTAGAGACTGAAAGACTGGAGAACATAAAAGTATTAAAAATTGTAATGGACACTAGAGGAAAGGGGAAAGAGAGTTTGAGAAGGGAAGAGTGTAGGACATTTGGGGGGAAAATGAAAAGGTAAGACACTTGTAGGACACAGATAAGGCTATTTTCTGTTGACGAGGATGTGTATGGTGGTCTCAGCTGGGCTGACTGAGGTGTACATCATGCTGAATAAAGTCTCTTTACAATCTAAATATGTATAGCGATTTAATGTATGAATAATAATAAAAACATATAAATAAAAAAGCAAAAAAAGTAATTACAACTTGGGCTGGCCCCATAGCCTCATGGCTGAGGGAGCTGGATCCCACATGGCCGGCTGTGTGGGTCAAGTCCTGAGTTTGAGAGCCACATCATGCACATGTGTATTCCTGCCCCCAAGTCCCGACGAGGTGGAGAAGTGGAGGAAAAGGGATTGTGGCGTGACTGTGCCCCATCTCTCTCTGTCTCTGTCTCTCTGTCTGGAAGCACATAGACATGCTGGCAAGAAATAAAATGAAGTAAAATAAAATGACAGCTCATGGTAAGGCTAAATAAGAAGTGTGATACAATACAAGGGTCTCCAAAAAGCTGGTGAAAAAGTGCACTAAGGAAAAACCATGCCTGGATTTCAAATTCATACCCAAATAAACTTGATTTTTAATTCCAAAAAATAAATTAAATTAAAAAATTTGAAAGAAAAATATTTAAAGAAAAAAAGCAAATTTATTAAATCGATTTGAAGAATTGACCTAGAACTCAGTGCAAAGTACAAAGAGAACAAGTATGAGAAGAGAGTTAAGAGACTTGGGAAATAGATCCAGAAATCCCAATAACCTCTCTTAGAAATTTCAGGAGGACAGGACAGAGAAAATGGAGGGATGAGTGTTTTTTTTTTAATTTTAATTTTTATTATCATCATAATCTTCTTTATATTACATTGGATTACATATAACTTTACAGTGTATTATGTTGCTTTTTCAAAAGGGAATGCCATGCATGTCAGTCAATACAGAGACATTAATCTCCCCGCTTCATCATTCAATAACTTTTCTATGTTTTTCCCAATCATTATTATTATTATTCTAATTATTTTTTTAAAACAGTTAATCTTTAAAAAATAGAAGAATTGGGCCAGCAGATGGCATGGTGGTTAAGGTGTTGGATCCCACATTGCTGACTCCACAGTTTGAGTCCTGGACCTGGTAGCTGGAAAAAACACACTGGGCGTGTGTGTGTGTGTGTGTGTGTGTGTGTGTGTGTGTGCAGAAATGTGAGAAAAGAGAGGGGAATGTGTGTGTGTGTGTGTGTGTGTGCTGAAAGTTGTGAAAGGATAGTGGAGGAAAAGAGATTGTGGTATGGCCAGGTCCCTTGAGGACTGATTTCTCATTTAGTCTCTCTTTCTGTTCCTCTTTAGGGAGTACACACATGCTATGGCAAAAAATCTAATAAATAAATAAATAAGAGTTTCTGAAGTTGCAGAATGAAGAAAACACATACACACAACACTCTAATCCACTTTGTGTCAAAAGTTCAGAAAGAAAAAGAGAAAATTTTAAAGAACTGAAGACACAGAAGTTGCATTAATTTATATTCTAAGGACTTTGTCTAGTCCTTATTAGAGACAGACTAGAACCATGAATTACAGAAACAGCAGATACCCAGATTCTCATCTCTCTGGAGCAAGCATGTCTGTCACCATCATCAAGGAGATCCTGTAAATCTGTGTCAGCACTGTCAGCCATTAAGGGACTCCAACTAACGGCAGCTAGCACAGAGCCCATTTGCCTTCCCAGCTGATGCTTCCAGTGCCCAGGCCTTTCTCTAACCTGTTCTGCTTGGAGAACCACCCTCTCTATTGAATCTGTCAAATACCCTTGCTATTCCAGTGACCTAGAACCCCCAAAACTGTTTTGAGCAGAGATGTGAAGCTTATATACTTCCATCCTACTGAATGGAAGAGGAACATATTTTACATGAAGAAAAAGCCCAGAATAAGGTCTGAGGTTGCTCAGGTTCTGGGCTACTACAGCTCCTGTCTCATATTCCTTACCTTTTCTGCAAATATCTGGGGAAAAAAGAGTGTTTATTTCGAGATCCTTCTATTTCTAAGTGCTCTGTCTAGAACCATCTCTGAGAGAGTACGAGGCAATTCAAATGGCGTACCCACTGGGCAAATGTTTTTACAGATGTTTATGTAGGTATATACATTTGCTTAGGAGAGGTACCTCAAAACCTGCTAATAAGGTAGTCTTTATCCCTCATTTTACAGATAAGCAAATGAGTTAAAAGGGCTTCTTGGAATGATGTGGATGAACAGTTCCACTTGCCATCAGAGCTGCCAGGGGGTGGTTAGGACGAGTATGATATTCTATTCTAGTAAAAATTGCTGAGGCCCTTCCCCTCGCCACTCTCAGATGCCTCCAAACTATTGCTCTTCCATGTACATTTAACACCTCCACAAAGCACCCTGATAACCTGGACTAGACATCAGAAGCCAATTGTTCCTTGAGTCACAAAGTAAACATGAACATTTACTGGTACATTGTTCTCTGTACCAGGCCTAAAGCCTAGTACTGGAAAGAGGATGAATGTGAGCTCTCTTCAATGGGCCAAGATTCTGGTATGTCATTTAGACAGCATTATTTTTCAGTTCCTCATCTGCAGTTAGAAATAATGCTGGCTTTGGTTACCTGACTCAGCCACTTTTTGTGTATTAATACAGTCAGATAATACACATGAAAGTGGCTATGGGAAAACCTAGAAGACATTATTTACCATTTTCCTTATGATATTATTTTTCTTCCTTGTCTTTTTCTGAGTTTCTAAGTAAATGTGGAATTCAAATAATGCTTTCATTTTCCACCAGAACAAGCAGTGTGTGCTCCTTCTCCATGTGTGGTGGCTGTGCCCCCACCCCGTCACTTCCTTTCATGTCCTACTATCTCTTTTCCATTGAATTCATCAGGCCATGCATGAGTCACTTATTTTCTGGGTAACTGTGTAACATTCTCTGCCCCTCTCTTGAGGTGCCCAGAAGAAAAGACACAATGCCACCCACTGGGTGATCCTCGTTGAGTTCTCCTGGGTGGAGACATCACCATTCTTGAGCTTCTTAATGGATATCCCAGCTGCTAAATGGGGACTGCTCAGCAAGAAGAGGCAAGAGGAATCCCATTGCTGAGATTCTCATTTCTACCCAGTGGATGCTGTCCTGTGAAAGGGATTTTGCCAGCTAGTCAGGCCAAACTGCCCGTTTTATCTATTTATTTTCGGTTTACTAAATTTATTTTAAAAATCATAAAATGTTTCTCACAAAAGAGTATTACATCCTGCACACTGCTCTGAACATATGCCAGGAACATATGGACTGTTGTTGCTTTTCCTCCCTGTCCCACCCCTCGAATATTACAGTGATCACAGAGCAAGGTGTTCACAATAATTACATGAGGGGATTTTTCTTTTTAATCACCAAAAATGAAAAAAAAATTCACTTACTCTACTGCCATTTCAAAATTTCAGTGTTAGTTTTTGCACACCCTTCTCGTTTCCCAAACCCTGTTTATAAAGATCTAAGACATTACATCTGGTGAACAGCAAAGATTTCACTAATCCTCAAATGCAGAACACTTATGAAGCAGAGGGATGTTGGCTTTTTAAACAGAAGAAGGTTAAAAAAAAAAAAAGATGCGGACTCCTTCAGTTCTTCACTAGACTTAGAAAAACGTTCCAAAATACTGCTTCACACTATAAAAAAGAAAAAAAATTATATCTTGCATTAGAATATTTTAACATCTGCTTTACACTGTTCTCAGCAAATACTGAGATGCATTCTGTATTTGGTCCTGTGTTCCTGTAATGGTAATTATCTGATCTTCGGAGCCTTCCAAAGGCTCATCAATTTTGATTGAAGCTCCTGATTCATGACTAATTTGTTTAATTCACTGACCTCCTTTGCCAATAATAGAACCAGCCAAATCTTTGGGAATAGTTACTTGTGTAGTAATAAAAGGTCCACCAAAATCACCATATGATCCAGGACTTCCTGCATAGAAATAATCATATCCAGAACCACCCCGTGGTTCATAAGTCATCAGCCGTTCGGATGGGCTCCACGTATCTATTGCAGAATCCCAAGTTTCATCAGCACTGAAACCAACCTTGTCATCATAACGGTCTCTAGGTCTTCCTCTTCTATCATAGGTCATTAAATCTCCTCCTCTACATGGTGGTGGTGGAAGCAGACGAAAATTCTGGGCTCTGCTACTGCCCTGGCTCCCTTGTCCAGGAGGATGAAGAAGAGGTCCTTGATGAGGGCTCATCTCATCATAATCTCTCCTAGATGGAGGCATGAGACACCCACCCTGACCTGGAGACATTCTGTCAAAACCACCTTTTCCCTGCTTAAGAAATCCCACAGGACATCCACAGTGGTCATCAAATATCATGGCAAAACCATCATAATCATAGGTTTCATCATAAAAATTGTACACCCTTTGATAGGAGACTCAGATATAAGATCAAGGATGATCTTTATGCACTCTACAACTTTTTCAGGCTTTCCTCCAGTAAGCATGACTTTGTCAGTAGAATGAGGACAGCATTATTGGAAAAGCTTAATTGCTATCTGAGTGCTCTCTCAAAGCTCTTTGATTTTAGCACCTTTGACCCCCGTAATTCCTCCTGCCAAACTCTGATGAATCAACAGGATCAACTTGCAAAGTCACTTCCTTTATAGTGTTGGTAATTTAAGCATCCCACAGCATCGGATTCAAGTGTGAGCTGACTGGTTGCAGTGGATGTTGGCAACTGCAGGCCTTCTTCCAAGGTAGGGATGATTTTCGTCAGAATTTCTCCAATTGTTTCAATATCAGCACTGATACTCACTAAGTACTAAGGCCACTGCTGTCTGGGACTGAAACACTGGCATTGTAGTCTGTATGCAGAACCTTAATATTCTTGCCTCCTTTTTCAATCACTGTCCCAGCATTCTTGCTCTGAAGCAGAATGTGTAATTAAACCACTTCATCAGTGTTCCTAGATTTTTAAATGCTCGGTCTTCTTCCATGTCTTCTGCTGGGCATTTACCAAATTCACCATTAGTTTCAGTGCTGGGGAAGGTTTCCTCTGGCTGTAAAGTTTCCATTTTCTCTTTTTAAAAGGACACACCAATCTGCAGCTATTATATATTTTTGCAGAACAGAAGTGTTCTAGGTGGGAGCAACTGACCCCCTAGCGCTGCAATAGCTTATAGACTGCAAACAAGAGGGACACTGGCAAGACAGTAAGGTCAGTGCACAGAGAAAGAGGATAATGGCATCTGCAGTGCTGTCACCTGGACCACCCTCCTCTTCTCCTGTTCACACAGAAGAGGAGGGGAGAGGGAGAAGGAGGGCAAACCACCCATTTTAAATCAAGATAATGATAGTTAACACTTTAATGTTCTAAGAACTTTATATTACAGAAAAAATAATTTTATTTATTGCCTTCCAGCTCAACAACCAGCAAAAAGCCAGAATCCATGTGCATCTGAGGTGGGCGTAGCCCTGCCCCTTTAACCAGAAATCCTCTGCCCCAAACCTCTCCTTCCAGCCCAACACTCAGCAAAAAGCAAGGTAGGATGTTCTCTGTCTTCTTTTTGTCTCTGTCTCTCTCTCCCCTTCGTCCTGTCTCTTGAAATATTTTTATAAATTTTTTTTATATAAAACATATATATATATATATATATGCATATATGTTTTTTAAAAATCTGTAGGTACTGTTTCTTGTCTCTGACCTCTGCTTTCTCTTGCTAATTTCAGAATCCATGTGCATCTGAAGTGGGCATAGGCCTTCTCCTTTTGTGTGGCATGCTGTGTGGTTCTCATTTTCTTGCTTTTTTTAAAAAAAAGATTTTTTCCTTTTTATTGTTTCTTTTGTCTTTTTTTTTTTTTTGGTCTTTTCCCCTTTGTTTCCTTTCTTTTACTTGACTTTCTCACCTTGCTGCTCACCTTCCACACATTGAGTGTCTAGGCTAGTCTAGGTGCACAGTAGTGAAACTTTTGAATACTTTTAGGGTCATAGAAAAGCTTAACTGCTAAAGAAAGGGAGAAACTCATCTTTATAAACCTAAATTCAAATTCCTTTCTGTGGATACCATGCTGCAAACCATAGTAGTAGAGGAGAGATAGGCATAGAACTATCTCACAGTAAAGTGAAGCACATGAGTTTACATTAGCAGAAATCTCTAACCAATTAGTCAAACGTGAATATACCACCAAATGACTAAAAATCAGATAAGAGTGTCTGCAAAGTGAGCAGCTGGGAGAAATACGGAGCTGTAATGATCATGGCTCATCTCCTCCCCACACACTTCTGAATTCTTAGTTGAAACCCAGCAGCTTAGCCCAGGTGCACCTATTCCCTTGAAACTGTGAGGACTTTGTAATATCCAGTTCCATTGACAAAAGTGCAGTTTGCTTGATGTAGATCAGGGAAACGGAACTGCAGAGATATTGCAGGTTGGGCCTAGCAGTTGGCGTAATGGCTGTGTCCCTGAACTCCCATGTTGTTGACTGCTGTCAAGTCCTAGACCCGGTGGCTTAAACTCATGTGTGTGCGTTCATGCCCAAGATCCTGAGAGGAAAATGGTGGAGAAGGGATTGTGGCATGGCTATCCCCCATGGGGGGGGGGATGATTTCCTGCTTTCTGTCTTTCTGTCTCTCTCTGTCTTTCTGGCAAGAACACGTGCCCTATAGCAAAAACTGCTCCAAAATAAACATATTGAAGGTCATCTCCTTCTGCACACCTCTAACACTCAGAATTAACTCCAAAGATGTAGGAGGTAATGTATAATCTATCAGAGGACCAGAAACCACCTCAGAGGCATAAGAAATATGGGAAAACAAGAAAATATCTCTCCTCCAATGGGAAAGAACATCCCTTCATCATCCACAGATAGTACAATGGAACTCATGGAAATGTCAGATACTAAATTAAAGATATTCATAGTGTCAAAGCTAACAGAGATGCAAGAGAAGAGAGACAACGAACTGCAGAAAATGCAGGTGAAAAGAAACAGCAAGTTCTAGGAGATGAGGAAGTTCTTCCACAATCTAAAAGAAAAAATACACACCATAAAAAAGAATTGAAGGCTGTAATACAGGAAATCAAAACCTCCCTTGAAAGTATTAAAAGTAGATTACATCATGCAGAAGATCAAATCTCAGATGTAGAAGACAGAATCACTAGCCTAGGAAAATCCACCATAAAGACAGAAAAAATAACTCCCCCCAAATGAGAATAATATATGAGTATTAGTAGATGCCATTAGATGTCAAACATCCAGATAATGAGTATCCCAGAGGTGAAGAAACTAATCAGGGCATTGATAATCTTTTCTATGAAATCCTGGAAGAAAACTTTCCAAACCTAAAGAGGCATTCAAATACCCAAGAAATATGAAGGACCCCACATAGAATCAACCCAAGAAGATCTTCCCCAAGGCATATCATAGCCAGACTGACCAAAACCACAGAGAAGATATATTAAAATTGGCAAGAGAAAAATGTCAAGTTACTTTCAAAGGATATCCCATCAGGCTAACATTGAATCTCTCGTTGGAAACACTGCAAGCAAGGAAAGAATGGGAAAATATATTCAAAGTGTTACATGAAAAACAATTACAACCCAAAAATACTATATCTGGTAAGATTATCCAATATATAGGAAGAAAAGATTAAAAAAAAATTCTCAGATAAAACCTGAAATACTAGACCAACTATTCAAGAAGTTCTGGAGTACTACACCAGGAAAACTAAAGACAGACAGACTAATTAAAGAACAAAAAATGGACAAGAAAAAGGCCAACTTAATGGTAGGGGCAGGCTCTTAAATATCAATGATAATGTTGAATGTTAACAGAAATATCAGACCACAATAACACTGCAAATTCAATAAAAGAGCGATTACATGAGACTGAGGTGGTAAAATAGAATTCTATGACTTTTTTCTAAAACATTACTGATTTTCTTCTATGTTTTGTCTTCCAGATTTAAGGATTTTTGGCTTTCTTTTGAGGTGTTGATAGGTTCAGCAATTTGTTAAAAAAGAATTTTTTAAATTGAAGCATAAACTTTTCTCCTTTCCTGACCCCTTTGGAATTGGAAAATATGTCTGAGCATTCTTATTTTGTGACTGAATGGTTATGTGCATAAGTCCAATAATATAATAATATATGTTGCCTCAGGAATTGAATTCTTTTTTTTTTTTTCTGAGCTCAGCCAGTCAGATTTAATCCAAAGCAAGTAATACCATGAATCAAATTTCTCCGAAAGGGGAATTTCATTGATTACTTTATTCCCTTACAAATAGACCAACTGTAATCAAATGAGGTGAACATTCACCTCAAGATTTTGACGTCTTCATAATAGAAAAGATAAGGCTCAGAACTGGATCATGTGACCCTTTCTCTTCTTATCTCCTCCCAGTTCAAAATGCTTACATCTCTTAATAGCTAGCATTCTCTTAGATCTGCAGTTGGGCTCAACACATTCAAACCTCAGCACAATCTTCTTTGTAGGTTTTGTCTTTTTTTGGAAAATAGGCTTAGTCTGTCCACCATAGCCACTCTGGTTCCTGTCATAACGCCGCCTTCCCTGAGCATACGGAGAATCCTTGCCCTTTTTGTACTGTGTCTCTTTATGAGGTCAGCGCTTGCCACACTTCTTACAGAAGGTCTGGCGGATTTTTAGGGACGTTCACCATGCTTGCGGGCCTGCTATCTGCACGGAAAGCAGGAACCGAATTCTTATGGGGCTCTGTGCAAATAACAGACCAAATTGAGATTAACCTAATTTTTTTTTTTTTTGCAAATAAGTTTATACCTCTCTTTAGTAAATGAAGGAGTGGAGAAAATTATAGTGCACTTGTCACTAGATTCTATCTTTGCCCATACTTTTAGTTTAAGATCTTTTGTGAATCAAGAAAATGTGAAAAATAAAAAGTTTCGTATGGAAGAGAGGGAGGAGAAGGGAAGGAAAGAACTGATGAAAGTACGCTTAATTGACAAAGAATGAGAAGCTATTTGCTGATGATAATGTATGTAGTAATATCTTTGTCTTGACTGACATGCATGGTATCTGTGCTGGAAAATAATGTATACTGTAAAGACATGGTTAAATGTAAATAAATTTAAAAAAAAGAAAAAAGAGATGTTGAGATTTGATACAACTGAGAGAATATTGAAATGTTATTATGTATTGATTTTTTAAAAAATATCCATATTTGTTCCTAATGTCATCCTAGAAATTGTCAAAATATATACTTAAGTTTAATTAAATGATGTTTAGGGATTGAATGTATAAATAATAATAATAATAAAGAAAAAATACAAAGGCATAGTTTTTACCTATCCAAATAATTTGCCCCATACTTGTTGGTGTGTTTTATCAATAAAAAGCTATGGCATAAAATATGTGTGTGTGTGTGTGTGTGTGTGTGTGTGTGTATATATATATATATATACAATTTATAATTTGATGAGAGAGTAAGAGAGAAAGCAAGCTGCCAGGTCCAGGATTTGAACCTCAATCAGCTACCATGCCACCTTCTGGCCCCAATATATTAACATATTTAATTCTCACAACCACCCAGCATTATGCCATACTATGAGGGAGAAAACTGAGACTCAGATTGGGTAATAGACTTGCTCAAGTTCACAACACTGATGTGGAGCAGAGCTAGAATCTGATCCCAGGTACTCTCTCCCTAGTCCAGGCTCTTGATCACATTGCTATTCTGTTTCTTCAACTGGCTTTGCTTAACTAGCTAAGGGGCAAGAAAGCCTTCCAGCACTTAAGAAGCCTAGTAGGGTGCTGACATTCCTTGATTTCTTTCTTTCTTTCTTTCTTTTTTTTTTTTTTTTGAGAGGTTTTTGCTATAGGGCATGTGTGCTCACCAGACAGACAGAAAGAGACAAAGAGACAGAAAGCAAGAAATCAACCCCCAGGAGGGATGGTCATGCCGCAATCCCTTCTTACTTCAAAGGCTCTACCTCCTCTATACCCAATACCCAAGCCAATAGGACACTGATCTCAGGTTAATAAGCTAATGGAAGTTCAAACTATATGGACTAGTCACTATTGTCCTTAAAAAAAAAAAAAAAGCAAACTTTGCACATGGCAATTTTATGCAGTTCAGTGTAATATATGTTGAACACCTACCTACTCAGGTGCAAGACTTGGTTCAAGGCATTTTCGTTTCCTTATGTTTCTCATTTAATCGTCACAAGACTTCCAAGCATTTTCGCTTCCATTTTTCACATGAAGAAATAGGCTCAAATTAACCAGAACTAACCAGGCAACTACAGTGGTAGAGCCAGGGATCCTGCTTCAAGTGGGGCCCTTTCACTTCTGGCTCTGTACTGCACAGCACAACTCTGCAGCCTGAGCTCCTGAGCTGAGTGGAGCTGGAGGGTCTGCAGGCAAAAAGAAGAACCATATTCAAGTGGTAGGCTCCAGTTACACTAATTTTAAAGTGAAACCAAAGTCAAAAGGGGAAATAATATGACCTCTGCCAAATAGACATGACCCAATTGGCAGCAAAAGTCGGCTTTGAAAAGTAAGTGATCCTATTCTGTTGTATTCAATATTGTCACAACTACTAGAGCCCACAAACTTGTGGACATTCTTGCTGCAGCTTTAAAGAGAATGTGGGCACCGAAGGGTGATGTGTCTGGTTGGAGAATGTTGTTATAGGGAGCCCAGCCAAGAAAGTCGCAGTGAGGGGCATCTGGAACATCTGAGAATTACGGGGATTCTGTGTTGAGATGATTTCAGCTAAAAATCTAAAGGACAGTTTGGAGGAAAGACAAGATGGAGAGATCTTTGGTGGTGCAACCAGAAAGAATGATAACGTGAGGCTTTCCAGAATATCCAGCGCTGACTGTCAGCAGTTTATGCAGAAGCTCTTTGGAATGCCTATTGGCTGTAAGTTATGGACTCTGGGCTGGGAAGGGAGGAGGGAGTGTTAAATGGGCATGAACACACTGAGACATGTTCCAATTAAATGGAGTAGAATTCAGGGGCAGATACAAAAATAGCTGAAGTGGTTTGTTGGCATTCATTTTAACTCTGATTTTTCTCTGTGGGAAATTACTTTCATCTGATTCTTTTCAATATGGATTGAGTCATATTCTTTTTATTTGACACAAGCACCTATTTGCTGTACGTTTTTTAAAGTATTGGACAATTGCTGCTTCATTTTCAGAAGACTTGAGTGGAACACCCTTGCTGTGCTGCTGACACTCTAAGCCTAGGAGTTTGAGATTAATTCTAAACCACTGAGCAGAACTATCAAAGGAAAATAAGAGTGTAATTATTTTGTTTTAACTTTTTTTTGGGGGGGTGGGGGAGCAACCTTCAGGTATTGGGAAATGCAAAGGCTTGTAGACTGACTTCTGTGATCTTATAATCTAGGGGGGAAACTATGACATGAACACAGAGCACAGGGCATTGCATCACCCAAACCAAGTGTATGGTGAACAGACAAAGGTGTAGGAAGCAAGGAGGCATTGGCAATGGGGCTAAGATGCTCATGATTCCTAGAGAGGGTAGACTGAACTGATCCTTCAGGAATACTCATTCGAGAATAGTGAGGAGAGAGAAGAAGGAATTATAGGCAGAGGTACTGACACAAGAAAAGAATCCAGGGGTGAGGGAGCCCATTTTAGTTAGAAATACAGTAAACCACTTGTGCAGAGTGGAGAGTTTGTTGGAGAAGTAGTAAGAATGTTTTTCTTTATCTACTTAACCCCCTGAGTAATCTCATTCAGTCTCTCACATTTGAAAAATGTCTATGTGCTAAAGATTCCTGGATTTATAATTCCAGCATAGATCTTTCTTCTGCATTCACAGTGGATTTGGTTTTTTACTTCTTAGCATCTCTGTCTTCCCCCTACCCTCCACCCTATGTCTTTCCCCTCATAGTACATGGCTCCATCATTCAACTCTGGGAATCCTGCTTGACTTCTTTCACTTACTTCTCCCTCTCTAATTCATCCAGAAGTGATGTCAGCTCTTCCACAAGTGTATCTCAAATCTGCCCATGTTTTTCTGACTCCTACTCCTAACACCCTGGTTCCAGGCACCAACCTCTCCTGACTCTAATTCTACAATGACCCCTGATTTCCTTCCTTCCAAACTTACCTCCCCTGCAATCCTTTCTCTAACCTGTAGTCAAAATATTCTTTTAAATGTTATCATATCAGATATCATCAGATCACCCTTACTTATAACCCTTTGATGGCGTCTCTGGGCCCTTGGCATAAAACCTTATCTCCTTACCATGACCTATGTGGCCCTGCTCTGGGGACACCCCCATGCCTGCCTAACATCCTCATTTTTTTTGGGGGGGGGAGTTATTCATCAGCCCCAATAATGCAAATGGTCTAGATGATTCCACTGATTTCACTCCCCAGCATTGTCGACTGTCAGCCTATTCTTTTCTCATGGCACACTGGATAAGATATGAATACAGCTCCTAAGTTGATCTAATGAAACTCAACCATATGTCTTTTGATAGAACTCCAGGGATTGCTGGCTACAAAATGATGTGTACTTGGAGTTCTAGGGACCCAGCCATAATGAGAGGTTTCCTGAGCCTAAATCCAACTGAGAACAAGGGAAACTGGGAATGGAGAAAAACTAAGTCCTGCTCACTCTGACCTCAGCACAATCCCCTTCCCCATGTAATGCCTCAACTTTTCAGTTATATGAGCTGAAAGAACTTTCTTTACTTCTGTTACACAAGAGGTCTTCAGAAAGTTCATGAAAAATGTTTATTACGATGCATAGATTTCAATTTTCTTTGCACCAAAATAGACTTGTACTTTAATTCCATTTTTTTCACAAACTTTGTGAAGTCCCTTGTGTACCTATACCTCTCTATGTCTATTTACCTTTTTTTTTTTTTTAATTTGCTAGAGGGTACATGTGCTCTCCAAAGAGAGAGAGAAAACACCCCTATGGAGGATGGCCAATAACCACAATCATTTCTCCTCTGTTCTCTTGGGATTTGGGGCATGCATATACACACACCCAGATTGTTTCTTGGAGGAGTCCGACCTGGCGAGGCCCCAGGATCTGTCTGAGCCCCCCGACCTTTGAGCTCCACTTCCTGTCAGATCAACATGATGGCAAGACCACTGTTGTGCACCTCCCGACCTTGGAACAAAGCTTGGGTCACTTAGCATGTCAGCAAGGCTGTTTGCTATTTGCTCCAGAAACTGTAGCAGCCTTACTGGGAAGCGACCCCCCTCTGACTCCCCAATATACTACTATAAAAGAATTGCATAGCTCTCTTATACATCCTGAGTGTACGATAAAATCTTCCAGGAAGTCCCCCGACCAACCGACCCGCTCCCCTTTGCTCTGATCACTTACTATTAATTACAGTGCTTTACCTCTGTAGTCACAATAGAGGGTGGACTGAAGTTCTTTTTAGGCAGAAGTAATCTTGACCTTTGGAAGGCCCTTTAAAATACATCCTTTCTTTACCTAAAATAGGATTAGGCCAAAACTGGCCCAGGACACCTCCGCCCTCTCCAAGTGAAATAGATAAATATATTAGGATTCCTCAGATTAAGTTATAGATCCCTACAAAACTGTATAAGTATCATTCTTTATTAAGATCCATAAGAACTAATATCTATTCTTGAGATGTTCTTTTCTCAGCACCATTCCCAGTAATCACAAGATGGCTGCTACACCGCATCAGCTGATAATCACCTCTACTTTCTGGAACCGCTTTCCCGAAACTGCATTCCATGGAAACCCACCTACATGAGGAACTGCACTAGACCCACCCTTAATCCACCCCTGAATAGGAACTGCACTAGACCCACCCTTAATCAAACCCTGAATTGCACTAGACCCACCCTTAATCCAACCCTAAATAGAATCTATGTTCTTTATTGTTAAAAACTTTATGAGCTGTTAATTGAAACACTAGCCCCTCTCCCACTTACTTGTAACACATTTTCAATAAAAAGGCACGATAATTCCTAGCAGTTGTCACCCCTCAGAGAGCGATCTTTGAGGGGTGTCCGGCATAGGACGTGCATGAAAAGGCATCGAGGCCTCTGTCTTCTGTTCACCTTCGCCGCCTTCATCGAGATAACCCACCCACGCCGAGGCTGGACCCCGGCAGTTTCTCAAGCTGATGGGTCTGAGACTTGAACTATGCAGTCTGCCATGTGGGATCCAGCCATTTCAACCACCATGGCACCAACTGATCCTCTCACTCCTCCACCTTTAATCTATCCAGATTATTTATTTATTTTAAGACTTTGTTTTGAAGACTTTTGAAAAAAAGAATTATTTTTATTAAAACTTTTACTTGTTATTTTAAAACATCCATTTTAACATCTCCAAAAAAGCTGAATTTATTATTTTACACTGACATGTAAGTTAAAATAAAGAGTGTAATCAAGTTGTCTTATGGATGGAAAGGTGACTTATTAATTCCCTTTCATTTCCAAACCTCAGAAAGCAGTCGCTACATTTATGAGGTTAAGTTAGCTGAGTGCTTGAAATCTAGAAGAATTTTAAGTTGGTCAGTTTGTCCTGTTGAATATTCACAATATTGACATAAATAAATCCCTTTAGATAAATGTGAATTTAAATGCTTAGAATATTCTATCATACTTGAAAAGCCTTTTTCATAGTCATCACAAACATGACGAAAAATTTTAGTATGTTCAATAGCAACATGCCAGTTCACATTTGTATGAAGTCTACTCCAAAAACCACATACTTGATATACAAAGAAGTTTTTACATTTGTCAAAGATAATTTTGCTTACGTGGCTGTACTGTCCGTGCCCTCCACTGTTATATTTATCACTTAACTATTAATTTACCATGTGGCTATACACGTCTTCCAGATCATTGCTTTCATGTTCACAGAACTGACACAAGTACTGTTTGTCACAGCTGTGCTCCTGGAAATGCAGGTAGAGCTCACTGCTTGAGGAGAACTGCACATCACACTGCTCACACCAGGAGAGGTGATTGCTAAAGTGGGTGTCTGCCACAGCTGAGGTTCTCAGAAATTACTGTCTTACATTTGTATAACACAGTATTTACAAATGTACGTGTCCTCCATGTGTAGCTTGGCACGTTCAATCAGAAACATGTTGTTAGAGAAACTTTCCTAACATACTCGACATAAATTTGAGTCAGTTCATTTATGCTTCAGAATCACATGCTGCTTTAAATCAGAAAAATATTTGCTGTTGAACTCACAAAGTTCCCATTTATAGAGACCACTACTATTAGCTCTCAGTAAAGGCCATTTCTGCTGGGCAGTCTCCTCTGAAGTTTGGTCCTGGAGACTCTCAGAGGGAAGGTTCTGTCTCTATGTCATAATCCTCAGGTACTGCACGCACAGCCATGGCAGTTGAAACACTTTCAGCAGTGTGCACATCTATAGGACTCTCCTCTGGAGAGTGTTGGTTTACTGATTCAGGTGAGTCCACTCTTCACCACTAATTTCAGTATCAGCAGACTTTTCTGTGGAAAAGCCAGTGTACTGGAGAATTCTAAATGTGGCACTGAGAGGTCGGCCGAGGAGCTGGGAGCAGACAGGGAGCCTGGAGTAGATGGAGGAGCTCCTGGGCCGTGCATGTGGGAGGCCAACCCCGCCTGCCTTGCTCTGCCTGCTTTGCAGGTTACCCTCTGCCCTCCAGGCCCAGACTCTGAGGCCACCTAAAAATAATTATTTAACTTCATTAATTATTATTATTATTTTTTAATTTGCCATAGAGCACATATGTTCATCAGAGAGAGACAGAGTCAAAGCCAGAAAGTAAGTCACCAGGTCCAGGACTCAAACCACGGTCAGTGCCTCATCTGCCTCGTCACCTACTAGCTTCTGGTCCTCTATCTTTTTAAATTATTTATTTTTAATAATTTATTTAATTTTATTTATTATTTATTTTATTGTTTATTTATATTATTATCATTATTATTTACTTCGCTACACACACCAGAGAGAGACAGAGAGGGAAAGTTAGAGAGCAAGCCACTAGCTCCAGGACATGAACCGTGGTCAACCACATGGGAGTCCAGCATCCCCAACCACCATGCCACCCTCTGGCTCCCTCTTTATTTTATTTTATTTTATTATTTTTATTTTTTTTTCTTTCTGGCCCCTCTTTTTTAAAAATTTTTTGGAGAGTTTTTTCTATAGGGTGCATGGGCTCACCAGAAAGAGAGAGACAGAGAGACAGAAAGCTAGAAATCACCCCCCGGGCAATCCCTTCTCCTCCATTGTCCTCTTGGGATCTTGGGCACAAATGCACATGTGCCCAGTGTGTTTTAGTCACTGGGTCCAGGACTCGACGAACTGCAGTCGACTACGTGGGAGTTCAGCGACACAGCCAGTATGCCAACTGCTGGCCCCGTGGCCCCTAAGAGCTGTAAAAGTTTTCGCCAAAAGGTCCCTGCAATCTCCCTCTGTTTCTCATTGGCTGGCTTGTTTATGTGGCCATCCCAAACCAATTCCCAGATGTTTAGACCAATTCCTAAAGTGCACAGCTCCTTAAGGGAAAGCAAACAAAATTTGAGTTCTATTAGTAAGGAGGTGGCAGAGGAATTTGGTGCTGTGAATGTGAATTTGGTGCTTACCAAATGGTCTGAGACCATGAGTAAGGGGGAGCAGCTAAGTCTCTCAGCAGCTGTGGATCTCAGTAGCAAGTTGTTTGTCAGGGTGTGTGGCGTCCATGCTGGTCTCTCACAGTTCGTGTGATTTGTGTGGGATCCCTCTAGTGTTTTGATTTTAGTTTGAGATCTGCACAGATTTCAAATGAATCATGATATATATACATGGCCCAAACCATCCCAGAAAAATAGATTTTAAAAGAGACTCTTTCTTCTGTTACTGCCTTTTAAAAATTACATAACATTTTTGAAGTTATGAGGTTTTTACATTTTGCTACAGCTATTTATTTATTTAATCTACCCATCCTTGCCTTATTATTTATAGCTTAGAGAAAATACACCTCACTCCTCTAGCGTGATCTATGGAAACCACTGACAGAGACAAGGAGAGTCAAAGTCAGTTTTGTCAACTACCTGGGAAGGGTTTTATGTCTTTACAACAAGATTAGCAGCTTCTTTGAATAGCCTGGGGCAGGGATCAATAGACTTCATAAACTTCAGTCTTTTGAGAATTTGGGGGGAACTCAAGAGAAGAATCTCAGAGAGGGCGAAGCCTTAGAGATTCAGAGCCCAAACAACTCATCCAGTATTTGTCCTAGATGTTATGAAAGTGCATGTGCTTGAATTATAAAATAATAGTCACCAAAAATAAGTATAATGTCCTGGGACCACATTACTACCACCAAACCCAGGGCTTAGGGTGACCTCACCAGCTTCCCTCCCTAAAGCACAGACCTGATTTAGAAAGGGTTCGGTAGAGGCTGAGGTTCAAGATGAGAAGTGAGGTGAGCGGAAGAGAAAGCTTGACCCGTGCACAAGACCTCTGGTCTTCAGAGAATGATCCCCTTTTTTCTGACTCCTCATCCTCCATGATTCAGGTCCAACCTTACCTCCAAAAGGAAGGCTACCCTCTTGCCTCTTCCCCACAATTATTGCAGGAGCTCCTCTGTGCTCCTCTGTGCTCCTCTGGCATCCTGCTCTCAACCAAAGCAGCTCTCCTGGGGTGGTTGAAGTTGCTGGATTATGCATGTCTCTTCCCACTAACTCAGCTTCTTGAGAATTGACCAATCATTTCATCATTCATTAACTGTGCAGCCTCAAGCAAATTCATTAGCCTTTCTTAGTGTCCTCATCTTCAAAGCAGGGATAATAATAAACTTTCCTTCAAAGGATTGTTGTGAGAATGAGATAAAATAGAGTATTACCTGGAAGTAGGGCTGTAGTACTCAGTAAATGTTGCTGTTGTTCTACGATATCATCATTCTCACAATTGTCACCATTATTGTCGAATCCTTATCAGAGTTAAAATACATGTTGTATTTCTCAATATATGTTTGCTGGAGGAAAACATGCCGGGAATGGATGACCAGAGAAAGAACATACATGTTCTTAAATGATAGAAGTTAAATGATAACAAAACCACTACTAATGCAGGCTGACAATGTAAGGACAAGTGAAAAGTGACAAGGCATATAATTAATTCCCTAGGGGAAGGATCCACAGGCAGTTCATTGATTGCAGAAGAATGAAATATGAGGTGCAGCAATCAGGGAAGGCTTCACCTGGAGGCAATAAGGTCTGAGATGGTCTGTGAGGATGCCAGTGGGAGCTGAATGAACACAGAGGAAGTGGGAGCAATTTCAGGTTGAGGTTTTCCATTCCCAGACCAGGTGTCTTAGATGGTGTGAGCATGTAGGATGTTCTCTTCAGGAGCTGAAGTTTAATTTAGTTATGGGATCCGTGGCCTAATCCGTAAGGATTCAGTCTAGTTCTGGAGTCTGTCTCACTCTTGTGGGAGAGCAGGAGGTGGTCACAGGGTGCAAAGCCCATACACCTGTAGGAACATTTTCTGTGAACCAGCTCACTGTGATAATTGCTGTACATGCTCTGGGGTAGGGCCAACTGATTCCAGAATTAATCAAAGCGTTTTATGACCATTCCTTTCAGCTTTCAAAGGGTCTTTACATAGACCACTTCAAAATAAGCTGTGGATAAATATTCATCAGTAGATTTTCCCCAAGGATGATCCATAAGGTGCCACTCTCAGAGCCGTTGGCTGTTCTGGGTAAAGTGGAACGACTTCAGCCTTTGTGCTTACTGGGCAGAAGAGGGAGGCGAAGTCAGTCTCATACCAAAGAACAGCATGTCTTCTCCCGTCTGTGATAAGCATGACAGAGACCGAGAGATGTTGGGGAAGGAGTCGGAAAGTTTCCAGTCAGAGTACTTGGCTGCTGGCATGTGCCTTCTCCACAGACCACCTGGGTTACCCTCCATGGACCCACGTGACATGGTTTCTCATAAATTGCTTTTGATTTTTTGTCTCGCTGAACCCCTAGTTTTCATATCGGACCCCGCCTTCCAATAATAATAACTCTAACATTTGAAGAATTGTGTATGGCTTGTGAGGGGCTTCCATCTCTGATAGCTGATGCCCTACAGGACCCTGAAAGGAAGGCAGGACGAGGATCATCTAATCCTTTGCACAGGGGACGAATCTGAGAGAAGTTCCTTCATTCAGAGAAGGCAGAAGTGAGCTCAGAACACACGGGTTCTGACTCCCAGGCCACCACACTCTTTGCTGTGCCTCTCTACCCCACCCTCTCATTATAACCAGGGTCTGAGTCACTGGTCTAAGCTAAAAACTGGTGGTTTGCACCTCAGGTAATGTTTGAGTTCTTTATCAAGAATCTGAGCAGTTGTTCAAGATCTGTTCCAAAGGGCAATCTGCCACAGAGTACTTTTTTAGACCCACAGCAACTTGAGTCAATTTGGTGTCTCTGAGACTCAGTCCAATGTCTTAGGTACTGCTTAGTGCAGCATGGACATCTCTGGCCTTTCACCTCTCTCACACACAGCTTTGAGGTTGCCACTTGCTGGGAGACTATCTTTAAATGTAGGCAGGCAAACAGTGTTCTAGAGGGGACAAAGAGCTCTATGAAGACAACCGGAGTATGCTCCTCAAAATGAAAACACATTGGCCCCTACGCTCCCAGCAATCTCTCCCCTGGGTATTTTCCTGCACACATCCTTGTATATGTAATCTGCTGCTGTGTGTTCAAGGTTTTCCACTGCAGCCCTTTTTGTAATGGTACAGATTGAATACAGTCTGAGAGATCTCCACAGAGAACCAGTATGTGGATTGTGATGGAATCATGTAAAGAAACACTGTCACTACAAAAATAAGTGAAGAAATTCTCAGTAAACCAAGAGGAAAATTGCCAGGGTATATCCTTACTGGAAAAGCAAAATGCGGAACAGCATACATAGTGTGCTATATAAGGGGTAGGAATGAGTATATATTCCCATTAGCTTGTGCTTGTGTAAGGACACACTGGAAGGATGCTTGAGGAACTATTACGATGGTTACGTTTGAGAGGCAGAGACTGGGAGGAATGGTGAGGGAGAGGGGGTTAAACCTTTCAACCTGCACTTTTTATATCACTTTGAGCTTTGACACATATTAATACACTCTCTACCTAAATAAGTAAGTTAAATTCAACCAACTTACTCCAATCAGTCAGCCAAAGTGTGCTGACATCTTGCCATGGGTTTCTCAGAGATGTATGTATTTGAATGGAATCCAAATCTTAATTCTTGAGCTACTTCTCATTAAGTCATTGGAACACACTGTCACCCCCCAAAAAAACCCAGTCAGAGAGATTGTATTCTGTTTGTTCTCCTCACCATGAATGAAATAAAAGGAACATTTTAACTGGTTTCTTCATTTTCTCCCATTACCAAGTGGGAAAAAATTTTTTTTTAACTTCATCTTGTTTGATATTGCTTGGGAAATACCTAGATAAGTCAAAGGAAGATAAGACAACCTAATATAAAGAATTCTGGGTTAAAAGTCTGGGGAAAAGTAAGGATTGTCTTCAAGTTGGACAGGATGAAGTAATTGCTTAGAGGACAGAGAAGTTGCCCAAGGCTGTTTCAATGACTTTGGGATTTTGTGGAATTCAGGGTTATACCCTTCAGAGCTCAGGTGAATTCCCAAGGTGTCTTCCTGCTCCGCTCTGGCTTAACACACCCTGTAGCACTGGAATCAGGAGACATTCCAGTGAAGCTCACCCCCTGTGCTGGCCTCACCTGGAATGAGGCCTGTCTTGGCCTCATCCTGGCTTGTAGGAGTAAGGTCATAGCACTAACTGCTCAATGTTTCTATCAGGAATCTTAGAGTTTCAAGCTACTCTAAGGTAGAGGGCTTTCTCATTAAGTAGCCACCAAGTGCCTGACTGCCCTGGCTGCTCTCGAGGTGGGGGTGGGGGATCAAGTGGTTCAGAGACACCTGAACACCTCTTTCTCCTAATGTAGCCTCTGCCTTTTCCAAGTATGTTCCTCTCCCTTTGTTCCTGGTATGGTCTCTTCAAGAAACCTTGCATGTCTTTATTTTACTAGACAAAATTAAAATGAGCCCTACTTCCCCCAGCATGGCTGGTGGGATGGAAACCTGTGTTGTGTCCAGTCCGACAGTCAAAATGCCACTGGATGCATAGTCCCCTTGCAGGCAAGACCTGCCCTGGCTGTAATCTAACACCTCTGGCCTAGAGGACCTGAACAGGCACAGAGGAGGTGGGGAGGGTAAGACTAGTGCCAAGACTTCCCAGCCATAAAGAGCAACAGGGTTCTTAGTGGAAGTAGAGGAGACAGAGGCCTTGAGAGGAGGGGGTCTTTTCAGTGCTGAGCAACTCCCACTCGGGCTGGCACTGGCTAATCTGTCCCTAAACAAAGGAGCGACATACTCTTCATTCCTCTGAGGCCAGGAACTGTATGTGCTGGTATTATTTTTTTATTTTTGTCATCACCGTCACTGGGGATGGCACGAGAGAGCATGGCCTTTATAAAAATCTTCCAGAGCCCACTCACTCTGATTGTAAGTGCCACTTACTTCTCCTGCCCCTGCCCCTTGGGTCTGGCCTGAGTCTGAGCTCAGTGACCTCCCCTCAGTACCGCTTAGAAAGGTGACAGCCTTAGAAAGGCCAGATCTGGGCAGCCAGGTGTGGGCTGCCTGCTCTTCATGCAGGAGGCAGAGGCACCGGCACCAACGAATTCAATTTTTGACTTCTAGCTCCTCCGATGCCTGCTTGGCCACAGGGCTTGTAGTTCTTCACAATCACACATACACATCTGTGAGACAGCACCAGACACATGTCCAATCATCAACCAGGCTAAAGAGAGGATCGTTTTTCCACCAGGCTTGTTTAGAGTTGGGTCACCTCATAAGGTGACAGCACCCACACCTTAGCTATATTAAAAACAATCTTCTAGCTCCTCCGATGCCTGCTTGGCCACAGGGCTTGTAGTTCTTCACAATCACACATACACATCTGTGAGACAGCACCAGACACATGTCCAATCATCAACCAGGCTAAAGAGAGGATCGTTTTTCCACCAGGCTTGTTTAGAGTTGGGTCACCTCATAAGGTGACAGCACCCACACCTTAGCTATATTAAAAACAATTTAGGGTGGGACCAGCAGTTAGCGTAATGGCTATGTCGCTGGACTCCCATGTAGTTGACTGCGGTTTGAATCCCGGACCCGGTGGCTTAAACTCACACCGGGCGCATGTGCGTGCATGCCCAAGATCCCAAGAGGAGAATGGAGGAGAAGTAATTGCAATGTGGCCATCCCCCTGGGGGTGATTTCTTGCTTTCTGTCTCTCTGTCTCTCTCTGTCTTTCTGGCAAGCACACGTGCCGTATAGCAAAAACCTCTCCAAAAAAAAAAAAAATGAAAATTTTCAATAAAAAGATATATATGTATATATGTCTCATGAGTGTAGCTTATCCTAAA
>NW_006160107.1:470307-471314 GCF_000334495.1 Tupaia belangeri chinensis | reverse complement strand
GTCCTTCGGACAAACACATGGCCGGTAAAGCAAAAACCTCCAAAAAAAAAAAAAAAAAAAGAAGAAAGAAAAATAAAACAATTTAGGGAACATGCACTAGACACATCTAATTGTGCTTCCCAGAAGTTCCAGAGAAAATACATAGGCTTATCTTTTTTTTTTTTTTTTGGAGAGATTTTCACTGTAGGACGCGTGCGCTCGCCAGACAGACAGAGACATAGAGACAGAAAGCGAGAAATCACCCCCCAGGGGGGATGGTCACGCCGCAATCCCTTCTCCTCCATTCTCCTCTCGGGATCTTGGGCATGCACGCACACGCGCCCGGCGTGAGGTTTAAGCCACTGGGTCCGGGACATGAACCGCGGTCGACTATGTGGGAGTCCAGCGACATAGCCATTACGCTAACTGCTGGTTCCCTAGGCTTATCTTAATCAACATGTGTGTAATAATTTTTAAAAAAGTTATTTTGGGATCCAGTAATTGGCATAGTGGTCAAGATGCTGGACTCCCACATGGCCAACCATGGACTTGGTGGCTTGAAACTCATGCCAGGTGCATGTGAAAGCGGGCCCAAAATTCAGAGGAGAATTGAGGTGTGGCCATCCTACTGGGGGATTTCTCACGTTCTCTCTCTCTGTCTCTCTCATGTCCTATAGCAAAAATCTATCTCAAAAATAGAAAGTTATTTCAGAGAAGACTGCCTATGCAGGGAGGAATCAAATCACTGTAAAACCTGAGGAATTGGATGACACACTACTGAACAAACATTTCCACTTGAAGATTGCCCTATTTGGGAACCAGCAGTTAGCGTAATGGCTATGTCGCTGGACTCCCACATAGTCGACCGCGGTTCGTGTCCCGGACCCGGTGGCTTAAAACTCACGCCGGGCGCATGTGCGTGCGTGCCCAAGATCCCGAGAGGAGAATGGAGGAGAAGGGATTGCGGCGTGACCATCCCCCCTGGGGGGTGATTTCTCGCTTTCTGTCTCTATGTCTCTCTCTGTCTG
>NW_006160107.1:437482-469663 GCF_000334495.1 Tupaia belangeri chinensis | reverse complement strand
CCTATTTGGGAACCAGCAGTTAGCGTAATGGCTATGTCGCTGGACTCCCACATAGTCGACCGCGGTTCGTGTCCCGGACCCGGTGGCTTAAAACTCACGCCGGGCGCATGTGCGTGCGTGCCCAAGATCCCGAGAGGAGAATGGAGGAGAAGGGATTGCGGCGTGACCATCCCCCCTGGGGGGTGATTTCTCGCTTTCTGTCTCTATGTCTCTCTCTGTCTGTCTGGCGAGCGCACGCGCCCTACAGTGAAAATCTCTCTCAAAAAAAAAAAAATTTAAAAAGATTGCCCTATTTCACTTCTCATGGTGTGGGCCCCACACAGCAAGCCACATTTCATACTCATCATTGGTATTTCTGATATGCTAGAAAGTCAAGGGGAGTTCATTCTATTCACAGACCATGCTATGTGTTCTGTTACACAGACCTACTCTATTGCAAATCAAGCAGCTGGATGGAAACTAGGGAGTCGATGAATCATCTAGAAGATTTCAGATGTCCTTAAGTATGTATTTTGCCTATAAACTAAACATCCAGAGGGCTTCTGGAACTTTCACAATTTGCCTAAAAACTCTTTCAGAACCTGTAGTGCTGAATTCTTGCTTAACTTGGGGAATTCCCTTTATTTCCCTGTGATTATAGGGCCTTGGGTGCATATAAAATTCTTGCTGGTCTGTTCTGAGGAGATTCTCCCACTTGAGGTGGTTTGGCGATGGTTGTTCTTAGTGCTTAGGCACTAAGGGCAGGAAAGTCGTGTGGCCAAATAGTTTTTTGTTTGTTTGTTTTTAAAGCTAGAAGTTGGCTCCTCCATTTCCACTATTCTATGTCCCAGGATTTGATTAAACAAAGATATTGTATTTACAATCAGTTTACGGCTCTGGGACCAACAGTTTGCAATCTCTAGCAAGATATTTCCTGGTTCAAGGCAGAGTTGTTCTCTCCTGATCTTTTTAAAAGTTATGCTCTGGGTCCCACACTATCTTGGGCTCAGGGTGGGGTGGGAGTAGCAGAGGATAAGGCAAAGCCCTTAACTTCATATAGACTCAGAAGAAGAAGCAAGACTAGCACATGTTTCTTCTTTCTACAGAAGAAGTAACTTTATCAGCCAGGCTTTATATTTGTGGATGTAGTTTGTCTTCTCAGATTACAAACTCTGTACCCCTATAGGGGCTTCCAAGTAAGTTTAGGTTATAATAGAAAATTAGAAGTGCTAAATTGCAATGAGCAATATGATAAAATGCCAACACGGCAGAGCAAAGTCTACAGATTTAAGTAGATATATGTTAATGGATGGAATTTCCGGAAGTCAAGGTAACTTTTTGAAACTTCAACCCTAGCTTTTTCTGTCTTGGTACCTTCAAAGGTCATCAGAACTCAAAGAGCAGAGACAAGAAGGAACAAACAACAAAGGTAACAAGCAAGCTTGGATATGTAGGAGGCAGGTTTGCTTGGAACATGTGATTAAGTGGCAGGAGGTATGGATGTGAATCATGCAATTGTATAGCATTTTCCCCCCTAGGATAAAAGGTTCTGTGACACAGACCAACCTATCATTGAAAGACATAAACGTTAGTTAGTATTATTGAACCATAGAAGGCTCAACTAATTGTGAATTTTTTTAAATGCAGCTAATTGCTAAGGATATATTTTCCCCTACTTTTCAAGGCATTTTGATGTTAGAGTGAATTTGATGACTCATGTAATTGAACAAAAATATGTATTGTTACATAAGAAGAGGGAAATGATTAAACTATCATTTGGGAGCCTCTCATTTCCTAGTTCATTATGCAAAATGTAGTGTTCTATTCTCTCAATAGTGAAAAATATCTTTTGACTGAAATAATTCCAGGTAAACCATTTGTACTCAGAGTTCAGCACAAAAAAATAATAATGTCCTAATTCTGAGAGCTTTCCTTGGAATATGCTGAGTTCCAGATGGCACTGGGAGCAGCAATAAGAGAACGTAATTTCTAATGTAGCAACTGAATGCTCAGGGCAGATGTGGTAGGTGCAGGGCAACATTGGTCCTGATGAGGTCTCCAGAAGGTGTGCTTTGCCAAGGTTCTTTTCTGTTCCTGTTCAGTTCACTCTTCTAGAAGATTGTAGAATGAAGGAGAATAGTGGTTCTCATATTGGCTGCACTATGGAACCACCTGGAGAAGTTTAAAACATGCATTAGTGCTTGGGCCTGATCACCAGAAATTATTTTTTAATTTGTTTGGATTCTTGCGTAGAGATTGGGGTTGGTTCCGGGCCAGTCAGTGGCATGATGGTTAAAGCAGTTGGATCCCACATAGTCGACTGGGCAGTTTGAGTCCCTGATGCTTTAGGGAGAGAAGACTTCCCCATTGGAGCTGAGAGCTATTGCTTTCAGGGACTAAGACTAATGAAGATTTTCTGCTGAGACTTCACCCTCCAGACTCCATTCTATAGTGGAAGGGCATCCCTTATAACCTTTTCTCTGTCCCTCTCTATTTCTCTTTCTCTTTGTCTTTTAATTTAAAAAGAAATTTTAGCATAAAGTATTTTCTTGGCTCTCAGATCTTCCTTTATCTTGCTAATTCACACCTTTCCCCCTCCCGTTTTAGGAGAGGCAAAAAGCACAGGTCTTCAGAGAAGATTCCCCACTGGAGCTGTGAACTATCGCTTTAGTTGCCATGTGGTTTTCACTTTTTGCTTTTAAAAAATAAGTAAATGTGGGACCAGCAGTTAGCGTAATGGCTATGTCGCTGGACTCCCACATAGTCAACTGTGGTTCAAGTCCCGGATCCGGTGGCTTAAACTCATGCCGGGTGCATGTGTGTGAGTGCCCAAGATCCCTAGAGGAGAATGGAGGAGAAGGGATTGCGGCGTGGCCATCCCCCCTGGGGAGTGATTTCTCGCTTTCTGTCTCTCTGTCTCTCTCTGTCTGTCTGGCTAGCGCATGCATCCTATAGCAGAAACCTCTCTAAAAAAAAAAAAAAGAAAGAAAAAAAAGAAGTAAACAAAATATTTTTTATTTTTTTCCTTCTCTTTCTCTGTTTTCTTTTCCTTTTTATTTTACCTTCATCACTTTGCTACCTAGCCTCCATGTCTAAGTGAACCATAGCCAAGCATCTCAATTCCACCAAATTTGCCACACAAAGGGAGAAAAATGGAATGGAAGCTAGGTTGCAGATCACCTCCTCCTGCGCACCTCTAACACTCAGATTGAACTTCTAGAAAATAGGAAGAAATGTATAACCCATCAGATGACCAGAAATCACCAGAAGCACAAAAAATATGAGAAACCAAGAAAATATCTCTCACCCAAGGGAAAAGTATAACTCCTCATCATCCACGCACAGTACAATGAAACTCATGGAAATGTCTGATAAACAATTTAGAATACTCATAAAGACAAAGTTAACAGAGATGCAAGAGAAGAGAGACAATGAACTCCAGAAGATGCAGGAGAGGAATTCCAAGAGGTGAGAAAATTCTTCCATGATCTGAAAGAGGGAATACACACCATAAAATAGAATCAAATGGAATTATTAAAGATGAAGGCTGTAATACAGAAAATTAAAACTTCCCTTGGAAGTATTAAAAGTAAACTAGATCATATAGAATATTGAATTTCAGATGTAGCAGACAGAATCACTGGCCTAGAAAAATCCACTATGAAGACTGAGAAAATAGCCCCCCAAATGAGAATAATATATGAGAAATAATAGATACCATTAAGTGCCCAAACATCCAGATAATGAATATCCCAGAAGGTCAAGAGACTAATAAGGGCATTGATAATCTATTCCATGAAATCCTGGAGGGTGATTTCTCGCTTTCTCACTCTCTGTCTCTCTCTGTCTTTCTGGTGAGTGCATGTGCCCTATAGCAAAATAATAATAATGATAAGAAGAAAGAAAGTAGTTAAATTAATTAAAATATTTTGTGACTAGAGACATGTGGGAAGAGGGTGGGTAATGGCAGAGAGTGAAAATGAGAAATGGAAAATTATTTGATGAAAACTTGTATGATTAAGCCACTATACAGTGTATTCTGGATGAGAAATCACATTTTGTATTCTGTGATGATGTTCAGTGAATGAATGTAAAATAAAGTTTTAAAAATGTAGGCACACTTATGTGTGTCCCCAAAATTCAAAATGGATAAATGGATTGTAGCATGACTATCACCATGGGGGATGCTTTCTCACTCTCTCTCATTCTCTCTCACTCTCTCTCTTCAGAGAGCACATGTGTTCTCTGGCAAAATTTTTAAAAAAGAAGGAAAAAGAAAGGAAGAAAGAAAGAGAAAGAAAGAAAAATAAATGAGGGTTAGTTTTGAAGCTCAAGCTATTTCCAATGGGCAGTCAAGGTTGGGAGCCACTATTCTGTTGGACAACTCAGCAAGTTGTGGATTACAGAATGCCAGAATTGAGTGGTACTAATTCCTTTCTCTGTAGATGAGGCAACTGATACTTGAGAAGCAAAATGATTTGTCCAAAATCATGTATTTTATCAATAGTAGAGTGGTTGCTAGAACTCATCACAGTGTTTATTCTACAATATTCTACCACAAAGGTATTGATTGATTGGCTAGAGAGAAATTAGGAGCTTATCGTACTTGCGAGAATTGCCAAGATAGTGAATAAGTAGCTACCCACTACCAAAATACAGGACCTGTCACAGATACACCACTCAAAAATATTGTCCTGGATTATTGAGTTTACATCTAGATGGATTCAGTTATCGCAGCCCTTAGAACTTTATGTTTGAAGTTAAAATGTTTTCCAAGATAGATAGGCATCTACAAAAGCTCGTTATTCATTTGAGCATGTAAGTATTGCCCTTTGGCGAGTTTTTTTTTGTCTTCACTCTGTAGACTGCCATTGTATGGATCTTGTTCAAAGGAAACTGCCTGTTTTTCTTTTCTTTCATTTAAAATTATTCTTTTTACACTTAATCACTGTACATATTTACAGCATACAAAATGGATTTTTCCAGCATGAATACATTGTATAATAATCTAGTCAATGACATCATAGACATTATCATCAACAAATAATTTTCCACTTTTGTGCCAAAATATAAGAGAAGCATTGTATGTCCCCGTTTAATATATACTGAATGTCTATACTTTATGGTAAAAATGGAAAGATTGGAATGTGTAAAAACATGGTGAGTAACTGTGGGTACTAGAGACAGTGTGGGTGGAGTGCGGGCAAAGGGGGGCAAGAGGGAGGAAATAAAGAGGAAAAAATTAAAATATTTAACAAACACTATCTAGTTTTTGAGTATTCTATACAAGCCAATCAACAAGTAGAGATGAGTATTATGAGAGAGAAGGGTCTGTGTTAGCCACTCTGAACATGAAGATGCATGCATGACATGCTGCTGCCTTCAGTCAACATGTGGACTAAATGAGTAGAGGAACCTCAAAGTGGAGCTCTTTCCTTGCTTGCCTAGGAACTCTTGGGACAGTACCTCTCTCTTTGACCCCAGGTCATATGTATGTGGGCATCCTTACCTCTAGATTGAGGGGTAAACATGAACCCCTAACTAAGAGCCTGAGTTGAAGAGATGGACAAGTGGTACTAGCTGAGCCCAAACGGGACAGCCCTAAGACTTCTTGGAACTGTGAAGAGGGGTCTGTAGTCTGTGGAATGATTCCAGAATTTGGCACCCAGAGCTGAAGCAGGGAGGGAGGGACTAATTGCTCTGATGGCATTGTTGGAATGCCTTCCCAAGTACATGATCCATAACTTTCCACCCCCCTCCCTTTTTTTTTTTTTTAAAGAGATTTCTGCTATAGGACGTGTGTGCTCATTGGAGAAACAGAGAGACAGAAAGTGAGAAATCACCCCCCAAGGGAATGGCCACTGCAATCCTTTCTCCATTCTCCTCTTGGTATTTTAGGCATGCATGCACACACGCCCAGTGTGGGTCTGGCACTCAAACTGTGGTCAACTATGTGGGAGTCCATTTAAAAACAGATTAATATCTTTAAAGGCTAAATTATTGCACCATCTGCTGGTAATCCTTACAACATCTGTTGGTTCTCCAGTCCCCTTTTTTTGCCTTGAGCTAGTTTGAATTGGATTTCCCTCCTTGTCAACCAAAAGATCCCTAAGACTGGGTGCTTTATTTTAGTCCCCTTGAAGTCACTTGGACAGTCTGCTACCATTCATCTTCAGGGTGTCAGACTCAGCTGAGATTATTGGCAAATGAGCCTAACATGAGTGCTGATAAACTGATGGTGCTGCTCATTCCTTCTGGTGGCTATTTGAAGGTCAACTCGTTTTCAGGCACTGGTAGAAAAACTGCTAGGGATTCTTGTTTGATAATGTGTAGATTGATTTTCATGGGTTATACTCTCACTAGATTACAAAAAACATTTCTGATGAGTTGTCACTTTCCTATAAAATCAGTTCACAGGGCCAGCGGGTGGCATAGTGGTTGAGGTGCTGGACTCCTGCGTGGCCAACTGTGGTTTGGGTCCTGGGCCTGACAGCTTACTTTCTCACTCCTCCCACCCCCTGTCTGTCTGTCTCTGGTGAACGCTTGTGCCCTATATCAAATTTGAATATTAAAAAAAACACTTCATCATCAGTCTCCATACTACTATGAAGGTTGATCTATATTTAATTATTTGCTTCTAATCTTTTGCCCTTTGTATATATATGGGATACAGTCAGATATGTGATGTGGACTTCCATTAACTTTTTTTTTTTTTGGATATATATATATATATTTGCTATAAGGTACGTGTGCTTGCCAGAAAGAAAGAGAGAGAAAGAGCTGCAAAAAGCTTGAAATCACCCCCCAGGGGGGATGGCCACACCACAATCCCTTCTCCATTCTGCTCTCGGGATCTTGGGCATGCATGCACACGTGCCTGGTGTGAGTTTAAGCCACTGGGTCTGGGACTCGAACCACAGTCGACTACATGGGAGTTAAGTGACATAGCCATTATGCTAACTGCTTGTCCCAGACTTCCATCAACTTTTCAGTTCATAATTCTGTATTGCAATGTGACCCATCATCTTAGATGTGTCATTACTAGTGTTCCAGAAGAGGCAAACTCAGCCCATGCCCATGGTATGATTAAAGACAAGACTTTTTTCTTGAAATATTTATTTATTTAATTTTATCTGTCATTATTTATCTTTGTAATTTGACCAGAGAGAGACAGAGAAAGAGAAAACAAGCTGCCCGCTCTAGGACTTGAACCACAGTTAGTCATGTGGGAGTCCAGCAACTCAACCACCATGCTAGCCCCGACAAGACATTTTTAAAAGTTCATTTATTTATTCTTCCATGAGAAAGTGAGGCAGAGAGAAAGAAACACTTTGAACAGGGTCTTCATGCCATGATCCACCTCTGGCCTCAGCCAGCCATGATAATGGGCACAAAAACATGCACCTGGTGTGCACAAGGAACTCTCAGGATGTGAACCTTCCTATATGGATTCAACACATCATGTTACTACTGAGCCACTGTGACTGGCCATGACCTATTTTTGAAATATATTTGATATTTTAAAGAAAGTTTCAAAACATGATTATAGGATATATTAGAACTTTGTTGTCTTTTTTATGGTGATGTAGAATTGTGTTCATTTTCAATTATACATCAGCCAGAAATGCAAGACGAATCATAATTTAGTCTTTAAAGATATTAATCTGTTTCTAAATACCAAGTAGCCTAAAGACAACAACTAAAGAAGAAAAGGGAATTATAATGTAGAAAATGATGGGCCATAGAAAGAGGAAACAGGGATGAACCATAGGCTCATCAATCATTGGGATATAAAGCCCTTCTTAGTATATAATGTTCCAGAAGTGAGCTAAAGTTCTGCATTATTTTAAGGTTTAATTTTATTTTCATTTCTTTCATACATTCAATCACATACACCACTTAACTTGTAAAGTGAATCTTCCAACATAAATTTTTTTGTAAACCTTTTGATGTTTCAAAGGCTCTTTGGTCCTCTAATTTATTTAAAATATCCTTCATTTCATGAACTATCCTCAAGCACTACTCATTGAGTTATTTATGCGGTATTTGACTCTGCTGCAGCTTTATATCAAGCCGCAGTTGTTTAACCTGTTGGTTGGATTTAACTGACATTTTGGCCTGTTTAAATACACTGACATTTCACTATGTCTCCAGATTCTTCACAGAACAACTACTGAAGTGACAGGGCTGTTTCTAAATAGCCCTGAATACAAATAACTTATGTGTTCTGAAGAATAGCCACCAAAAAAATAGGAAGTGATATTCCATTTTTACTCAGAATCATGGAGAGAGCTTTCAATGGGGCTGGAGGGGGTTGGATGGCTAAGAAAGGAAGTTTCAGACAGGGTTTAGGGTAGCAATATAAGCTCTTGTATTTTCCACTTAGAGCACGTGATTAGTGACATAAATTATTTATGGCCATCTGTGAAATATTGTTCCCCCGTACATATTCTTTCTTAGATAAGTTTTTATTCATTTATTTCTAACTGTCAGAATGAGAGAGAGAGAGAGAGAGAGAGTATCCCTGATGGGGCATGGTCATGTAGGAATTCTTTTTTCCTCCATTTCTTTGCCCTACCAAGATTTGGGGGACTCACACGCACACACACACTCACATATATGCCCAGAATGTTTTTTGTTTGTTTTAGGTTTTTGTCATAGGGCACATGTGCTCACTGGAGAGTGACAAAGACAAAGGGAGGGAGAGAGAGAGAAAAAGAGAGAGAGAGAGAGAGAGAGACAGTGAGAGGAAAAGTGAGAAATCGCCTTCACAGTGGATGGCCACATGCAATCCCTTTTCTCCTCCATTTTCCTCCTGGGATTTTGGGCACACACACATGCTCAGTGTGATTTCAAGCCACCAGGTCCAGGACTCGATCCCAGTCTGTCATATGGGAGCCCAGTGCCTTAACCACTACACCTCCTGCAGGTTCCTGTCCAACATGTTTTTCAAGCCTGTGGGCCAGAATTTGAACCACTGTTGGCCATGTGGGATCTGATTTAGCTGCCTTAACCACTGTGCGAAGGGGTGGTCCCCAATAAGCTTTTAGTTAAAATAAGCTTTTAGTTGACTGTGTTTTTTTGGGTCTGATTGCAGGCAGACCTTGCAGCAAGGCTAAGTTCAGGTAGTTATTCAGGAGTGGCCTTCAGGTAGCATCACTGAAGGAGTAGGAACGGTGAGCCCATGAAGGGAATGAAACCTGTAGTGACTGGATTACCACTGGGACCTCTGAGTGGGTAGAACCTTCCCAGGGAGGGTCGAGAAAATGGGGTATTTATCCACTGACTTTTCTCTCAATGGGTGACAAATCCAGCCTGAGAAGGAGAAAGGCTAGTGTTGTAGATGAGAAGCCATCAGCTGTCAAGGGACACTCTGTTACCCCAAGAGTGAACAAGTCAAGGAAGGTGGGGCTGGCATCAATAGAGTTGGCCACAGTGGCCATTTTGCATAGCCAAAAATCAGATTTACCATGAGAAATTTGTTGATTTTCTCCAGCAGGAAAAAGATCTATCTGTCTACTTCCTACAAAGAGACGTCAGTGGACTGATTGGGATGGTGTCACCAGCTGCAGCCTCCAATGACATTAATGACATAAATGACACTGTGCCAGGGACATAAGAAAAGGCTGAATGAAATGCTAATGTTAAGTGAAAAAATAAGCTATAGAATTGTCAATTCCATTTATTTGGAAAATATCTTATATAGGAAAAGAAGAAAAAAGATCTGGAAGAAATATACCAACCCATGAATGGTATTCATCTTTAGGTGATGAGATAATAGATTACTTTATAACTTTTTATATTCTCTTCATTTCTTAAATGTTATACATTAAACACTTCTCACTATTTTTTAAAGTAAATATGCCTTTCTGGTTTTCTCTGTGATAGTATGAGCCAGGAGCTGGCCAGATGAATGGTGTGCTCAATGGGCATCCATGTTGTAGCAAGTGGCTTCTCTAAATGGTTAACCCCCCTAGACTGGTTGATTCGAGTGCAGAAGGCTGGCTGCTATTCAGCTGTGCCTTGTTGCCCAGTCCCCAGGGCAAGCCAGCAATCTATGAACCTGTGGGTGCTCGTTTCAAAGGCAGCTTATAAGCCCACTTAAGTTCACAAGAGGCCGGGAGAGCAGTTCACAGTATAGTACCTCCTTAGCAAGACTTCTGCAAAGGCTGTGGGGAGGCTATGGTACCTGCCTGGTTCAGAGCAGACCACCAGGGAGGCAGTGTCTTGGAGGGGTTTTCCACGTGTCCTTTATTGGGTCAAGCTGAGGAGCACACCCTTGCTCATTTTTTAATTAAAAAACATTTTTTTTTAAGTTTTTGTCATAGGGCACATGTGCTAGCTAGAGAGAGGGAGAGAGAGAAATAACCCTCTGAGGAGGATGGCTACACAGCAATTCCTTCTCTTCTATTCTTCTCATGGGATTTTTGGGCATGCACACACACACACACACACACACACACACACACACATACACACACACCTGGCATTTATTTCAAGCTGCTGGGTCTGGGGATTGGGCCACAGTCAGCCATATGGGAATCCAGTGCCTTACTGCCATGCCACCTACTGGCCCCCTTGCTCACTTTCATATCAGTTTGTTGTCCTCGATAGCTATTGGGCTGCTGGTAGCCACAGGGCATGCATTCTGAGCCTCATATGAGAATAAGTACAATGTAGAAACAAATGAGAAATACAGATGAAAGTATCCCTAAGGAGCTTATATTCCAGAGGGAAGATAAAGCAGTCTGTTAAAACACTTTACATGAAAAGGATATGAGTAATGTGTGATATTTGGGCCAGCCAGTGGTGTGGTGGTGAAGGCAGCTTGATCCCACACGGCCAATTCTGAGGTTTGACACTCAGCAGAATTTGTTTCAGAGTTTATGCAGTTGTTCAGGAAGGATTCTGAGAGGCTCAAACCTTTCCCCAAAAGGTTTGATTCATCACTGAATCTAAGCCTTTGCATCTTTGAGCACATGACTGCTTATATACACACATGCTCTGTAAATGTGAAAGGGAGTCCATTGAATTTGGAAGCAGTGTATCCGATTCAACATGATGGATGAATTAAACAAAACAAAACAAAAAAATGAGTATTAACCTGGGTTCATAGAGAGTGCATTTTCCTTTATGCTAGGCTCTGTTTACAGTATGATCAGACCACCCCACACACCACACTCAGTAAACACCTGCAGTGCCAGCTTTCCTGCCCTATAGGCCTGGGGAACTTCTGCTGTCTAATCCAATGAGAAGAGATCGGGTTTACCTAGTCACTGCCAGACCTCAGGAGGGACTGTGTGGCTATTATGGCAGTTTACCATTCTTCACGGGCCTGAAGGCCATGTAATAAGAGATCTAATAATATTCCTGGAGTAGAAAATAACAGGCAAATAACAAAAATGGGACCAGAGGAACACACTATAACATTTCCAAGAGATGATATTTGCAGCACTCTTGCAAATATTAACACACTAAATATGAGACTGAGAACAAACATAGTTTATATGTGGGTCAACCACATAAAGTGACAGGAATGTTCCCTTAGGGAGTTTTCACTGGTCCTGGGACCCAGCCTGGAAACGGGCCCTTCCCTGTGTGCACCTGGTGCCTTCCCGGTGGTTTCTCCCATGCCCGTCCACAGTCATCAGAGGCTTTGTCTACTGTCTTGCAACAGCCTTTTTTCCTAGTCCCTGGAGAAATGCTGAGGCAGGATCAGCTACATATGGCCTTGTTAAAAAAATTGTTCTATTTTAGCACAGGATTGCTATATGTGCTTCCCCTTCCCTCTTTTTTCTTTCCTTCTTTCTTTCTTCTTTCTTTCTTTCTTCCTTTTTTTTTTTAAGTTTATTATTTGAGAGAGAGACAGGTATATTCTTTAGGGTTTTGTCTTGCCACAATCTTCACATGACTTCCAGCCAGTGGGATCACTGAGCATGGCTGGGTGTGCCCGGCAGGTGCAGGTCCACCGGGGATCCAGACTTGGGCCTCCCATGTGTCTCCAGTATCACATAGCAGGACCTACTACTTGTGCCTCTGCAGCGGGGCTGAACCTCTTTCTTTTTCTGTCTGTACTGAAAAGACGTAATGTCAGGTCCCCTCTTTTCTTGGGAGAGTTTGCTGATTAGGGCCTTCTGCAACATAGAAGAACAAACTAACATTTGTTTATTAATCATCATACTATGGATATCGCAGGTCCAAAAATTATCATAAAGAACAAGAAAGAGGATAAGATTGAGAAAAGAAGTGAGTGTCTTGGAGGAAGCTGTTTAGTGAAATTCCCTTGTAGCAGAAGGGATCTGATCTCTAGAGAAGGGAATGTGCCCCACATTAGTGTAAGAAGCCCAGTTCTCAGGGGAGATGGTTGCATAATATGCCCAAGGAGATGATACATGCTTTGGGGTCCTCAGCTTAGCAGCAATTGTCTGAGGCATGAACAAGAAAGCCACCCTCAGGTACAGTGTGTGAGTGTGTGTGTGTGTATACCCAGCACAGCTGGGTAGGACTACCAAATGGAAATAAGATTGATTGGTAGAGCACCGTGGTGCATTTGTCCAGTCAAGTAAAAGAAGCTGCTCCACTCATTTCCACCCATGACCCTATCAGAGTGACTCACATGTGTACCTCTCTTACAGAATCTCGACCCGGCATACCAAGGACCAGTTTATATTTTTCCAGCTGAAATTTATTTAACCCAGGGACCTTACTTAAGAAAAAGGGGGCCAGTCCCATGGCCTGGTGTTCAAGGCAGCTGGATCCCACATGGACAACAGTGGAGTTTGAGTCTTGGGTCTGGGGACTTGAGAAGCACTCTGGGCTTGTGTGCTCAAGGTCCTGAAAGGTGGGAGAGCTAGAGAAGAAGGAATTGCAGTGTGACTGTGCCCCATGGGGATGTCACTGACCGTGCTATGTCACTGACTGTGCCACAGAGACGACCTATTCAACTGTTTTGCAAAGAAATTTTCTGGCTTTCTCTCTCCAGCAAGCACATGTGCCTTCTGGAAAAAAAAAAAGAAGTGAAAAGAAAAGAAAAAAAAGAAAAATAATTTATAAGCATAAAATTAGGGAGCCTTAGAAAGAGCTGGCAATTGAGGAAACCCGGAAATTAAGCTTTATTAATATAGAAAAACTCATTCTGTGCTGGCATTACTGCATTTTGTCCTGAGCAGGTGGGAGAAAAAGAGATCTGAAGGGCTTCTCCTCCACCATTTAGGGCATCCTTTCTTCTCTTGACGGTGTGTCATAATGTGCTTCTCTAGCTTTCCACACTATCCAAATCAGGATTGACTCTGAAAATGTGTCATTTACTTTAAAATGTGTTTGTTTGATGGTTTACTCTCTTGGACATTCCTTAGCTAGGTTACTTAACTAACTTTTTACATTCATTTAAAAAAACATATTTTATTGTGGAATGAAAATATGAAAAACATATTTTATTGTGGATTACTTTGGTAATCTTTCTCTTTGCTGGATCTCACCCTTCCCTTCTACATGCAATTATTGTATAAGTTCATGATATGTGTGCACCAGAGAAAGAGTAAGAGAGAACAAAGCACCTTCCACAGGGCTTGGTCATGTTGCAATCCCCTTTCTCCAGCCCAGCATGATCTTAGGCACACACATACACACTGTCATGTTTTTCAAGTTGATTAGGCTAAGAAATTGAACCGTGGCTGGCAGTAGCTTCTGGATCTGGCTCTGCAGTCTGCTATGTCACTGACTGTGCCACAGAGACTAGAACTATTCAACTGTTTTGCAAAGAAATTTTTGGCATCAGTAAGCAGTGTAGAAAATTAGAGACGAGAACCTTCCACCATACCTCACTGAAATGATTTATCTGGTCTTGAAGGTGGACTGTTTGCTCTTTGAGGATGAGCAGCACAGGTCAGCTGCACAACTATGGTTTCTCTCTGAGGTTTCCAAGATTTATTAACTTTCACAACTGGAAAAAGACTCAGGAGCATGTAAATGACCCCATTCTCTAAATAACCCCAAGAGAAAATTGTAGAAGGATAACAGAATCCTTTTTGTGGCCTTGTCTAGAGAAGATGTCAAGAATCTGATTTTACCAATATGGAGGAACATTCACTGAAGACATTTGGATGACTGTGTCATAAATTCGAAAGAAAATCCCCCAAACAGAATTCCAAAGCCTTCAGAGAACCATGTTTCTAAAGTTTTATTGTCTTCGAGTTTGGCCTCACATTTATTTCAAGAGAGAGGTCACAGAATGTTGAATGTGTTATGCTTTATGTGTAAAATATTGTTTTCTTTAGTTGATGATTTCTAATTTTTTTTTTCACAGTCAATACAGCCTTTATTAACATGAAGTACCATTTGCTGCAAGATATATAGGTTTCCCTAGTCTTTAAATTTGGTTTCAGTCTCTTAACATTACTTCTTGATATAACACATTTTACAAAAACTTATCAAAGTTAAACTTTATTTCCAACTATCAACTTTTGAAACATCATTTAGGTTTATAGTTGGCATTATTTGTCATCAAGTAGCAGAATATAAATTTTGTACTTGATAAGTAATCTTCTATACTAAAATATGTACCAGTATGTCTTAAGAAATTACTAAAAATAAACAGTTTATAATGAACTACTTTAAATAAGCTGGACAGAACCATGTTTAGGAAGGCCCCAAACCCAGGATTTTAAAAGTGTGATATGTGCCGTTCCAGCAAAGGGCCTTGATGGTCAGCAGGCTACCAGGGGTTGGAGGGTTTAATGGCTTGGACGCAGGGCTCATCCTTTCCCACACTTGCCTTTGGACTCTCAGGTTTGTTTTGCAGGACTTTGAGATGAACTTGCGCCCCTCCCCATTCCATTAGACACCCGTTCTAGTGAAGGGCCTAGTCGCATGGCAGTCTGCGTGTGATTGGAGGACTTAATGCCTAGGACCTGTGTTCATCCCTGTCCCCACTCAACTTTTGGACTCTCAGGACTTCAGTGTATGTTTTTTTTCTTTCTTTTTCTTCTTCTTCTTCTTTTATTTTTTTTTTTTGCAGAGGACTTCGGTGTTTTGTATAGCCTGCATGCCCAATGATCATATCTTTGTTACTGAACTGAAGCTCAGCAGCTCAGTTTCAGGTGCACTTGTTCTCTTAAAATAGGGAGGACTTGAGTCACCCAGGACCGGTGACAACAGTGCAAGGTTCTGGTAAGCAATGGGGATGCAGAGCAGAACAGACTGTTAATTTCTTACTTCTGCACACCTTTGAATGCTTAGAGATACTTGAAATAATTTAAGAAGGAACATATAGATTACCAGATGAATAGAAACCATCGCAGAGGTACAAGAAATAAGACCAACTAACAAAATGTCTCTGCAAGGGAAAACACTAATTCCTCATATACAACACGATGAAACTTGTGGAAATGTTGAATAAACAGTTCAGAATATTTATAGTGATCACACTAAATGAGATGCAAGAGAAAAAGAGAATGAGCTCCAGGAGATGAGAAGTCCTTTCATGATTTGAAAGAAGGAATAGATACCATGAAAAAGAATCAAACAGGGACCAGAAGATGGAGAAATGGCTACGTCACTGGACTCCCATGTAGTTAACTGCGGTCTGAGTCCTAGACCCAGTGGTTTAAACTCATGCCAGACACATGTGTGTGCCTGCCCAAGATCCCAAGAGGAGAATGCAGGAGAAAGGATTGTGGTGTGGCCAACCCCCTTGGTGGGTGATTTCTTGCTTTCTGTCTCTGTCTCTCTCTGTCTTTCTGGCAAGTGCACATACTCTATAACAAAAACTCTCAAAAAAAAAATCAAACAGAATTGTTAGAGATGAAGAATGTAATACAGGAAATTAACACCTCCCTCAAAAGTTGTAAAAGTAGATTAGAACAAACAGACAATCAAATCTCGAATGTAGAAGACAAAACCTCTGGTTTATAAAGTAATTATCAAAAGTACTGAGAAAACAACCAAGAAAAGTGAGGATTATATATAAGAAATACTAGAAACCATCAAGGGCTCAACATCAGGATAATTGATATCCCAGAAGAGGAAGAAAATAATAAGGGAATTTATAATTTATCCCATGAAATGCTAGAAGAAAAGTTTCCAAACCTAGAGAGGCATTCAAATATCCAGACCCAAGAAATTCATAAGACCTCAGAAAGAATCAGTCCAAAAAGATCCTCTACAAGGAACATCATGGCCAAATTGGCCAAATTCACAGACCAAGACAAGATACTAAAATTGGCAAGAGGGAAACCTCAAGTTACTTACAAAGTTTATCCCATCAGGCTAACATTGGACCTCTCTCCATAAACAAGGCAGGTGAGGAAGGAATGGGGGAACATATTTAAAATGTTAAATGAAAAATAATTACAACTAAAAATACTAATGCCAGTAAGATTATCCTTCATATGGGAAAAAAAAAGATAAAAACATTTTCAGATAAACAAAACTTGAAAGAATTTACCAACTCTAGACCAGCTTTTCAAGAGGTTCTGGAGGGAATCCTATACCATGAAAACTAAAAAGTCAGACAGATAGATATAAGAGAACAAAAAACAACTAAGAAAATGACTTACTTAATGATAGGAACATGTTCAGAAATATCGATAATAACATTGAACGTTAATGGATTAAATTCACCAATCAAGAGACACAGACTGGATGAAAGCCTCCCGCAGCTTTATCGCCAGGGTCCCGAACTCTCACTTCCTTTGTAATCCGTTGCATCGGATCACCGGCGTGCCCCATGTCAGACGCGGCCCTGGACACTAGCTCCGAGATCACCACCAAGGACTTGAAGGAGAAGAAGGAAGTTGTGGAGGAGGCGGAGAACGGAAGAGATGCCCCCGCTAACGCGAACGCTGAGGAGGAAAACGGGGAGCAGGAGGTTGAGAACGAGGGAGAGGAAGAGGAAGAAGGCGGGGAGGAGGAGGAAGAGGAGGAAGAGGAGGAAGGCGACGGTGAAGAGGAGGCCGGAGATGAAGAGGAGGAGGCTGAGGCAGCTATGGGCAAGCGGGCAGCTGAGGATGAAGAGGACGAGGGTGTGGACACCAAGAAGCAGGAGACCGGAGAGGATGACTAGACAGCAAAAAAAAGGAAAAGTTAAGCTTAAGGAAAGGCCGCCATGACCTAGTCACCCTCCACTTCCCGTCTCAGAATCTAAACGTGGTCACCTTCGAGTAGAGAGGCCAGCCAGGCCGCCCACCTGCGGGCAGCGCCACCCGCAGATGACACGCGCTCTCCACCACCCAGCCAAAACCACAACGCCAATTTGCAACAGAGGAGGAAAAAAGAACCAAAACTTCCAAGGCCCTGCTTTTTTTTCTTTAAAGTACTTTAAAAAGGAAAATTTGTTTGTAGTTTTTATTTACATTTTATATTTTTGTACATATTGTTAGGGGTCAGCCATTTTTAATGATCTCCGATGACTAAATCAGCCTTCAGAGCGTCCTCTGTCCTACTTCAGCTTTACTTGTGGTGTGACCATGTTCACTATAATCTCAAAGGAGAAAAAAAAAAACCTTGTAAAAAAAGCAAAAGCAACAACAAAAAAACAATCTTATTCTGAGCATTGCAGTAACTTTTTTTGTGTATGTACTTAGCTGTACTATAAGTAGTTGGTTTAGTATGAGATGGTTAAAAAGGCCAAAGATAAAAGGTTTTTTTTTTTCCTTTTTTGTCTATGAAGTTGCTGTTTATTTATTTTTGGCCTGTTTGATGTATGTGTGAAACAATGTTGTCCAACAATAAACCAGAATTTTATTTTGCTGAGTTGTTCTAAAAAAACAAAAACAAAAGCAAGCAAAATAATACACATGGAAACTAAACAACCTAGTTCTGAATGACATCTTAACTACTGAAGAAATTAAGTCTGAAATAAAAAAAATTTAGGGAAACAAATGATAACGAGTATAGGAGTTTCCATAATCTACGGGACACCACAAAAGCAGTCATAAGAGGGAAATTCATAGCAATTAGTGTGCATAAGAAAAAAATGGAAAGGTGGCGAATAGACAACCTAATATCATGCCTGAGGGGAATGGAAAAACAGCAAAACCTCAAAAAGTGCCAAGTGAAAAGAAATCATGAAAAGTTGAGCAGAAATAAATGAAATAGAAAACTAATACAGAAAATAAATGAAAGCAAAAGCTTGTTCTTTGAAAAGATTAACAAGATCAACACACCTTTATTTAGCTAGACTGATAAAAGAAGAAAGAAAGAAACCAGATAAATCAAATATATAATGAAATAAGCAACATTAGAACAGATGCAATAGAAATACAAAACATCATTAGAGGATACTGAGTGACTCTATGCAACAAACAAGAGAATATGGAGGAGATGGACAAATTCCTGGATGCATACAATCTACCAAGTTTGAATTAGGAGGACATAAAAAATCTGAATAGATCCATAACAAGCCATGAGATTGAATCAGTAATAAATAACCTCCTGGCCAAGAAAAGCTCAGGTTCTGATGGTTTCACTTCTGATTCTACAAAATTTATAAGGAAGAGTTAACCACCCTTCTATTCAAATGATTTCTAAACATTCGAAAGGAAAGAAACCTCCCAAATTCAGTTTATGAAGCCTCCATCATCCTCATTCCCAAAACAGATAAAGACATGACAAAAAAAGGAAAACTGCAGACCAATATTACTGATGAATATAGATGTAAAAATTCTCAACAAGATACTCGTAAATCATATACAACATATAACAAAGATTTTTCATCATGACCAGGTAGGCTTTATTCAAGAGAAGCAAGTGTGGTTTAACATACTAGTATAAATGTGATACACCTTATTAACAGAAAGAAAAATAAAAATCATATGATCATTTAAGTTGAGGCAGAAAAAATATTTGATATAATATAACATCTCTTCAGGATTAAGACTGTCAGCAATATTGGTATAGAGGGGTCATTTCTCAACACAATGAAAGACATATGAAAAACCTATAGCTAACATTATTCTGAATGGGGAAAATCTCAAAGCTTTTCCACTAAAAACTGGATCTAGACAAGGGTGCCAACTTTCTCCACTGCTTTTTGGTTTAGTTTTGGAAGTCTCATCCAATGAAATCAGAAAAGAGAATAATGTAAAAGACATTTATTGATATAATATAACATCTCTTCAGGATTAAGACTGTCAGCAATATTGGTATAGAGGGGTCATTTCTCAACACAATGAAAGACATATGAAAAACCTATAGCTAACATTATTCTGAATGGGGAAAATCTCAAAGCTTTTCCACTAAAAACTGGATCTAGACAAGGGTGCCAACTTTCTCCACTGCTTTTTGGTTTAGTTTTGGAAGTCTCATCCAATGAAATCAGAAAAGAGAATAATGTAAAAGACATTTAAGTAGGCAAAGAAAAGTTTAAAATATCTTTATTTGCAGATGACATGATGATATACTTAGAAGACCCATAAGTTTCTATGAAAAAACTTCAAAGTAACAAATTAGTACAGTAAAGTGTCAGGATACAAAAATCAACATTCAGCAATCTATAGCATCTCTGTGTATGAACAACAAGTTGAACAGGTAGATCTGAAGAAAGGAATTCCTTTTACCATAGGCACAAAATGTATAAGATACCTAGGGATAAAACTAACTAAGAAAATCAAAGACTTTTACAAAGAAAACTATGAAAATCTTTAAAAAATATTTTTTAAGAATTAATTAATTAATTTTAATTTGACCAGATAGGGACAGAATGAAAGAGAGAGGAGAGAGAGAGAGAGAAAGGGAGTGAGAAAGCAAGCTGCCAGATCCAGGACTCAAACTGCAGTTGGCCATGTAGGAGTCCAGTGCCCTTAACCACCACATGCTGGCCCCTAAAAAAATATTATAACATAAAAATACTTAAAAAGCTTTCTTGTGCATTTTCAATCCTCCAGTCTTAAACTGGAAATCAGATAATATTTACTGTGAAGAGGAAAATGTGACTTCTATGTATTGCACTTTTTGATATGTTTATTAATAATTCTTAATAGGGCTTGTCATGAGTTTTTATGCACATCTTAGAAGAAAAAAAAATTTTTTTTGAGAGATTTTTGCTACAGGGCACATGTGCTCACCAGAAAGACAGAGAGACAGAAAGCAAGAAGTCACGCCCAAGTTGGGGATGGTCATGCCACAATCCCTTCTCCTCCATTCTCCCCGTGGGATCTTGGGCATGCAAGCACATGCACCCAGTGTGAGTTTAAGCCCCCCGGGTCTGGGACTCAAACTGTGATTGATTACATGGGAGTCCAGTGACATAGCCATTATGCCAAGGGCTGGTCTTTAGAAGGAAATTTTTTAACCTGAATGCCCTTTAAAAAAATTATGCCTACTTGATTTATAGCTATAAAAAGATTGTCAAGTAATTATATCTGGAGAACATTTAATGCACTGACTTCAAATAAATAGAAAATTCAGGTGGATGAATAGTCTTATAAATTATAACTATAGCTTTGGTCCTATCTTTAATTGAGAAACATTTATCTGTATTATATATATACATATATTTATATCTCTACAGAAAGGCTCTAAAATCATTTGAGTAAAATATTTGATCTCCTTTAGAATTATCCCTTAAGATCCTTGTAGCTCTGTTTGGTCAATTCACCATCTTGACAGTACATATATATCTCCTTTTGGTGTTCACATCTTGTTTCCTATTCTCACTTCTGTCACTAGCTAATGTCCATGCCATTTTTAGTGGACAAGCTGCGGTTAGGTGCAGTTTAAGTTACCATGCTGCTAGCAAGTTTTGCTTTCTATTTTAAGCTGTTACCTACTTCCTGGAAAAAGTAGTAGCTCTCTGTAGCATTCTGAACTTTTAGTGGAACCAAATTTTTGCCATTAAAAACTGGCATTATACTATACTATACATTGAGCAAATAGTGCTAGAAAAACTGGGCATCCACATGCTGAAATATGAAACTAAATATCATCTTTTACCATTAACAAAAATCAACTCAAAATGAATCAAAGATCTGAACCTAAGACTTCAAACTATAAAACTACTGGGAAACTCTGGGAGACATTGGGGTAAGCAAAGACTTCTTAAATAAGACTCCTAAAACACAAGCAATAATCCCCAAAATAGACAAGTGGGACTATATCAGATTAACAAGTTTCTGCACATCAAAGGATAAAATAATGAGTGTTTATTGACAACCCTTGGAGTGGGAGAATATTTTTGTAAACTATGCCTCAGATAAGGGACTAATAGCCAGAATACACAGGGAACTCAAGCTTCTTACCCCCAAAAAAGATGATCAGCCCAATTAAAAGATGGTAAAATGAGCTGAACAAAATTGCTCTAAGGAAGATATAAGAACAATCAAAAAATGCATATGGGGAAATGTTCAATATCCCTTATCATAAGGGAGATGCAGATTAAAACCACAATGCCATACCACCTGATCCCTGTTAAAATGGTGAACATTAAAAATACAAAAAGTGGTAAGTGTTGGCAGGGTTTTGGGAAAAGGGGAACTCTCCTACACTGTTGGTGGGAATATAAATTGGTCCAGCCCTTGTGGAAAACAAAATGGAATTCCTCAAAGATCTACAAATAGAACTACCATTTGATCCAGCAATCCCACTTCTGGGTGTCTTACCCAAAGGACAGGAGAATGCTTAGTTGGAAAAGCACTTGCACATCAATGTTTATTGTGGCATTATTCACGGTTGCTAAGACATGGAACCAACCCAAATGTCCACAAACAGATTAATGCATTGAAAAATTGTGGCACATATACCCTATGTAATGCTATTTAGCCCTAAAAAACGAGACCCTGGCATTTGATAGAAAATGGTCAGATATGAAAGATTTATTGCTTAGTGAAGCAAGCCAGGCTATGAAAGAAGGATATTGTTATGTATCTGCTTAATATATAGTGACTATTTGTACTATATGGTAGAGATTGAAATATTGGAGGGTATAAAACCAGTGATAATAGTTATGGATACTGAAGACAGTGTGGAATGGGGGGTTGAGGGAGAGAGAGAAGAGTATAGGGAAGGAAAGCAGAAAAAATAGACATAACATTTGTGAGACACAGAAATGGTTTATTACCTGTTGATGATAACATGTATAGTATTCTCAACTGGACTGGTCCAAGAAGTATTTCAAGTTAGATAAATTCTCTTCACAAGCCTAATTATATATAGTGATTGAACGTTTAAAAAATGAGAATTAAAAATAATAATAATCTGAAAAAAGAGAAAAGCTATTTGCTGCTGATGATGTGTAAAGTAATGTGTTTGTCCTAATTGACTGTCCTGGGAAAAAGAGATGTTATATACTGTAAAGGTATATGTGATTAAATGTAATATAAATAGTAATAAAAAGATAAATAAATAATGAAAGCGTGATTTATTCCCTAAGCCAGATGAAGTAAGTTTTTATGATTAGATCTTTGCTGCCAACCTAGACTTTATGCTTGGACACATCATATATTAGTAAGTACAGTGAATTCTGCTTATTTTACACCCTGAGGAGTCTTTTTTAATCCAAATACCAGTTCTCCATGCTGGGCTACTTTCAAATAAGCTGAATAGTATAATGTTTAAGAGGAAAAATAATTTATGGTGTTTGCAGCCCCAGAAAAACTGGTTCACATTAAGCTAGTCTTGAAGAAATAAGCAGAAGATGATAGACCTTATAATGAGAGGTTTGTTCTATTTCTAAAACTGAGACATTATTAAACTCAACTCCAGTACTTCTTTTCTAATGTCTAAGCAGAGATGCTCTGCCACAGTTTGTCAAATGCTTTTTGGCTGCTTAATATAAAAGGTGAATGACTCTTTTTTGAGTTCGATTTCAGTGGAAGACCCACTAATTATAATATTTGTTGAGACATATTTTAATTACTATACTATATCTAAGGGGGTTATATAACATATTCACTGTATCTTTCCACATTTTTATAATATTCCAATTGGGTAGAGGAACTCTAGCTGTTAAGAAAAGTCTAGCTATTAAGATTTGGGAAAATTTACAGTGAGTCTTTGAAAACACACTTAAACAATCATTCTTGCTTCCTAAGAAGGAAGAATGAAAATTGCAAAGGAAACTTTATAATCAATGAAAGCACTGTATTTTGAACTGCCCCAAATGCACAATGCACAAGAACTCCTAAGTCATGTAGTTTACTTGATGACCACATGGATACAGTTCAAATATTTACTGCTCTGAAAGCTTTATCTAGTAACCTTTCAAAATTTCTTTTTTTCTTTTTTGGAGAGATTTTTCGCTATAGGGTGCGTGCACTCACCAGACAGACAGAGACAGAGAGACAGAAAGTGAGAAATCACCCCCCAGGGGGATGGTCATGCCACAATCCCTTCTCCTCCATTCTCCTCTCAAGATCTTGGGCACGCACGCACACATGCCCGGCATGAGTTTTAAGCCACCAGGTCCGGGACGCGAACCGTGGTCGACTATGTGGGAGTCTAGCGACATAGCCATTATGCTAACTGCTGGTCCTCTCAAAATTTCTTTTAAATAAAATTCTTACATTGTATGACAAAAATATATATATAATATATATTATGTATATGCAGTTTATCAAAAGACACATAAGAAATTTCAACTCTTATTCTCTGAGAGTTATAAAAATCAATATTTTGGCTAAGTTATTAATATAAACATGTTTATAATGCAATTATTTGCATAACTCTAGTAATGCTAATGGTGGCTATAAGTTCAGAATAGGTTTTAAAAAAACACTAGAAACATAAAAATACTTAGCCCCATTATTTACCTGTAGAACATGTTCATTTATACCTAAGTTTCGGTATTTACTGTCATCACTGCTCTAATTTTAAAAGTTACATCCAAAGGATAAGGCAAAAAACCACCTGCGAATTGGCATACTTGTTTATTTCTGTTTGTGAAAATGTCCTTGATGTAGCAAACAAATTCAACTCTGATTGCTATGCAAAGAAACAGAAGATAATCTGCTTTGCAATAAACTTTTATATTTCAACTGCAGACAGGCAACATGCTAAATATGAAAAAAATTACTAATTGAACTACAGGTATTAAATACTGAAAAAAGTTAACAGTTTATTATAATTTATTTTATTTAACAATCTAGGAAGTTCGCAGCCATCAGCAGTTCCAGTGCAATTTCAGGTGCAATTGGGAATTCAGGAATCTCGGTGGAGCTGTTAGTATAGCGAACCTTGTAGGTAAAATACATGCATACTTTTGATAGCACATTTGATCCTTCAATTTTGTGCTATCTCTTTAAAATTGACCTCATTGGTTTTGTTCTCAGCAAACTGACCTGGGCCACTCAACATGGCTTTTATTGTTCCTGATGTTAGTGCATATTCTCTTTTTACAATAAATTCTTGACCATCAGAAGATATCAATTTGGTATACATGGCATCAGGGCCTTCACAGCCACCATAAGTTTTCTCTTTTCCATCCATTCTGTTCTTAAGAACTTTTACTTTGCTTCCACAGGAACTTGAGTAGTTTTTCCTCAGGCATGTAGCCACTGAAGTGGAGTCCTTGCGTACCACCACAGCCCCTAATCCAGGGCCGACAATTACATTTTTAAGAGTATAATAAAAGGGGTGGAAAGTAGCAACACAGCTGACAAAGTGTACAATCTAAATAAGGAGGAAGGTATGGAGGGCAACCATGGATGCCAGGGAAAAAGGGGGGAGAAGGTGGGACATAGCAGAGGGTGGGGGATGGGGAATCAGGGATGGCAAGACAAAGGGCAAGGTATGCAGGACGTAAGAATTGGAAAATTATTTGCTGAGAACATATATGTGGATGTACTTGATTGAGACAATGCACAGTGTATTTTGGATGGAAAATTCATTTGTGTGTTGTGATGGTGTAAAGTGAATTAATAAATAAATAAATTTAAAAAAATCTGAATAGGTTTTTTAAAAAAATACTAGAAACATAAAAATACTTAGTTCCATGTTCTTTTATACCTAAATTTCAGCATTTACTGTCATCACTGCTCTAATTTAAAAGTTACATCTAAAGGATAAGGCAAAGACACCCATGAATTGACATACTTGTTAATTTCTCAGTTTGTGAAAATATCCTTAATTTGTTGATGCAGCAAACAAATTCAACTCTGCTATGCAAAGAAACAGAAGATAATTTGCTTTGCTATAAGCTTTTATGGTTCAATTGCATATAGGCAAACATGCTAAATACAACAAAAATTACTAACTGAAATACAGGTATTAAGTACTGAAATAAAACCAGTTTAGGAACCAGCAGTTAGCATAATGGCTATGTTGCTGGACTCCCACGTGGTCGACCGCAGTTCGAGTTCTGGACCTGGTGGCTTAAACTCACACTGGGCACGTGTGTGTATGTGCCCAAGATCCCGAGAGGAAAATGGAGGAGAAAGGATTGCGGCGTGGCCATCCCCCCGGGGGGGTGATTTCTTGCTTTCTATCTCTTTGTCTCTCTCTGTCTGGCGAGCGCACGTGCCCTATGGCAAAAACCTCTCAAAAAAAAAAAGTTTATTGTAATTTATTTTATTTAACAATCTGGAAATTTCACAGTCATCAGCAGTTTCAGTGTAATTTCAGGTGCAGTTAAAATTCAGGAATCTCAGTGGACTGTTAGTGTAGTAAACCTTGTAGGTAAAATACATGTTTACTTTTTATAGTACGTGGGAAGGGATCTCTCTAAAGTGGATCTCTCTGGTTTCATTCTCAGCAAAATGGCCTGGGCACTCAATATGGCTTTAATTGTTCCTGATGTCAGTGCATGCTCTCTTTTTTTTTTTTTCCCAATAAATTTGTGACCTTAAGAAGATATCAATTTGACATATATAGCGTCAGGGCCTTCACAGCCACCATGAGTTTTCTCCTCTCTATTCATTGTGTTCTCATGAACTTTTACTTTGCTTTCACAGGAACTTTAGTAATTTTTTGCCAGTTCCTAGCCACTGAGATGGAGTCCCTGCACTGCCATAGCCCCAGGGCAAACCCTTTACCACCATGGCCCTAGGGCAAACCCTCCCAACCCTGCCATCCCCCCAGCTGCCTAACCCCTGTGAGAGGAATCACTGCCATTGGGTCACAGATGCTTTCTGGGAAGCATGAGAGATTTGTCTGTACTTTCTAATTTTTGCACAGGGCATAAGAATACAGAAATAGCAGAGTCTGCCATAGAAGAAGAGCTTATATTTGTTTTCCACACTTGGATTTATGGCCTTGCTGTTTTCTTCTAATAAACACAACCCAAAATCCCCAGTCTTTAGAAGAGGATTAGAAGTTCAAGAAACAGTCTTGGTCCAAGGTGAAAGAAATCTGTGGAGAGAAGACTTGGAGCCTAAACCCCCTTTGGCTATTGGTCAACCAGTTCATGTCCTTCAATTTCTCATTCTTGATTTACTTTTTAATGCAATAAGAAGCTGAGCTAGGTCAATACTCAGGGCCTTCCCAACTCTGATGCTTGTTTAATGATTTTCTTCGGAGAATTCAGAAGCCTTTACCTAACTCACCAGGCTGAGTCCATTTAGGGTAAGCACAGGGGCCTCAGCTGCACTCTCATCACCATAGAACTAGCCAAGCTCAGAGAGCTGTTTCAGCTAAAGCTGGTCTGAGAGCATTGTGTTCAGACACAAGACAGAGTGAGTAGAATTCATTGTCTTGATCACACAGCGTTGGAATGGGGCTGCTGTACAGCTTAACAGAGAGACTGGCTTTTGGTCAGAATCCTGATGCCATGGAAAGGTGTGCAGGAGGGACAGGACGTATCTGCTTCTCTTGAGTGCACAGAGTCTGATCAAGTCAGCCCCAAAGTAGGAATAAGTCAGTCCTGGGTAGACCAACCTATGAGACTAACCTATGACAGTGATCCCTAAAAGTGCCTGACTTCCTTTTTTTTTTTTTTAATTTGACTAAAATCAAAAATAAAATAAAAATACTTGTAGCTCCTTTCATGAGATACTGTGTTATCTCCTATTTGGGGTTGTTCCATGCTCATCTAGGAAAAGTAAGATCCCCTAGAAGAAAAAGAAGATGATTCCCCCATTCCAGCTAGTAATATGTAGATGCTGGCTTGCATTGATTCATATCTGCCCCCAAGAGTCAGTTTTGGGACCAGACAGTGGTAAAAAGTGATACTCTTTAAGGCTGATCCACATGGGAACATTTAAGATTCACATTTGGAGACCTCCCTGACCAATCCATATATGACCACTCCATATATGCTTATAATCTGGGCTGGCTGAAGCTGAGGGTGGATTGTGACAGGAGGACCCTGTTGGAGGTGTTGTCATTCTTGTCCATGGAAGGAGGAAAAGAAGGAAGGAGGGAAGGAAGAAAGGAAGGAGTAATTGAGCTAATTGTGTGCATCTCTCCCCACCTCTACATTCAATTAAGTTATGTTGATATTTTGAACTTTGCCAAGATGGGAGTATTTACACCATGGAAAATGTCAAACACTACAAATCAGAGTTTTATGTTCCTGCAGAGCCAGTTTTTTTTTTATTTTTTGGAAAGGTTTTCGCTATAGGGCGTGTGCGCTCACCAGACAGACAGAGAGAGATATAGAGACCGAAAGCGAGAAATCACCCCCCAGGGGGGATGGTCATGCTGCAATCCCTTCTCCTCCATTCTCCTCTCGGGATCTTGGGCACACACGCACACGCGCCCTGCGTGAGTTTTAAGCCACCGGGTCCGGGACGCGAACCACGGTTGACTACGTGGGAGTCCAGCGTCATAGCCATTACGCTAACTGCTGGTTCCCCAGAGCCAGTTATTAAACATTTATCTACATTTCACTGATTTCAGCTCTACTTTTCATTTTGTTAGATAATTTAAAGTCTCTAAAAAGAGTTGTTCCTGAAATGTGACATCTAAAAGGCAGTGTGAATTCTAATACATAGTCATTGCATATAAATTAAAGAGCCATTTTAACATGTGCAGGTGAAGACATCACTGTAATTTGCTAAATGACCAAACATGCCATAGACAACTGAGCAAGAATGGCCCTTTGCTGCCAATTTCTGCAGAGTATCCTGTGCTCTGAGCTGCCATCTGTGCCTGTAGAAGAAAGGGTCTGTGATCACTTTCCTTTGGCAACGTCTGGCCACTAGAATTTTAACCGGGAGATGGCTTGTCTGTAGAAATGGCCTGTTTCTCCTTGACATTTTTAAGTAACATATCAAAGATAGCATGGGTAAGTGAATCAAGGCACGAGCTGAACGCATTCAAGTGGGGGGATATTGTTTCACAGAACCTAACTGTTTTGCTATGCTTGCGTTCATCAGAACCAGGGCTTGTAACACAAGCTGCAGTCGTGCTCCTGCCCCACCCGCCTTGTTTTCCATGGGTATTGGCACTAGGAATAGCAGGAGAAGCTGAACCGTACATCTCAGTTCTGCAGTTACTTCTAGTCTTACTGGTAAGGCATTTGAAAATGAGCAGAAGTCTGTGCCTCTCAGCTGTTTTAGTCCCTTACTCCTCCCTCCGTGTGGTAGGTATCATGGAAAAGGAAATGAGCATTCTGTAGTGTTTGCTGGAGGAGGGGGTATGCCAATTAGACATCCTTTACTGGGAGTCAAGAGTCACACTGGCCCATCTTTCTTACTCAATTCTCCATATTAAAGATTCTGGGCCAGAGCTGACATCTCTAGACCTGCCACAGGTGCACTTTTCAACAGCCTGAGGTAGCACTGAGTTTCTAGGCTCAGTGCTTCGGCCTGTTTGAAACTTTTTCTCTTTACTTATTTTCCTGATCTGGACTTAGCAGGTGGAAGGGTACCTCCCCTCACATTCACTAGTTAAATAGCAGTTGGAATGGAGTAAAAATATCGACATATTAAATGGCCTGCTCTGAGCAGCCCAATGCTGACAGGGCTCTGCTTCTGGCATGAGGAGCAGGGTCTGACATAAATCATGGGCACAGCAGCCTGCCCCTTTCCACAGCCAGTCACGGGACTCGGGATTTGATGGCAATAGCCACGCTCTATTTCTGTAAGACTGAAAGTTCAGCTGAAGGGTAGCCCCTGGGAATATGCTCGATTACTCTGCTGACAGGAGCAGAGATAGAAACCCCTAGTGAGAAAATTATTTTGGAGGATCATCCTGTACCAGCAAGCCAAGAGTATTTGAGATAAAAAATGAGGAAGAGAGAAGAGTGATTGAACTAGAACAGTAACCATTCCTCCTATTGTCCTGTCTTCCTTTGGCTCAACAGCCAGATTCTAACTCAGGATTTTTTGTCTTTTGATTTTAGTTTAGTTTAGAGGTTTTTTTATTTTTATTTATTTTATTTTTTTGTGAGAGGAAAACAGAAAGAGAAAAGGCAAGAAATCACTCTGCAGAGGGATGGTCATGATGTAGTTCCCTTCTCTCTTCTCCCCTCAGAATTTTAGGTACACATGCACCCATGCCCAGCATATTTCTCAAGCTGCCGAGTTTGGGACTGGAAACAGAGTTGGTGGCCATGTGAAATTCAGCTCCTTAACCACTCCACCATCTGCTGGCCCAAACTCAGGAGTTTTAAAAGCATGATTTATTCCCTAAGCCTGATGAAATAAGATTTTATGATTATGTTTTTGCCACCAACCTAAACTTTATGCTTGGATACACTCATATAATAGCAAGTACAGTAAATTCTACTTATTTGACATCCTAGGGAGTCTTTCATAACCCAAATATCAGCTCTCCACGTTGTGCTAGACATTCAGGTGTGGGAGGGACATTGTTATTGTGTGTATGCTAATCTGTTTCATTCCCTCACTAGCTGGTTAATTCCTTCAGGACAGAGGAAGCAGGAGGTACAGTGATAATTGAATAGTTATTCAATCATTAAGGTAAAACATCTGAACTGTCTTTGGTGAGGGTGAAGGTTGTGTGTTTGTGTGTGTTGACAGAATGGGTGAGTGGAACCTGCTGGGAATGACAGTTCTGAAAGGGGTAGGTCCAAAGCCAGGGGAGGGGACCCAAGCTGAATCTAGAAGCAGAAGGTAAAAATAACAACCAAAGCAGGTTGAAAGCAGAAACAGGCACATGAGCAGAGACAAATCTAGAAGGCAGGAACCAAATCAGGAAGGTGGTTTCTACAACAGGAAGGAAAACAGAATGTGAGCCAGGAAACTGGACTTTGACAAGACCCAGGATATTCCTGAAACCCCAACTTTAGCAAAGAGAATGCATGTACAAGGGCCCAGATTGAGCTCGTTGGTACAATAGGCAGGGAATTCTACCATCCAAATACTTGTGGAGCTTGTTGTCTGATATATATTAAAGTGAGCACCCACTGTTTGTGAAAGTTACCTTTGGAAACTTCCTTCAGGAACAAGTTTTGTTACTACAAGGTAACAAATACCAGTATTTATTTATTATTTTATTTTGCTCTCTATTTTATTCTTACTTTTTTTTTTTAGACTTTAGCCATAGGGCTTGTGCACTCGCCTGGGAGAGACAGAGAAGGAAAGAGAGAAATCTCTTAGGGAGTATGGCCACATTGCAATATTTTCTCCTCTCTTCTCCTCTTGGGATTTTGGGCATGCATGCACACATGCCCAGTGTGATTTTTTAGCTACCGGGTCCAGGACTCGAACCATAGTCAGTCATTTGGGAATCCAGCATTTTAACCATCATACCACCTGCTGGTCCCTATTTTACTCTTACTATTTAAGTGGAGTGGTGAAAGAATAGATTTGTAACAAACAGAGGGATATTCATTAGCAGACCTGTGCCTGGGGTATTCATTAGCAGACCATTGCTGTGGTCTAGAAAGAGATGAAAGTGCCTCAGGCTGGAGGAAGTAGGGGTGCAAATGCACAAAAAGGTGCAAACTTGAATACTAGTTATACTGTTGTTGAAAATTCAAATGGCTGCACACTTCCGCATGTGTATTAAATTTTCTATAATAATTTTATTTATTTACTTTTTCAGAGATTTTTGTTATAGGGCTTGTGTGTTTGCTGGGGAGCTAGAGAGAGACAGAGAGACAGAAAGCAAGAAATCAACTCCCAGAGGTGATGGCCATGCCACAATCCCTTCTCCTCCATTCTCCTCTTGGGATTTTGGGCATGCATGCACATGTGCCCAAAGTTGTTTCAAGTGACCGGGTTCAGGACTTGAACCACAGTCAGAGTCCAGCACCTTAGCCACTATGCTACCTGCCAGACCCATAATAATTATTTTTAATTGTAACTAAATAAAACAAGAGAAATCAACAAGTTAAAAGCTATTTAAACATAGCTACTAATCACAATGTAAGGATCTTATTTGTAGTCTTTTTAAATTTAATTTTTATTTTCTTTTGGAGAGGTTTTTTTGCTATAGAGTGCATGCACTCGCCAGAAAGACAGAAAAAGACAGAGAGACAGCGAGAAATCACTCCCCGGGGGGGGGATGGCAACCTTGCAATCCCTTCTCCTCGTCTCCTCTTGGGATCTTGGGCACGCACACACAAGTGCCCAATGTGTTTAAGCCATTGGGTCCGGGACTCGAACCGCAGTCAGCGACGTGGGAGTTTAGCAACATAACCATTACGCTAACTGCTGGTCCCCTGTAGTCTTGATTTAAGCAAATTGTCAACAAATTTGAGACTTGGAAAGCTGAATATTGACCTTCTGTATTAAGGAATTGTTATTTTACATGTGATCATTGCATTGTAGTATCTTGTAAAGAGTCCTTATCTTTTAGAGAAAAGTGCTGAGATATTTACAGATGAATTATATGACTGGAGTTTTCTTTAAAAATATGGGAGAGTTGGAAGAGATTAACAGAAACAAGATTGACTCTGCATTGATATTTGTTACAGCTGGATGATGGGTTCATGGAGCTCATTACGCAGGGAGCCAGAACTTTCTTTTTGAAGTTAAGTGCCAGAGCCACATACTAGAAACTTCTTTGAGAGCTATATAGTCTGCTCTGCTTGTATGGACTAACATTCCAATTACACTAGGACAAAGACATCCAAATATTCATATAAAAGAGAAATGAAACAGAGCCACAAGAAGGTGGGAGTTGTAGAGGAGATATTTTATTGTAAATGTATATATCCAGCTCTTTCTGCTAAAAATTGAAAAAAAAAATAAGCATTCTTGAATTTATCAAGATGAGTAATGATATTGTAGGTGAGGATAGTTGCCTACCTTCTCTTCTTCTTTGGGAGCTTAAGTAATTATTTTGTAGGCTTCATTGCTACCAAGACAAAGACTACATTTCTCAGCTTCTTTATTTTGAATGGTGGACTTATGATTTACT
>NW_006160107.1:436776-437451 GCF_000334495.1 Tupaia belangeri chinensis | reverse complement strand
TCGTGTAGGCCGAAATGTCATGAGGGACTTCCTGGAAGGTTTGTTCAGGGCTTTGGACTCGTCTGGGCAGGGTCCCCTTCTTTCCTTCTCAACTCAGTCATTCCAGCTGCCTGGAAAACAGATGTGAGGTGTAGAGTCCCAGCAACCATGTTGGACCACGTGGTGACCTTGACGATGGAAGTCATATAACTCACGTGTGGAGCAGAAACATAGAAGGCCTAGGACTTACTTTAGCAACTGAAAATAAACCTTTATGTGGTTAAGCCAAGGTTACTTTAGGTTTTCAATACTATGCAAACAGACTTAATGCTGTTGACCCAGATAACAGATAGTTTATTGTGAGTAATTCACTAACTGGCATTATCAATCAAAATTAAAGTGTATAGAGACATTAATTCAACAATCCTGCAGTGAAGATTCATACTGTAGATACATACACAGAGGTGGGATTGTTTGCGGTAGCCAAACCTGAAAACGATCTAAGCAGCTGTCCATGAGACTGGTTATACTAACTTGCCACTCAGGTGTCTATCAGGCAGCTCTCAAAGAATGAAATAGATCAGTATATGCTGCTGTGGAAGAGTATCAGGTCTACTGAAGTGAAAAAAATGTTGATTATAGGAGAGCACGTGTAGCTTAATTTTCTTTTGTGTAATTATACATATATGTATATGT
>NW_006160107.1:430495-436558 GCF_000334495.1 Tupaia belangeri chinensis | reverse complement strand
ATATATATGTATATGTATATATATATATATATATATATATATATACAAACACACACAAAGTATAAAAAAAATACACACACCAACACACACACGTACTCTTTTTTTTTTCTAGAAAGAATCATAAATATGTTAACCAGAGGAGAGAGGGCCAGAGATTTGATCCTGGAAGGGAGACTTATGATTGTACATATTTTTGTATGAATTAAATTTTCTATTATCTGTTTTTGTATTAGCAAAAACATTATTCTCAGTAGCACATACTCCCTTAAGACTTAATTTCATAAATTAATAGCACAAAGGTTTGCACTCATTAAATTTTCTTCAATATCACTACCTTAATATTTAAGACAGTCTGATTCCTAGTCAATATTAATTTAAACAGGATGAAAGTATTGTTGGTCCTCCTCCATCCTTCCCCTACTGTCCTCTTCTCCTACTCCACTTCTTTTCCTTCACTCCCTGCCTATCCCCTTTCCATAAATGAATCTCAGGGCCCAATCTTCCCAGGGTTCATGCAGGAGATCAGGGAGACAAGAATACAGGGAAGAATCTCCCCAGGAATGGCCAAACCTAGCTAGGCATTTTTTCTGCCAGCTCTGGGGCTGATACTGATATTCTGCCTGAACACAGAGTCCTAGGAACATTCAGTGGCCTCCAAGTGGTTTTAGCCAGGTTGTTTATTTCTTGCAGATGGACAAGAACACATGTGCTCTTACAGGAGTTGGCATACATTCAGTAGTTTATTTACTGTCTTTGTATAAGACAAAGGTTTATTTTGACTCTTTCCTACAGCACAAGAGCTTTACTTAAAGAAGAGAGAGAGAAACACAGCAGGGAAATAGCATGCCAGCCTGTTCCATGAGGCAGATGGCAGAAAGGTGACATTTGGTTTCAAAGTCTCTCTAGGCCTTGTGAAGCTCACAGGAGAAGTTTGATTGGTGCTTTAATTTTAGAACAGTTATTTCTATGGTATGGGAAGTACCTCAGTGATAAAATCTAAGCCTTGGCAACCTCGAAGTCCAGGTTACTGTGGCATGGTTAGGAAAACTCATGTCTATGAAGGAGTGAGTTCCAGGATGGCTTTGGGGATGGATTCTCATGTAGATTAACATGAGGTGATGAAGTCTAAGAGATGAAGGGAGAAATATGTGGAAAATATAAGACCTGGAACTGATTACTAGTCTAGATAATTAGTCCCAATAATTTTGGTTATGAAATATATGTCCAACTCAAAAAAAACTAAAACCTAAATCAGGATTTATTGATACATATAACAGAAAGGTCAGTGTGGGATTTCAGACACAGTTTCTTCCAGAGCTTTAAACAATTCATGAAGCACTCCATCATTGTCTTTTCCCCTCTCAATTTTGTTTTTCTGTGTTAGTTTTATTTTCAGGGTGACATTCCCTACGTAGCAGTAAAAATGGTCACTGAGAGCTCCACAGATCAGCTGATCAGTCCCACAGTGATGCAGCTTGGAAATGTGAAGAAAAGCTATGGCATCTCATTTCCTACAGTTCCAATAACTCAGGGCTCTTTTGCCTACCTTGGTCACAGGCACATCTCAGAACCAATCACTGCCCCTCTGATTTTTTTCAGGCTCTGACCAGGTTAGGCCTGGATTCAGCGTCACTTATAAGGAAGGACAGAGAGAAATAGTTTCAAAGAAAATTAGTATTTTGTTATTAGGGTCAGGGAAATGGTTAGCAGACAATGTTACAACTACTCTGGAAAACAGCCAGTAGCTTTTTCTGTTTAAAGTTTATTTATTCTTTTTACAAACAAATAAGCAAGTAAGCTAGAGAGACCACCCTGACAGCTCTTGATGCCTTGACCCACCACAAGCTTCGACCAACCCTGGGTCATGGTTACACATGCCCTCTGGAATGTTTTGTAGATCATTGTGTTTTACCACTGTGCCATGGTCTAGCCCTAGTCAGCCAACAATGTCCTCCACACCAGTTTAGCCTTCCAAACCTCAAAATGATGTTTTTTCACAGTAAATGAAAGGGATAAGGGAGACTACCAATATGCTACGTAGTAAGTGATCGTCCTTTGAATGTTAAAGATTAGAGGCGTCTACGAGGCTGGCAAGTGGTTAAGGGCACTGGATTTCCACATGGCTGATTGTGGTATGAGTCTTGGACCTGGTGATTTGCTTTCTCACTTTCCCTTTCTCTGTGTCTCTGGTAAAATTAAAAAATAATAATAACAAATGAAAATACATACATATTTTTAAAAAAGAGAGATTAGAGGCTTCTAGACCTCAACCCAAGGTGCTAAGGCTTACTCCAGAGTAACTGGGTTTTCTGGAATTATCTCAAATATTTGGGTTGAAACAGATTGGGCCTGGTTCACATACGTGTTTATGTGTGTATAAATATGTAATACAATATTAATATATGCTTATAGGGATAGTCTCTAAGATTGGATTGGACTAGGATTCCCATAGGAAAGACAAAGTAATTGAGGGATTTTCTAAGGACTTTGTAATCCTTTCCTAAATCTAAAGGAGACAACTTAATGCATTTTTTGTTCCATTATTTTTGTTTTGTTTTATTTTTTACAGATTAATAAACAGGCTTTCAGAATAGCCAGTAAAAGGAGAGATAGACCAATGCTTAGGTGTTCTGGTTCCTAATATAGGGTGGCACCTCTGTGCTCCGCTGTGGGTGAGTGTAAAGTGTGTCGAAGGGCATTGGTACCGCCTTCCAGAAATGGAAAACTTGAAAGAAATCTTTGTGAGGCTGAGGAATACTTTCTTACACTACACAGATGAAGAGTGGATCCCATAGAAACTTTGAAAATACAGTGGAAAATGCTGGATCAGTATGCAAATTATGCCAGTTATGTGAGACCAAGCAGCACACTGAGCTGCAGCATTGTTGGTCCTTTTCACCTTCTGAAAATGAGAACTGGGTAAGACATTTAGCTCACCCCACAATCTGGCAGTTGTCACTTGCTTTTCTTGCTGGGGAGAGAATATTGTGGAAAGGCAACCAGGCATATACCTATTTCCAGGTGGCTATTAGTGAGGAATAGTGGTGTAATTTGGAAATGAAGAAAAATGAGAGGAGTCAATCTTGGCAATAGGAAAATCTCTGGTCATTACCCATCTTCATCTATGTTGGCAAACTGACTGAGAAATGATGGAGAAAGTGCCAGCCATAGTCCTTGTTACCTCCAATCAAGCTGGAAAATGTTTATGAGGCATCTGATCATTGTTAATTCCTTTTACTTAGGAAGATCCAGAGAGTTCAGGAGAGAACTCTTCTCAGCTCAAGAATATGGTCCAAAGAGGACACAAAATTTGGATATGTCCAACATGGTGGTATTCTCAGTCAGTTTAATTGCTATACCAACTTCCTCACCTGCAGGTTCTAGAAAGGGAAAATCTATCCATCTTGTGATTGGACCAGCTATGGCCTCCAACCAACTAGAAACTGATTAAATTACTCTTGAGAGATTGTGAAGTCAGACACCACAGATCTTTCCAATTTGGTTGAGGACTATAAGGAAACAGGTATGGAGAGCATAAGCTGCAGTTCCTGCAAACCAGCCACCCACAGGACATTTATGATATATGATACGTTTTGTTTGGGCAGTGGGGTTTGGGATTTAAAATGGCTTCCAACCCTTAAAAACTGGAGTATTAGAATTGGGTGTATCTTCCAGAGCAAACTTCAAGGAAATTGCAGCTGTCTAAGAATGAACATTCTGGCTCATCCATGGTGATGCAGATGATGGGGCTGTATGATACCAGAGCCACATGGGAGCCCCAGAGTTTGGATCCTGGGTCACCCTCAACATGCCAGAATCCATGTGTCAGTGATCCTGGCTGGCGTGGAGGCCCAGGGAAAGAATCACCAGCATGGTGAGAATTTCCATTTTGGACTCCACTGTGTCATGTGTGTGAGCCCTGCAGGCTCTGGAGTCTGAGAACCCTGCCTGAAGTGAAGGAATCCAAGCTCAGCTGTGGAAGACTTCTGAAGAGCCTCAGTTCCTGCTATCTACTGACGTCTGATTTTTCAGCAATTTCGGAACTCTAGAAAGACTTTTTCTTTTGGTTAGTTTTCTTTTCTTTCTTTTTTTTTTGGAAAGGTTTTTGCTATAGGGCACGTGCGCTCGCCAGACAGACAGAGAGAGACAGAGAGACAGAAAGCGAGAAATCACCCCCCAGGGGGGATGGCCACACCACAGTCCCTTCTCCTCCATTCTCCTCATGCACACGCACCCGGCATAAGCTTAAGCCACTGGGTCCAGAACTTGAACCGCGGTCGACTATGTGGGAGTCCAGCGACATAGCCATTATGCTAACTGCTGATCCCTTGGTTAGTTTTCTATAGGGTAGTGAGCACTAGAGACAGACAGAGAAACAGGGAAATTGAGAAATAACCCCCCACCCCCTTGGAGTGATTTCCTCTTGGGCTTTTGGGCATGCACATGCACCTAGCATGTTTTCCACACCAATGCTTCTGGGACTGCAACTGCACAGTTGACCACATGGAATCCAGCAACATTAACCACTGCACTACCTTGCGGGTCCAAAAGACTCTTTTTATACTGACAGTAAGCATTTTCCCTTTTCACTGCTATCCCCACACAAGTCATAGCATATTTGAGTTCATTTAAATCAGTTTCATATCATGCTGCCAGAGGGATTTTCACTAAAATTGTGTCTTTTTGAAAACTGAGCAAAGGAAAGATCCTATGAGAGATGGAACTGGACTGTGTTTCATGACGTCCTGTGGAGCTCTTGGCCCCTTTCATGAGGTCCTCCACACAGACCTTTGATGTCCTTGATTGTGGGTTCTTTGAGGCCTTCTCCTCCTGCAGCATCTGGCATGATTGTGAAGAGAAGACACCACGTTATAAATGTTGTCAGCTTATACATTTGGGGGATATTTTTAAGTGTTTGCATATATTTTCACCACATTTTGGTAGCCTCACTCCCTGGACCAGACAATATATGCCACTGAAGGAAAGGAACCTTACTTCAGACACGCAGAAGTCTCTGAGTTTGGGCTCTTGCCCAAGGGAGTGGCATGTGTTATAACCATCATGCAGGTCTTTTCTCTATCCCGTGAGTCAGAGTCATGTGCGATCTGAAAGAGGTGGTGAGTGCACACAAGACATCCAGACACAGTAGCAAATCATCAAGTTTATTGCCAGGGAGAGTGTGACCTCTCATCCAAAGCCACAGAGAAGCTCCGTTTGACTGTCTTAAGGGCCGGATTGAACACATTAACCTACTGAGTTGCCTGGTTCATAGTGGCTGTAGATATGCACAGGTGTAGCTGCTAACCATGTCTGAAAGAAATGGGAACAAGTGGATTTATCAACTGTCTGAGCAGTAAGTAAGCAGTCAGGTACTTGTGGCCTAGCTTCACTGATCAGCGGTATGAGTCATGTAGTCATCTATGAAGGCACAAGCTCACTAATGCAGCTCAAGACTGAGTGAGACATACCTGGGGTTTTTATAAATTTAGAGCATGTGTTCAGAAAAGACACCCCCTACCCCCTACACAAACACACACACTTGTGTAAACATATTCTCATGATGTTCACATAAGCATTTACCCAATAGCTTATGCTGGTTGTAGGACAAATGGAGAAATTCCAAATCTACCTGTAGCCTGTAATACCCAGCTGGCTGTTTAGCTTTAGATCACTGAGGGAAACCACATGACTTCTAGTAAATGCACGCGACAACAGCCAACTGATTTTTGACCAAGGGTGCCAGTCAATCCAGTGGGAAAAGGAAAACCACTTTAGCAAATGGTGCTGAAAAAACTGGGTATCCACCTGCAGAAAGATGAACCTGGACTCCTATCTCTCACCACTAACAAAAATCAACTTAAAGTGGATCAAAGATCTAAACCTAAGACCTCAAAATATAAAACTACTGGCAGAAAATACTGAAGAAACTCTGGGAGACTTAGGGGTAGGCAAAGACCTCTTAAATAAGATCCCCAAAGTACAAGAAATAATCCTAAAAATAGGCAAAGGGGATTACATCAGATTAAGACATTTCTGCACAGCAAAAGAAAGTAATTAATGTAA
>NW_006160107.1:409510-430391 GCF_000334495.1 Tupaia belangeri chinensis | reverse complement strand
GTGGGTTTTTAAAAAAAAAAAAAAAAAAAAAGTCAACCCAATTAAAAGATGGGAAAATGAGCTGAACAAACATCTCTCTAAAGACATACAAACAGCAAAATAGCATATTAAAAAGTGCTCAACATCTCTCATATATGGGAAATGCAGATCAAAACCACAATGAGATATCACCTAACCCCAGGTCAGAATAGTGGAGATTAAAAAAAAAAGATAAGTGTTGATGGGGCTTTGGTGAAATGGGAATTCTCTTACACTGTTGGTGGGAATGTAGATTGGTCCAATCACGGTGGATAACAATATAGGATGTTCCTCAAAGATCTACAAATAGAACTACCATTTGAACCAGCAATCCCACTTTTCAGTATCTACCCAAAAGATAGGAGAATGCTCAGTCAGAAAAGTGCTTGGACATCTATGTTTATTATGGCATTATTCGTAATTGCTAAGACATGGGACCAGCTCAAATGTCCACAAACAGATGAATGAATTGAAAAAGTGTGGCATATATACTCTATGGAATACTACTCAGTTATAAAAAGCAAAATCCTGGCATTTGATAGAAAGTGTACAAATATGGAAGATTTACTGCTGAGTGAAGCAAACTAGGCTATGAAAGAAAGACATTGTATGTCTCCACTTAATATATACTGACTTTCAGCACTCTATGGTGGAAACGGAAAGAATAGAGGATATAGGAGAATGGAAAATGGTTATAGATACTGCACAGTGTGGGAAGAGGCTGTGAGAAGGGGGAGTGTGTGAGGAAAGAAATTAAGGAGAAAAATAGAGGGATAAGACAAGGTCACAAAATTGGATTGTTACCTGTTGATGATAACATGTATAGTATCCTCAACTGGACTGGTATGAAATGTATGCATGTTGGGTAAATTCATTTTATAAGCTAGTGATCGAATGTATAAAATAAATTAAAATATGGTTAAAAAAAAGAGAAAATACACATGTGGACATGCTTCTGCTGTCAAAGCCACGTGGTAATGACACTCCAGGCACTCCACAGATGTGATACATCAGAGTTCAGGAAGGTGCCCAGCAGCCCTCAGAGGAAGAAATAGCTCTTTAGAGGTATTACAAAATGCCAGTCTGAGATTGAGCAATTTCAAGGATTACATGTGACAAAGGCCTGCTGTATCAGAGACAGCTCTTAGAAATGGCCCTAGGGGTGGGATGAGGTAGGTTAGGAAAATTTGCTGGATTCACAGAACTATTCCATGACCACTCAGCTTCACCCTAGGCAGGCAAGACAGGTAGTTATCCTTCTGCCTCCCGTTGTAGACCTCTTCCTGGGTTTCACACACCCCACCTTGGCACCATTTTGTAGGCAGCTATCAATCTATCTGACCTCTAGAAGTTCTCATTTTTATCTCACAGCAAATATAAGTCATTGTGTTAAGTCTTCTAGATGATTTTAAGGCTTACTGGTAACCATGAAATGGAAGACTGTGTCTCCTTTTAGTGCACATCATCAAGAAAGGAAGTGTCTGTGGGCAATAGGAGAGTCTCTATAATGTAATAAAAACTATAGATCATGATTAAAGTTTGCACCCCTTAAGGCAAATGGAAGCGCAATTGGTATGTTTAGCAGGAACTCAGAAGCAGGAAGCTCTCTCCAGGGAGGAGCAAGGCCCTGAAAGACTCCATTGGTCTTATGTGTGGCTGCTTTTTGTGTCTATTTTATATTTTATTTTATTTTATTTATTTTATTTTATTTTTGGTTTGGTTGTTTTGTTATTTTATTTTATTTTATTTTGTCTTGAGAATGTGACATTTTCCCTCTCTATGGCCCACCTCTGGTGCCCACAAATGCAGAAGCAGCACTGGCTACAACTTGGTACTTCTCTGGGAGTCAACAGTCACTACGGCTGCTGCCTGGTATGATTTCAGCTCCTGAGGGTCCCTGCCTACTGCATTTTATGAGGATATTGTAAGCATGAAAAGACTACTAACAAACTACAATTTAGCTGAAAACTTTGCTGCCAGACTACAGTTCTTATAGCCTGACTCTTGTCATCCCTAGCAAAGGCAAACTCTGAGACCAGGCTCCATATACATACAAATATGTTATCTTATTGCTGTATTGTTTAATTTGTTGACTTTTGAGAGCAATATCATGGAGACTAGGAAAAGGAAAACCTAAGGATTATTACGTTTATTGAACATCTTCATGGATTCTCAAATGATTTCTGAAATTATTACATATGGAGACATCACAATCAATGTTCTCCCTCTTTTATCACTGCATGAAATGGCTATTAGTGAAAACTGTTTTTATTTAAATGAAAACATTAAGACTCCATTTTATAGGGGCCAGCAGTTGGTGTAATGGCTATGTCCTTGGAATCCCATGTAGTTGATCACGGTTCAAGTCCAGGACCCAGTGGCTTAAACTCATGCTGGGTGCATGTACATGCATGTCCAATATCCTGAGAGGAGAATGGAGGAGAAGGGATTGTGGTATGACTATCCCCCCCCCGGGGGGGGTGATTTCTTGCTTTCTGTCTCTCTCTGTTTTTCTGATGAGTGCATAAAAAAAGTTCTCAAGAAAAAAAAAAGACTCCATTTATGTAAAGATAATTTACTTGGTCTTTACTGAAGTAAGTTAATTGTTCTCACCAATGTCCCATTGTTCAAGAAACATGGTAAAAATGATTTTTCTATTTTTGGTAAGGAGAAATAAAAGTGTTGAGAAGGCAGAACTACAGTTCTGTTTCTGAGTGTGGATCTGTTTCTTTTTCTTCTTTATAATTTCATCTATTCTCTTGCCAGCATTTTCTAATTTTTTTCTAAATTCTAAAGATGTCCTTCTAATTTATTCTACCGTCAAATACCATGTCCTTTCAAATAACCAATTTCCCATTCCCCTCCAAGTTTTCCCAATCAACATGTAACTTTATGTCCTCCTTATTTTTTTCCTACCCCATGACTTCTTTTCTCTGTACTCAGAGAATAGTACTTGAGTGAGCATTTGCCATCCATTCAACACAGGCTCAGTAGAGATTATGGACTAGATGTTTGTGTCCTTCCAAAATATCGTTTTGAAATCTGCTCTCCACTGGATTTGGAGGTGAGGCCTTTGGGAGGTGATTAGGCCATGAAGATGCAGCCCTCATGAGATTAGTTCCCTTAATAGAAGATGCCAGAGAGACAGCTGGCTTTTGTTCCACTCTGTGAGGAAACAGTGAGAAGTTGGTGATCTGCAGCCAGGAAGAGGTCCTTGCCAGAACCTGACCATGCTGGCATCCTGATCTCAGACTTCCAGACTTCAGAACTGTGGGAAGTGAATTTCTGTTTATAAGCCATCTAGTCTACGTCACTTTGTTTCAACAGCCCAGCCTAAGACAAGAGATGTCCAATAAATTCCTAATCCTTTATAGTTTGACTTCAGCTGAATTCTGCATACATGTAACCTGATATCCTCATCCTTAAACACACAATTCTGATGATTTACAGATAATCTTATTCTCTTTGGAGTTTCCACCATTACTACCACCAATTTTAATGATTTATTTCCAGTCTCCTGACGTTATAAAAAATTTTTTTCAACTTGCTGAAAGGAAGTGGTACCACTGTATCTTTATCTTTAACATCTTTTACTCTTGGCTCCAATCTTTTCTTCCTAATATTTACTTCCCACTGGCACTCTATTCTAACTCACTGTTCATTCTGAAAGCCAGGTTTCCTTTCTATCCCTCACTAGAGAAGGCACTACTGTAAGATTATCTAGAGTCAATCACCAGAAGTGTGCAAGGACTTCACCAGATCATGAGCTTGAACCTACATAGTGTACTTAATTGGAGAAGAGGCCATGCCAAAATTGCACATGAACATGTTCCATTTCCGTTTATGTATTTTTATATAAGTGACTAATACATGTATATTTTGTTTAAAGAAATGCACCATTCATGGGATTGCTTCATCTTTAGAACCCATCAGACCTTCTTCCAGAAGGGATTGATCAAGCTAAGAGGTTTTTAAACTTGTAACAGGGGATATAAGGAAAATTCTATCCATTGCAATGAAATCCTCACTTAAGCTTTGGTGACCCACAAGCACTTAAAACCTATGAACTGTTAGCTGATTGTCCTTAGCCAGTCCAGTCTCTATGAGGAACTGGCACATGTTCTTGCACTGGTCACCCTATAGCTGAATTATTTCTCCATATTCTGGATACTCAACTGCAGTACCATTGCAGGCAAATTTCTTCTTCAACGCCTTCACTAGTTTCTTTTTATCATAATCATCATGATCCTTTGGACAGCAGTAAGGGTCTCCTGCCATTTCTCTGTTGAAGTCTTGTATGGATATAATCCTCAGTGCCAGCAGGAAGCAGGTCATCACCCCTACTTGCATCAGTAAAGGAGTTGATAGAGTGGAGGTTCTGGATGGTAGACCTACAATATGATTCCTTTTACTTGGTCAAAATGGCCTGCAGAAGGCAGTGGCCTGAGAAGGCAGAAAGGTGGGGATAGAGCATTAGGAAGCAAGGGGCCCTGAGGAGACCTGAGGGGGAAGCTGCTAAATCCTTGATAGCAGCTTAGTAACTAAGTGCATTGTAATCTATTTTGAGGCCAGGAAGTGAGATATCTCCTACTTTATTCTTTTTACAGAGTATTACTTTGGTCTTTTTGATTCCAGATAAATTTTATGACTTTTTTTCCTATTTCTGTGAAGAATATCTGGTAATTTGATTGGGATGCATTATTGATAAATTAACTTGGGTAGAATTGACATTTTGATTATATTAATTCTTCCAATCCAGGAACATGGGTAACATTCCACTTTTAACATTTTATTTTCAATTTCTTATTTAAGTTTTTTTTTTTTGGGGGGGGAAGTTTTTGCTAAGGGCGTGTGCGATCACCAGACAGACAGAGACAGAGACAGAAAGTGAGAAATCACCTCCCCGGGGGGGATGGCCATGCCGCAATCCCTTCTCCTCCGTACTCCTCTTGGGATCTTGGGCATGCATGCACACACGCTCGGCATGAGTTTTAAGCCACCGGGTCTGGGACTCGAACCGAGGTCGACTACATGGGAGTCCAGCAACATAGCCATTACGCTAATTGCTGGTCCCTCTTATTTAAGTTTTTTTTATAGTTTTCCTTGTAGAGGTATTGACTTCTTTGGTTGTTTTATTCCTAGGTAAATTATATATTTTTTGTGACTATTATAAATAGGATTCCTTTCTTCAATTACCTCTCAGTCTGTTCATTGTTGGTGTATAGAAATATTATAGATTTTTGTATGTTGATTTTGTATCCTGCTACTCTACCTTATTCATTAATCACTTTTAGGAGTTTTTTTTTTTTTTTTGTATGTGTGTGTGTGTGTGTGTTCTTTTTTCTATTTGTATATCCTTTATTTTATTCTCTTATTTGATTGCACTGAGTAGGACTTCTAGTACTATACTGAAAACAAATGCATCTTGGACTCCCACCTGCCCTATCTGGACACCTGTTCCAACAAAGGGCCTTGCCAGATGGCAGAATGCCTGTGGCTTGAGGGCTTAACAGCTGGGACCCATGGCTCCTCACTGCCTCCCCACTAACCTTTGAACTCTCAGAACTTTGGTGTTTTCTGTAGTGCACATGCCCGGTGGGATCTCTTCTTTGTTCCTGAATTGAAGCTCAGAGGCTCAGTTTCAGGTGCACCTGTTCTCTAGAAAAATGGAGGACTTTGGGTCACCCAAGACCAGTGACAACCATACAAGGTGTTGGTGAGCAGAAGAGAGGTCACCAATTGCCTACTCCTGCATGCCTTTGAATTCTCAGAGATACCTTGAATAATTTAGGAAGGACGTATAGATCACTAGATGACTAAAAACCATCACAGAGGCACAAGAAATATGAGCAACAAGCAAAATGTCTGTCTCACAAGGGAAAACATCAATTCCTCATCACCCAAAGACAACACAATGGAACTCATGGAAATGTTAGGTAAGAAATTAATAATATTTATAGTGACAAAACTAAATGAGATGCAAGGGAAAAGAGACAAGGAGTTCCAGGAGATGGGGAAGTCCTATTACAATCTAAAAGAAATAGACACCATAAAAAAGGAATCAAATGGAACTACTACAGATGAAGAATGTGATACAGGAAATTAAAACCTTCCTTAAAAGTATTAAAACTAGATTAGGTCATATAGAAGATCAAATCTCAAATGTAGAAGATGAAACCTCTGACCTAGAAAAAAAATAAAAAAGAATGAGAAAACAATCAAGGAAAGCGAGACTAACGTATGAGAAATACTGTATACCATCAAGGGGCCAAACATCCAGATAACTGACATCCCAGAAGAGGAAGAAAATAATAAGGACATTGATTTCATGGTTCCATGAAATCTTGGAAGAAAACTCTCTAAACCTAGAAAGGCATTCAAATATCCAGACCAAGAAATGCATAGGACCCCAAATAGAATCCATCCAAGAAGATCATTTCCAAGGCACATCATAGCCAGATTGGCCAAAATCACAAACGAAGACAAGATATTAACATGGCAAGAGAAAAATGTTAAGTTACTTACATAGGTCATCCCATCAAGCTAACATTGAACCTCTGGTCAGAAACAATGCAGACAAGGAAAAAATGGAGAGATATGGTTAAACTGTTAAACGAAAAGCAATTTCAACCAAGAACATTATACCCAGCAAGATTATCTTTTGTATGGAATAAAAGATTAAAAAAAACCTCAGATGAAGCAAATCTAAAAGAATTTACCAACTCTAGGAAAGGTATTCAATCATATTGAACCACTTATAAAAAAGATTATACATCTTGACTTGATTTTTGTCAAAGGTGAGAGGTAGGGTTCAGATTCATCTTTGTGCAAGTGGAAATCCAGTTTTTCCAGTACCATTTGATGAAGAGATTTTCCTTTGTCAAAAATAAATTGACTGTTTAGAAATTTATTTCAGGGGACTCTATTCTGTTCCATTGGTCCACATGTCTGTTTCTGTGCCAGTACCATGCTGTTTTGATTACCACAGCTTTGTAGTATATTTTTGGGTCAGGGATTGAGATACCGCCCACTCCAATCTTCTTGTGTAGAACTGCTTTGGCAATACAGGGTCCTTCTTGATTCTAGACAAATGTTATGATTGTCTTTTCTAGATCTGTGAAGAATGTGTCTGGTACTTTGATTGGGATTGTGTTAAATATGTAGATTAATTTGGGTAGAATTGCCATTTTGATTATATTCATTCTTCCAATCCAGGAACATGGATTATATTAATTCTTCCAATCCAGGAACATGGGCTATCCTTCCACTTTTTTTGTGTCATTTTCAATTTCTTTTTTTAGCTTCTTATAGTTTTCCTTGTGGAAGTTTTTAACTTCTTTGTTTAGATTTATCCCTAAGTATCTTACACTTTTTGTGGCTATGGTAAATGGAATAACTTTTTTTCAGTTATATCTCAGTCTGCCTGTTTTTATTATTATATACAAATGCTATAGATTTCCATATGTTAATTTTGTATCATGCAACTTTACTGTATTCATGTATTACTTCCAGAAATTTTTTCATGGAAACCACTGGGTCTTTTATGTATACAATTATGTCATCTGTAAAGAGACTTTCACTCCTTCTTTTCCTATTTGAATGCCTTTTATTTTTTCCTCTTCTGATTGTGTTGGAGACTTCCAGTACTATATTGATAAGGAGTGGAGAAAGTGGGCATCCTTGTCTTATACCCATTTTTAGTGGAAAAGCTTTCAGCTTTTCTCCATCAAGTCAAGGTGGATCAAAGATCTAAATGTAAGACCTTATCTATAAAAAAAAAAGTGCTGGAAAACACTGGGGAAATTCTGAGAGACATTGGAGTAGGAAAAGACTTCTTAAATAAGACTCCCAAAGCAGTCAATAATCCCTAAAATAAACAAGTGGGACTACATCAGACTAAAAAGTTCTGCATGGCAAAAGACCCAGTAATTAGTGTGAATCAACAGCCCTCAGAATGGAAAAATATTTTTGAAAACTCCCTGTCAGGTAAGTGACTGATAACCAGAATACTCAAGCAGTTGTTCCAATGAAAAGATGATCAACCCTATTAAGAGATGGGAGAATGAGTTGAAAAAAACACTCTCTAAAAATGACATACAAATAGCCAAAAGGCATGTGAAAAAATGCTAAACATTCCTCATTATAAGGGAAATGCAGATCAAACAAATGAGATACCACATAACCCCGGTCAGAATGACTAAGATTATAAAAACAAAAAATGGTAAGTGCTGGCTGGAGTGTAGTGGAAGGGAACTCTCTTACCCTGCTGGTGGGAATGTTTATTGGTCCAGGCACTGTAAAGAACAATTCGGAGATTCCTCAAAAATCTACAAATAGAACTACCATATGATCCAAGAATACTACTCCTTGGTACCTACCCAAAGGGCAGAAGAATTCTTTATCAGAAAAGTGGTTGCACATCGATATTTATTGTGGCATTATTCAGAATTGCTAAGACATGGCACCAACCCAAATGCCCACGAACATATACTCTATGAAATACTACTCAGCCATAGAAAACAGCAAGTCCCTGGCATTTGACAGAAAGTGTCCACATATCGAAATGGTCTCATTGTAAGCCAAACAATATGATTGAAAGTATATACAAAAAACAAATAATAAATAATGTGAAAAAAAAAGAAATTGGTTGAATATGGAAGACTTACTGCTGAGTGAAGCAGTCCAGGCTACAAAGGAGAGACACCATATGTCTCCACTTAATATATTCTGAGTGTCCGCACTCTATGACCAAAACTGAATGACTAAAGAATATAGAAACAAGAAGGACATTAAGGAGAGAAATGGAGAGGCATAGCATTAATGGGACAAAGAAATGGGGTATCACCTGTTGAAGATAACTTTATAATATTATCAACTGGCCTGGGAAAAAAATGCACACATGTTCGAATATTCACTTTTCAAGCTAAATAATGTGATTGAATGTATAAAGAACTTGAAATAAAATGTAAAAAAAGCACACACAAAAAAGAAGATTTTTGGTCTTTTTTTGTTTACTTCTTTTTATTTATTTATTTATTTTTATTATCATCATAATCCTCTTTATATTACTGGATTGCATATAACTTTACAGTGTATTACATTGCTTTTTCAAAAGGGAATGTTATGCATGTCAGTCAATACTGAGACATTAAAATCCCCACTTCATCATTAAATATCTTTCCATTGTTTTTCCTGTTCATTATTATTATTATTCCAATTATTTTTTTAACCAGTCAATCACTATTTCTCATTTTGCTTGTAAAAAGACTTTACCCATCATGAAATACTTCTCAGACCAATCCAGTTGAGAATACTATACATGTCATCATCAACAGTTAATAAGCCCTATCTGTTTCTCACTAACGTCCTGCCTCTCTATTTTTCACTTGCTATCTTTCTCTATCCTCTTCTCTTCACTTACCCCATTCCACACTGTCCTATTCTCATTAAGTACCTTCGCTGCTTTTATGTCCTCCAATTTTTTGCTCTCTACCATAGAGTGCGGATAGTAGGTATATATTAAGTGGATACATACAATAACTTTCATAGCCTGGCTTAATTCACTCGGCAATAGATCCTCCATATCTGACAACTTTCTATCAAAAGCCAGGGTCTTGCTATTTTTTATGGCTGAGTAGTATTCCATAGAGTATATATACCACACTTTTTCAATCCATTCATCAGTTTGTGGACATTTAGGTTGGTTCCATGTCTTGGCAATTGTGAATAATGCTGCAATAAACATGGATGTGCAAGCACTTTTCTGACTGAGCATTCTCCTGTCTTTTGGGTAAATACCCAGAAGTGGGATTGCTGGATCAAATGGTAGTTCTATTTGTAGATCTTTGAGGAACCTCCATATTGTTCTCCACAGTGGTTGAACTAGTTTACATTCCCACAAACAGTGTAGGAGGGTTCCTTTTTCACTCCATCCCCATCAACACTTTTCACTTCTTATATTCTTAATCTTTGCCATTCTGACAGGGGTTAGGTGGTATCTCATTGTGGTTTTTATCTGCATCTCCCTTGTGATGAGGGATGTTCAGCATTTCCTCATATGCTTGTTGGCTATTCATATGCCTTCCTTAGAGAGAATTTTGGGTTAATCATTTTTTTTTTCACATGAGGCACTTGAGTTCCCTGTGTATTCTGGTTATCAGTCTCTTGTCTGAGGCATATTTAACAAAAATATTTTCCCATTCTGAGGGTTGTCAATTCACACTTGTTACTGTGTCCTTTGCTGTGCAGAAACTACTTAGTCTAATATAGTCCCACTTGTCTATTTTAGGGATTATTGCCTGTGCTTTGGGAGTCTTATTTAAGAAGTCTTTGCCTACTCCAATGTCTCCCAGAGTTTCCCCAGCATTTTCCACCAGTAGTTTTATTGTTTGAGGTCTTAGGTTCAGATCTTTGATCCATTTTGAGTTGATTGTTGTTAATGGTGAAAGATGGGGGTTCAGTTTCATCTTTCTGCAGGTGGATACCCAGTTTTTCCAGCACCATTTACTAAAGAGGTTTTCCTTTTCCCGATGGATTGACTGATAACCTTTGTCAAAATTCAGTTGACTGTAAGCTTTGGGGGTTATTTCTGGTGTCTCTATTCTATTCCATTGATCCACATGTCTGTTTTAATGCCTAGACCATGCTGTTTTGATGACCATGGCTTTATAGTATATCTTGGGATCAGGGAGAGATATGCCTCGTACTTCATTCTTCTTGCGCAAGATTGCTTTTGCAATACAAGGTCTTTTATGATTCCAGACAAATTCTGTGATTGTATTTTCTAGATCTGTGAAGAATATTTCTGGTATTTTGATTGGAATTTCATTAAACATGTAGATGAATTTGGGTGGAATTGCCATTTTGATTATGTTAATTCTTCCAATCCAGGAGCATAGGATGTCCTTCCACTTTTTTAATGTCACTTTCAATATCTTTTTGAAGATGTTCATAGTTTTCTTTATAAAGGTCTTTGACTTTCTTAGTTAGGTTTATCCCTAGGTATCTTATACATCTTGTGGCTATGGTGAAACAGATTCCTTTCTTCAGCTCTACTTCGTTGAACTTGTTATTCATATATAGAAAAACTATAGATTTTTGGATATTGATTTTGTATCCTGCCACTTTACCGTATTCACTTATTATTTCAAGAAGTTTTTTCATGGAGACCTTTGGGTCTTCTAAGTATACCATCATGTCATCTGCGATTAAATGTTTAAAAAATAAGAATAAGAATTAAAAATCTAAAAGAAATGAAAAGCTATTTGCTGCTGCTGAAGTGTATAGTAATGTCCTTGCCTTGACTGATATGTACAGTAATCCTGCTGGAAAAGGTAATGTTACACACTGTAAAGATACATTTGATTAAATGTAATATAAAAATAATAAAAAACTAAAAAGAAAAAAGAAGCTATTCTGGGAGGAAATTTTTCACACTTTTTCATTATTATTATATGTTATGGTAATATGTGATTAAAAGTCTTTGATGTTACTCTTGTAATTGTTTCAGGGCACCATGAACTGCACATATATAAAATATTTATTTAAAAAAATGAAGAAAGTGGGCAGCCTTGTCTTACAGCTTTTAAAAGCGTTATCTTAGCTGTAGGTTTTTCATTCATGACTATTATTGTGTTGAGAAATGCTCCTTCTATGCCCATTTTGCTGAGAGTCTTAATCATGAAGTGATGCTGTTTATCTGCATCAAGGGCTGATCTGCAGCTTTTTCTCTGCAGCTTTTTCTGCACCAATGGCTTTTATCTTTCCTTCAATTAATATGATGCATTACATTTACTGTTTTGGCATATGTTAAACCTCCCTTGCATTCGTGGAATAAAGCCTACTGGTTGTGCTGTATAATTTCTTTCTTTTTTTTTTTTTTAGAGAGAGATTTTTGTTATAAGACACGTGCACTCACTGGAGAGAGACAGAGAAATTAGCACCCAGAGAGTATGGCCATGCCACACTCCTGTCTCTCCATTCTCCTCCTGGGATTTTGAGCATGCACATATACATGCCTGGTGTGCGTTTCAAGTCTCTGGGTCTGAGACTCAAACGATTCATCAAATGGGAGTCCAGCCCCTTAACCACTTTGCCACCTACTGGCCCTGTTGTATAATCTTTTTTAATGTGTTGTTGGAAACAATTGTTATAGTATTTATTTATTTATTTATTTATTTATTTATTTTGGGGGGAGAGATTTTCACTATAGGGTGCGTGCACTCACCAGACAGACAGAGAGAGACATAGAGACAGAGAGTGAGAAATCTCCCCCCGGGGGGGAAGGTCACGCTGCAATCCCTTCTCCTCCATTCTCCTCTTGGGATCTTGGGCATGCACGCACACACACCCCGCGTGAGTTTAAGCCACCGGGTCCAGGACGCGAACCGCAGTCGACTATGTGGGAGTCCAGCGACATAGCCATTATGCCAACTGCTGGTTCCCAACAATTGTTATGTCTTGTTGAGAAATTTAGCATTTAGAAATTTAGGGATATTGTACTGTATTTTTCCTTTTTTGTTATGTCCTCATCTATGTCCTTGTTTTGGCATGAGGGTGATAGAGGCTTCATAGAATGAATTTGGGATGGTTCATTCCTTTGCATCTTTAGAAATAGTTTGAGAAGAAAAAGGGTTAGATATTCCTTAAAAGTTTTGTAGAATTCAGAAGTGAAGCGATCAGGACCTGGGCTCCCACCTCCCTCGTTACAGCACTGGGCTCCTGCTTGCCAGTCTCCACAAAGGCAAAGTGGCCCCTTAGGTCTAAATTAAGGGGTGGCTACTATATCTGAGGGGATGAGCAAAACCTCCCATCCAAAAACAATCACGAAACTAAGAACTCAGTGGAGGGAGGAGGGAGTTCCTAGGCCACGGGTAAAGAGGAAAGTAGACGTTTAGTGTTCATTGGACCCAGACAGATTCTTCTAAAACACAAAGACCAACAGAGACAGAGTCCAGTTCAAGTGGTTGGTTCAGGCATGAGGTTTAGGAGGAGGGGCTTGAGATCCCAAGGAAGTTCCAACCAATCTACCCAACCCCACTGCTTCATTCCCACCATCATCCTAGACTTAGACCACATCTAGTGAGTTAGAATGTTAAGGTTCTTCACCATGGTGGGGGGCATAGAGAAGAAAAGGAATCAAGGAGATGATACCCTCGATCGCATATAAAAGGATGAAGCTTTCCTCTTCATTCTCTTTGTTTATAGTTCAACTATCTGCCATATAAGATAGTATCCTTCTTTTTGTGACAAGCCTCCTATGTATTACTTCTATCCATTCCAGGCATCACTCACTCATCCGGAAGAAACTATTTTGGGGGCCAGTTCACTTGCTGAAAATTTCTGTGTGAGGAGAAAGGAGGAAGGACCAAGGGTCCAAGATCATGGCCAAGATGTGCTTCTACCACTCAGAACCTGCTCTGGTCCTATACCATGCTCCTATACACCAAGTCTTATTCTAGAAATAGGTGCAGAAATCCACACATACAAAGTGCTATTAGCAAACAGGTGCTTATTGAGCTCTTTGATGATCTGTAGAAGTTATCTTTGCAGGTCAGTTATAGTCAGAGCAATCTCTCGAGAAGCTGTACTTTTTATTTTTTTAGTAAAAAGAATTGCCACTAAGAATTATCACAGTCTAGAATTTCTTGAAATTAAAGAATAATAACAGAAACATTAGCCCTTTTTTGTTAAGTAAATGAAAGAAATAGGAAGGAAAAGTTCATGATGCATTGAAAAGGAAAATGCAGAGTTCCCTGAGAATACCTGGAAAACATGCAGTACTGTCCCTGAACATAGAATGTGACTGAAGGATTCTCTTCACAGAAAGAAAGGAAGTGGAGAAGGAAGTGAACAGCTAACCCTGCAGACAATCACCCCTCCAAACACACACATTGTTCTATCATGTTCTGTGCTTAAATATTTAATGTTTAATGTCTGCCTCCTTGGACATTTAAAGCAATGCCCTGTGGACAGAAGTCTGACTATTTTTCCTATTTTTCCAAAATCTTTTCAAAAGAGACTGGGGAAGTCATGCCACAAACATTAACAGATCATTTATTTTCAACTAACAGAATTCTTCCTACCTCCTTTCCTGGCATAGTATCTTTGATATGTATATTTCAATCGATTACAGTATATTCCAGTATATTCGTTTGCTTATCTCTTCCCAAGACACAGAACTTCCCTTTCCTTGAGATGTAGATAAAGCCTTTCTTTAACTAATCTCTTCCTAAGGCACAGATCTTCCCTTCCAATCACCAACCTAAGAATAGTGGAACCCACCTATAACCTACAAGCCCCCCTTCTACATATCCTGCTTTTTTGGGTCAGACAAATGGAAAATCTTTTCACTAAATGTTGTCTGTCAATCTCAAAAACAAATAAAAGGAACCTCTGTACATGATCACCCTGAGAAAGGCATGTATGCCTCTTCTCCGGGCCTAGGATACTCATATTTGGCTTGGAAATAAACCGTATTAATTATTAATTCTACAGTTGGTTATTTTTTCTGTCAACAGCCCACAGGAAGTTCAGAATGAGCTGGAAAGTCACCTTCTAAATGGCATCACTCCAGCCTTCAGAGCATTCTTGCTGCCTGGTGCTGATGGACATCCACACACCACACTGCACTATGCTGATGCAGAGAGAGACAGGACCAGGTGGCAGTAGCAATGAAAGAAACTCAGGCTTCAGCTTCTTGGTATCTGTCTGGGGATGCAGCTTCCCTGCCTAAATGGTCATCAGGGCCTGAAACCATGAGACAAAGATTTGATAAGGAGAGACCAGCAGGTGGTGTGGTGGTTAAGGCACCAGCTCTCACATGGCAGACTGGTGGCTTGAAAATCACACTGGGCACATGTATGTGTGTGCCCAAGATCCCAGGAGGAGAATGAAGGAGAAGGGATTGTATGCGACCATCCATCTTTGGGGATGATTTCTCACTTCCTCTCTCTTTATCTCTCTCTGTCTCTCAAGTGCCCTATGGCAAGAACCTTTAAAATAAAAAAAAAAAAAAGAGTTGATGGGAAATTTCACAAAGGAGAGATCAGAATGGCCCTACCAAACTAGTTAAGAAAACTCAGCATGAGCAGAACGATCAGACTCAGGTATCCTGCTGTGGTACAGTAGCTCCTAGCAGATATTTTGGCCAAAAAATTCAGCCTAAACTTAATTGATTTTACATCTAATGTCTAGTTTATAGGAAATAAATACATAATGAACAAGGTTAAAAATCCTACTAGGAAGTAGACAGTAAAATGTTCTGCAAGACAAGTGGCCTTGATTTTTCAATACATTGTTGTGTATTGTATTAAATTTCAGTAAGAAAAAGGAGAAGAAAAAGAAAACAATGAAAGAGAAGAAAGATCTGTTAAATATGAAAAAAAAAACCCACAATAGACATAATAACCAAATGCAGAGCATTAGAATAAGGTTCCTGATTACTACAGACCAACAGAGGAAGGGCAGTGGGGTTGAGGCAGTCAGGGAAACTTGTGCATGGATTGCTACTAGTGATACCAAGAAGTTTGTGAACTTTGTTGATTATGATGCTGGCATTCCAGTTATGTAAGAAATATCCATGGTTTTAAAAAATGTATGTTGTAGTTTATAGGAGTGAGGCAACAATATCTTTAAAATAATGCAGAAAAAAATTAAATAAAGCAGGAATATCATTTAGAATTCTTATAAGAGGTACCTTTGTTAGTGGTCTCCTATATGTGAATACACATTGTGTGGTGAAACAAATGTGCTCTGTGAAATACACAAACACAGTTGAAAATAAATTAGGTCTCTTAATGCTCACTAAAGACAGGTGTGAAAAGTATTTTTCTGAGTAACTGAAAATAGATCTGTTCTTCCTTCAGCTTTTAAGATAATCAAAACCAAAAGGACTTCTTTGCAACAGAGACTGGCAGCTCACTCACAAAGGAATATAGAGGGCTTTTGAAAAATAGAATTTATTTTAGGGAAATCTTTTTAAAAAGCTTAAGCCTCACTTGGAGCAAAATGGGGCTGGATTCTTCCCAGTGCCCAGGCTTTCTCCAGGACAATAGTCCTCAAGAAATGTCACTTAGAAGCTTTTAGAAATACAAATTATCCAGAGCAACAGAATGAAAATTGGAGACACACAGGTGGGGATGGAGAGGCAACAATCTCATTTTAACAAGTCCTCCAGGTGTCTCTAAGCATGCCCCTGTTGAGAACAGTGGGTCTAAGCACATGCAGATTAAGTGTTAAGAAGGAATATCAGTTCTGCAAACCCCTGAAAGGACCATTTAATGTAATATGCACTAAATTATGCATCTCTTTTTAAAATAATTTATTTAACTTTATTTACTTATTCATTTGTTTATTTCAATTTGACCAGAGGGAGAGAGAGAGAGAGAGAGAGAGAGAGAGAGAGAGAGAGAGAGAGAGAGAGAGAGAGAGAGAGAGAGAGAGAGAGAGAGAGAGAGAGAGAGAGAGAAAGCCACCATGTCCAGGACTTGAACCACAGTCGGCCATGCGGTAATTCAGTGCCTTTAACCACTACTCCACTTGCCAACCTCATGCATCTCTTATCTGTTACATGGTAAGGATTTATCCAGTGGTGGAGTCTTACATCTTTCCTGTCAATATATCCCAATTGTATAATTTGGTCAGGAAGTATGGTTAACAATCCCCTTTTAATCTGGACCTAGCAAGGAGGTTAGTGTTCTCAAAGGGTTTTTAATCTGGTTGCCTGTTTAATATGAAACCATCTAGTTTATTATCCACATTGCAGCCCAGTTTTACTGGCTGGACCATGAACATCATCCTTTAAGTGTTACAAAGTGTAATCAGCTGCAGAGTATTTAGTGAATTGTTTTGGCTTCTGAGACAGAATTTAATCCATTCCCTGGCGGGCTCCCTATTTTAAACATTTTCATTTATTAAGTAGCTGGTTTATGCATAAATTTGTATTAGAGTTAAATAAATTAGTAGATATCTGTGCTTACAATGAAAATATTTTCTTTCTTTTGATTTCTGTAAGAAGTGAGTTTTCTTTCTTCCTTTCCTGATCATTTATTTATTTATTTTTACATTTTCCCAAAAACATTTGCTTTACATGTGAAAAAAATTTTTGCTCAAACTCCATAGTTCTTAAACAGTTAGTAAACAACTTTCAAAATGTCAAAAAACTGAATTTTAAAGATAATGTTAAAAATATTTGTTATAATTTGTTTATGACTCTATAACAGAGACAATATAATTTTAAATATTTTTGAGAAAATATTTACATGTCAACTACCCAAACTGTTGAAAAGCCAACACCTAGCACACAACTCACACATAAACCTTCTCAATTCAGCTTTGCCTATAAAGTGTTCTGTGCTATACCATCTGCTAGCAAAGATCAGTCTCTTTTTCTTCCTTCAAGGTCTTCCTCAAAATAATCCTCTGGTTGTGGCTGCTCTTTTGCCATCTTTACTGACTACCATGCTGGCCTGGAAAAGTCCAGGTTATTTTATGGTATGAAATTTTTCAAATACCTTCTCTAATCTGCCAGGGACCAGCCTTGGCGTGGGTGGGTTATCTTGACGGAGGTGGTGAAGGTGAACAGAAGACAGAGGCCTCGATGCCTTTTCATGCACGTCCTTTGCCGGACACCCCTCAGAGATCACTCTCTGAGGAGTGACAACTGCTAGGAATCATTGTGCCTTTTTATTTAAAGTGTGATACATGCAAGTAAATAGGTGAGGGGCAGTAAAAGATTTACTCTAAGGAACAGGGTATACAAAGCATGAAAGCAATAATTATAAAACATGCTGTTTGTCTTATCAGATTAGGTAAAATCAATCACAGTTTTTAGGATGAGGAAGTCCGTTTGTTGTATCTTCTTCTTAGATCTTGATTACTGGGAAGGGTCTTTTGAAGAGGAGGCTTGCAGGATGTTTGATAGCTTCAGTCCCAGGCCAGGGTGATAACATTGCTGGTTGCAAAGACCTAGATAGAAATCTTGTCTTGCTAAGTAAAGACACAGCTAATATATGCACTATCTATACATTACAACAATAGAGGGGAGTCTATGATCTTATATGAGAAAGGAAGATGATCTTATAGCTCAGGAGACAACACAGGATGTTTTATTAGCAGTTTTTCATAGTCAACAGCACATAGATGAGAAACTCTTTGTAGTTGAAAGCTACCTGTTGCTTTAGATAAGAACTCCCAGCTAAGGTAGTTAATCTTTTATGGGAACCCTCAGGTTTGTTCATCCTGTCAGTCGCCAGTCCTTTCTTTAAAAAAAAAATGGGTTTTTGTTTTATTTGCTGAGTTTGTCAATTAGTGAGTTCCTTTGTTTTATCTCTGGGTGAATGTGCTGACTTGCCTAGCATGAGCTAACTTTGGCCTGTAGCTTTAACAAGGGGTATGTACGTAAAACTAGCCTTAAACTAACTTAGTTTTCATATGCTACGGATGCTACTTTGGCTTATACTATTTTGACCTAACATATGTTGATTTTGGCTTAGACAGACAAGTGGGGGAGTCTCAAACTTCCCACCCTCTTCTTAGGGAACCACATTCCTACAAGATCACTAATTGGCTTTATTGTAATGGTTGGGGGTGATATCTTACTCTTGCAGTGTACCGTAATAACAGTAAAACTCACAGCAGAGAAATTAACTATAGGCCAGTAAAATGACACAAGGAGAGTTAGTAAACCGCTGGCTTTATCTTGCCGTTTCTTCCCAGCCCAGGCCATGGGAGATAGCCTCTTTACCAGCTTGTGTTGTTTGCATGGCCCCGTCACTAATCCTCTATGCCAGGCAGAACTGTTTATGGTGCCAGGCCATCTTTCCAAGAGCTTCTATTGGCTTACTTGAGATCCACCTTAGTTTCATAGTTTTCCAGTTTAATCATCAGATATAGCATTCCAGTCAAAGCCCTGTTCAATATATAACAAGTATTTCCAATTTCTGATTCAAGGGAACAGGTATCGTTGAACTTATGCAAATAACCATTCTGCCACTAAATAAGAATACTCTCAAACATTTTCTAATTCCAGAGGGGTCAGGAAGGAAGAAAAGTTTATGTTTCCATTTAAAGAAACAATCAAGAAGATAAAACATTTTAACAGATTGCTAAACCTACCAACAGCTAAAAAGAAAGTGAAATCTTTAAATTAGGAAAACAAGGCATAGTAAAGAAATGCTTTACTCAAAAGTCATAAAATTCTATTTCATCAGTTCAGTTTTATGTAATTAATCTTTCTTCTGTCGAATTTGTAGTGTTACGGTTGTCTGATCTTTCTATTTAAATCCTGGAAGTTAACATTCCACATTATTATCAATATTTCTTGTCCCTAGCATTAAGTTGGTCACTTTCTTGGTTGCTTTTTGTTCTCTTATTTCTGTATGTGTGTCTTTAGCTTTCCTGGTAAAGCACTCCTTTCAGAACTTCTTGAAGAGCTGGTCTGAGGTGTATTGGTAAATTCTTTCAGGTTTTGTTTATCTGAGAATGTTTTTTATCTTTTTTTCCCATATGAAGGATAACCTTGCTGGGTATAGTATTCTTGGTTGAAACTGTTTTTCACTTAATACTTTTACTATATTTCCCCATTCTTTCCTTGCTCACATTGTTTCTGATAAGAGGTCTGATATTAGCCTGATGGGATAAACTTTATAAGTAACCTGACATTTCTCTCTGCCAATTTTAGTATCTTGCCCTGATAGACTTGACAATCTGGCTATGATGTGACTTGGAGAAGATCTTCTTTGGTTGATTCGTTCATGAGTTTCCTCTTATTTCTTGGGTCTGAATACTTGAATGTTTCTTTATATTTGGAAAGTTTTCTCCCAGGACTTCCTGGAATAGATTATTAATGCTCTTATTAGTTCTTCACCTTCTGGGATACTGATTATCCAGATGTTTTGGTGCTTAATGGTATCTAGAATTTCTTGTATAGTACTCTCATTTTTTTCTGGTTATTTTCTCAGTTTTTTGGTTGTTTTTCTAGGTCAGAGGTTTTTGCCTTCAACATCCAAGATTTGATCTTCTGCATGGACTAATCTTTTAATACTTTTTAATAGTTTTTATTTCCTGAATTGCAACCTTCATCTCTAATGCTCCATTTGAATCTTTTATTATGTGTATTTCCTCTTTCAGATCATGCAAGAACTTCCTCACCTCTTGGAACTCATTGTGTCTTTTCCTTTGCATCTTCTGGAGTTCATTGTCTCTCAGGTCTTGAATCTCCTTTAGTTTTGTCGCTATGAACATTCTGAATTCTCTATGAGACATTTCCGTAAGTTCCACTGTACTGTCTGTGGATGATGAAGGAATATTCTTTTCACTTAGAGGAGAGATAAAGTTTTGGTTTTTCATATTTCTTCTGCTTTTGCCATTCTGTTACATTCTGTGACAAAATCTCTCCTCTGTGTTTTGCAATGAGGTATCCATAGAAAGAGATTATGAGTTCAGATTTATAAAAAGAAGTTTCTTCATTAAAAGAGAAGGTTCAATAAGCATTGAAGATTTCAATGACCCTAAAAGTAATCAAATGCTTGGCTACCATGCATCTTGGCCTGTCAAAACACTCAGTGTATGGAGACTGAAGAGCAGAGTAGGAAAGTAAGGTTAAAAAAAAAAAGAAAATCAGTAAGAAAAGGAAATAATAAAACTAGACAAAAACAACCAAAAAAGAGAAAAAATATTTTAAAGGTAAAAAATTGACTGAAGACCCTCTGACCAGACTTCACCCTCTTGCACCCTGGTCTAGCCAGGAGCCAGACTGCAGGTCACTTCCTTCTGCATTCCTCTAGTTGGTAAAATTTATTTATTTATTTATTTATTTAGAGAGGTTTTTTTTTTTTTTTTTTTTTTTTTTTTTTTTTTTTTT
>NW_006160107.1:408064-409376 GCF_000334495.1 Tupaia belangeri chinensis | reverse complement strand
CTCTTGGGATATTGGGCACACACATACATGCACACAGTGTGAGTTAAAGCCACTAGGTACAGGATTCGAACCACAGTAGACTACATGAAAGGCCAGTGACATAGCCATTATGCCAACTGCTTGTCCCAGTCAGATTTAACTCCAAAAAATAGGGAAAAATGTATAATTCATCAGATAACCAGAACCCCACACAGAGACCTGAGAAATATGAGAAATGAAGAAAATATTTCTTTTCTTTTCTTTTTTAAAATTAATTAATTTATTTTTGTATATACATTCAATCACATTTTTTAGCTTACAATGTGAGCATTTCAATATGTGAACTTTTGCCCCAGTCCTGTTGATCAAAATATCTTCAACCAATAGCACCACACCTCCCCATCCCGTCAATGCTCTACCTCCATATCCCTTCTCCAAATGTCCTTCTTTAGGCCTCATTCCTCCACACACACCTCATCTTACATTCACACCCATCTCTTGTGTTTCTACAACCATTAGTCAATCAGTTTCAGTCATAGAGTGCAGACATTCGGTATATGTTAAGTGGGGAGATACAATGTCTCTCCTTCATAGCCTGGGTTGCCTCACTCAGCAGTAAATCTTCCATATTCTTCCACTTTCTGTCAAAAGCCAGGGTTTTGTTGGTTTTTATGGCTGAGTAGTAGTCCATGAGTATATGTGCCACAGTTTTTCAATCCATTCCTCCATATGGGAGCATTTGGGTGGGTTCCATGACTTAGCAATCATGAATAGTGCCACAATAAACATCGATGTGCAAGCACTTTTCCACTGAAAAATTCTTCTGTCCTTTGGGTAGATACTGAGGAGTGGGATTGCTGGATCATATGGTAGATCTATTTGTAGATTTTTGAGGAATCTCCAAATTATTCTCCACAGTGGCTGGACCAATTTACATTGCCACCAGCAGTGTAAAAGAGTTCCCCTTTCACCACACCCCCGCCAACACTTATCATTTTTTGTTATTTTAATCTTAGACATTTTGACTGGGGTTAGATGATACCTCATTGTTGTATTGATCTGCATTTCCCTTATAATGAGGGATGTTGAACATTCTTTCATATGCCTTTTGGCTATTCGTTTGTCATCTTTAGAGAGTTTTCTTTTTTTTTTTTTCAACTCCTTCTCCCATCTTTTAATAGGGTTGATAATCTTTTTTCCAAATAGCTTCTTAAGTTCCTTGTGTATTCTGGTTATCAGTCCCTTATATGATGCAAAATTTACAAAAATATTTTCCCATTCTGAGGGTTGTTGATTCACACTAATTACTGTGTCTTTTGCCATGCAGAAACTT
>NW_006160107.1:392208-402654 GCF_000334495.1 Tupaia belangeri chinensis | reverse complement strand
TTTCTCTCTTGCCAGTTTTAGTATCATGTCTTTATCTGTGGTCTTAGACAGCCTGGCTAAGATGTGCCTTGGGGAAGATCTTCTGGGGTTGATTCCATTTTGGGTCCTTTGTATTTCTTGGGTCCGAATGGTTGAGTGTCTCTCTAGACTTGGGAAATTTTATTTCAGGATTTTATGGAATAGATTTTCCATTCTGCTATTAATTTCTTCACCTTCTGGGATGCCAATTATTCTGATGTTCGAGTGTCTAATGGAGTCTAGTATTTCTTGTATATTATCCTCATTTTTTTTGTTGTTATTTTCTCAATCTTTTTGGTGTTTTGTTCTAGATCAGAGGTTTTTTTTTTTTTTTTTTTTTTTTTTTTTTTTTGTTTTTGTTTTTGGTATAAGGCGCGTGCATTTGCCAGACAGACAGAGAGAGACAGAGAAGCAGAAAGCGAGAAATCACCCCCCCTGGGTGGATGGTCACTCTACATTCTCTTCTCCTCCATTCTCCTCTCAGGATCTTCGGGCATGCACGCACACGTGCCCGGCATGAGTTTTAAGCCACCAGGTCCAGGACGCGAACTGCGGTCGACTACGTGGGAGTCCAGCGACATAGCCTTTATGCTAATTGCTGGTCCCAAGATCAGAGGTTTTATCTTCTGCATCAGAGATTTGATCTTCAGCATGGTCTAATTGGCTCTTAATACTTTCCAGAGAGTTTTTGATTTCCTGTATTATTGACTTTATTTCTAATAGTTCTACCTGATTTTTTTCTCAGAATATCCATTTCTTCTTTCATATCCTGGAAGGACTTCCTAATTTCCTGCAGTTCGTTGTCTCTTTTCTGTACCAATTCACAGAATTTGGTCACCAGGAACGTTCAAAATTTTTTGTCTGTCATTTTGTTGATGTCCTCCATATTTATGAGACATGGAGGGATATTTTCCTCTGTTGGAGACATATTTCCTTTTTTATGCAGACCTGAGGCTCTTTTTCTACTTCTAACCATTGGAAGATGTATTCCCTTTTGAAAACCTCTTGGGGAATGTGTCTCCCACTAGGAGTAAGAGTGTTTCCTTTTCGCTGGGGATAGATGTTTGCTGAAGTCTCTCTTCTGTTGTTTTTACTAATGTGCTCTCAAGAGGTGAACTTTACTGAGATGTCTAAAAAGCAGTATCTTCGTTCTCACAGGTGGATTAGTACAAGGGAAAATCCCAGAAACACTTACCTTACTAGGGAATTTCAGATATCTGATTCTAGACCTGGCTAGTCCCTCTATCAGGGTAAAAAATGAGGAGGAGAGGATAATATGAAATGAAATGAAGACAACAGAGGGAAATAAAGAAAAAGTCACGTGCTGGAAATTGCCAGAGGCCTGTAGGTGGACCTTGTGCTTGCTGCCAGGGAAGGACAGTCTGTAGAAAGAGGCAGAGCTAGAAATTAATGAGGGACAGGCTCCAATTAAATAGCTGCAGAAAAATTCTATCTATTTACCTAGAAGGTGGAGTCTTGTGCTGGGGAGACTGGAAGTGGGGTGGGGGTCAGAAATGACCCTCCCTCAATATCCCTTGCTGGACAGAGGCCTGTAGGTGGACCTTATGCCTGCTGCCAGGGCAAAATATTTCTTTTCTAATGGAAAAGAATAACTCCTCTTCCTCCACAAAAGATACCCAGGGAACTCAGGAAAATGTTAAATAAAGAATTTAAAATACTAATAATGACAAGGCTAACAGATATGCATGAGAGTAGAGACAACTAACTCCAGAAGATGCAAGAGAAAAAAGAGTTCCAGAGGGTGAAGAACTTTTTTTTCTTGTACAATCTGAAAGAAGAGATACACATTATAAAAAAGAATCAAAAAGAATTGTTGCAGATGAAGACTGTAATACAGGAAATCAAAACTTCCATTGAAGTATAAAACGCAGATTAGACCATGCAGAAGATCAAATTTCAGATGTAGAATCTAGAACATCTAACTTAGAAAAATTCATCAAAAAGACTGAGAAAATAATCCAAAAAAATGAGTATAACGTCTGGCCTAAGTGACACTGAGGCAGAGCCCCCACCCTAGCTCCAGCCCCAGCATCCCCATGCCCAGAGACCTCTATCTCTATAAGCCAGATAGGGATGTTTTTTCCTCCTCTTACCCATGCCCAGAGACCTCTATCTCTATAAGCCTGATAGGGATGTTTTTTCCTCCTCTTCTTTCATTTGTAAATTTCACACTTCTTCTTATCACACAGGACCTCCTTCAGCTCTATAGCAACCCCACTTCTTGGGATCAGCAGTTAGTGTAATGGCTATGTCCTTGGACTCACATTTAGTCAACTGCAGTTTGAGTCGCAGACCCGGTGGCTTAAACTCACGCCAGGTGTGTGTGCGTACATGCCCAAGATCCTGAGAGAAGAATGGAGGAGAAGGGATTGTGGTGTGGCCATCCCCCCTGAGGGGTGATTTCTCACTTTCTGTCTCTCTGCCTCTCTCTATCTGTCTGGTGAGCACATGTGCCCTATAGCAAAAATCTCTCCAAAAAAATAAAAAATAAAAAACAAATTAGCAACCCTACTTCCTTCTCTAGACTCCTGGTGAAGTCTTTATTCTCCTTACTTTCTTCCCACTTATTTAATCCTCTCTTCCTTTTTTCCACACTCCTAGATGGTCTAGAGAGGTCTAGAATCACAGTTATGAAATATTTTAGTATTCTAAGACTCTCTGGGACCTTCCCATTAACTGAAGCACTTGTGAAAAAGGAGATACTTTTTTTCAGATGCCTGAATAGAATACTCTTCCTCAGACCACCTTGCTAAACATAACAGAAGAGAGACCTCAGCATTCATGAGTCCACAGCAAAAGGGAAACACACTTGCTCCCAGTTAAAGAAACGTTCTCCTAAAATGTATTCCAAAGTGAATACATCTCCCAATGGCTAGAAGTAGAAGAGCCTCAGGTCTGAATAAAGCAGAAAATATTTCTCCATCAAAAGAACACAGTGACTCTCTTCCATTTCTTGAAAAATAGAGAATGTTATCAAAATGTCTGAGAAAGAATTTAAAACATTCATGGTGACCAAATTATATGAGTTGGAACTGAAAATAGACAAAGAATAACAGGAGATTAGGAAGTCCTTTTATGATATGAAAGAAGAAATGGAAACACTAAGAAAGAACCAGATGGAACTAATAGAGATGAAATCTGTAATACAGGAAATCAAAAACTCTCTCAAAAGTATTAAAAGTCAATTAGACCATGCTAAAGATAAAATCTCTGATGAAGAAGAGAAAATTTCTGACCTAGAGAAAACCACCAAAAAGATAGAGAAAATAACAAAAAATGGGGATAATATACGAGAATTACTAGCTTCCAATAGATGCCCTAACATCTGAATAATTGGTATCCCAAAAGGTGAAGAAACAAAGGGCAGAGAAAATTTATTGCATGAAATCCTGGAAGAAAATTTCCCGAGTCTGAAGAGGCACTGAAACATGCAGACCCAAGAAATACAAAGGACCCAAAATACAAACAATCCCAGAAGATCTTCCCCATGCAAACCATAGCCAGATGGGCAAAGACCACAGAAGAAGACAAGATACTAAAACTGACAAGTGACTTACAAAGGTCACCCCATCAGGCTAACACCGGACTTCTCAATGGAAACAATGCAAGCAAGAAAAGAATGAGAAGATGTATTGAAATTGTTTTGAGAGAAACAATTTCAACCAAGATTATTGTATGCTGCAAGATTATCCTTCATATGGGAAAAATAGATTAAAATCTTCTCAGACAAACAAAACCTGAAAGAGTTTGCCAACATCAGGCCAGCTCTACAAGAATCCTAAAGAAAGTACTGTTCCAGAAAAACTAAATTATAAGACAAATAATAATGTGATTGAATGTATGAAAGAAAATGAAATGAAAAAAGTTTAAAATAAAAGAAAAAAAATGAAGTAACAGTCAGAAAAAAAAGGAATAAAAGGCAACCAAGACAATGAGCAACTTAAATGTCTGGACAGGTCCAGTAACATTGATAATAACATTGAATGTTAATGCATTAAATTCTTCAATCAGGAGACACAGACTAGCTGAATGGATAAAAAAACAGAAACCCTCTATCTGTTGCATACAGGAAACACACTTCATGGATGAAGACATACATAGACTAAAAGCGAAGGGCTGGAAGAAGGTTTTCCATGCAAATGGGAACCAAAAAAGTGTTGGAGTTGCAATAATAATTTCAGATAAAATAGGCTTTAAAACAAAAACTTTTTGAGGAGACAAAGAAGGGAATTATATTGTAGTGAAAGTGTCAGTAAGCAAGAAGATATAATGCTTACAAATATCTATGCCACTAACAAAGGAGCACCCAAATATGTTAGATCTAAAAGGGGAGATAGGTTGCAACACACTAATTGTTGGAGACCGCAACACTGCACTATCCCCTCTGGACAGATCATCTAGACAAATAGTAGGTAAAGAGATGAAGGATCTAAATGACACCATAAACCAAATGGACTTAACAGAAATCTATAGAACTTTCCATCCCAAATCCATGAGATACACTTTTTTCTCACCCCCACATGGAACCTTCTCAAATATTGACCACATCATAGGGCCTCTACAGATTCAAAGGCAAAGCAAGCCTCTACAGATTCAAAGGCATAGAAACTATATCCAGCATCTTCTTTGACCATGATGGAATCAAACTTTATATTAATTTCAAGAGAAATCTTCAATAATACATAAATATATGGAAACTAAATAACCTACTCCTGAGTGACTCTATAACTACTGAAGAAATTAAGACTGAAAGAAAAAGATTCATGGAAGCCAACGACAATGTGGACATGAATCTCCACAATCTTTGGGACACTGCTAAAGCAGTCACAAAGAGAAATTCATAGCAATAAGTGCACATAACCAGAGAAATCTTCAATAATACATAAATATATGGAAACTAAATAACCTACTCCTGAGTGACTCTATAACTACTGAAGAAATTAAGACTGAAAGAAAAAGATTCATGGAAGCCAACGACAATGTGGACATGAATCTCCACAATCTTTGGGACACTGCTAAAGCAGTCACAAAGAGAAATTCATAGCAATAAGTGCACATAACCAGAAGACGAAAAGAAGGCAAATGGATCACCTAACATTATGCCTCAGAGAATTGGAAAAGCATCAGCAAAAAGATCCAAAAAACTCCAGGAGAAAAGAAATAATAAAGATATGAGCAGAAATAAATGAAATAGAAAATAAATGAACTATACAGAAAATAAATGAAAGTAAAAGCTGGTTCTTTGAAAATATAAACAAAATTGATACACCAACAGCGAGACTTATTAAGAAGAAGAGAGAAAGGAACCAGGCGAATAAAATAAAATCTGCAATGAAGCAGGCAAAATAACAATAGACATAGTAGAAATGCAAAACATTATTAGAGGATACTATGAACATGCAAAGAAACAAGACAATCTTGATGAGATGGACAATTTCCTGGACACATATAATCTACCAAGATTTAGCCAGGAGGATATAGAAAATCTGAATAGGCCCATAACAAGCCAGGAGATTGAGTCAGTAATAAATAATCTCCCAACAAACAAAAGCCCTGGCCCTGATGGCTTCAACTCTGAATTCTACATAATTTTCAAAGAAGAGTTAACCCCCATTCTGCTCAAGTTATTTCTAAAGATCCAAAAAGGTGAATCTCTCCCTAATTCATTCTATGAAGTCTCTATCACCTTTATCCTTAAAACAGGTGAAAGGACAAGGAAGGAAAACTATACACCAATATCTCTTATGAATATAGACACAAGGATTCTCAACAAGATAGAAGCAAACCATATCCAACAACTTATAAAAAAGATTATACATCATGATCAGGTAACCTTTATTCCGGGAATGCAAGATTGGTTCAACATACACAAAATCATGAATGTAATACCCCATATTAACAGGGAGAATGATAAAAAAGATATGGTCATATTAATTGATGCACAAAAAGCATTTAATAGGATACAACATCCCTTCATGATCAAGACTCTCAGCAAAAGTGGCATAGAAGGGTCATTTCTCAATACAATAAACGCTATCAATGAAAAACCCATAGCTAACATAATACTGAATGGAGAAAAGCTGAAAGCTTTTCCAATAAAAATGGGTACAAGACAAGGATGCCCACTCTCTCCACTCCTTTTCAATATGGTACTGGAGGTCTTTGTCAACACAATCAGAAAAAAGAAAAAAAATAAAAGGCATTTAGATAGGAAAAGAAGAGGTTAAACTCTCTATTCTCAGATGATATGATTGTATACATAAAAAACTCAATGGTTTCCATGAAAAAATTTCTGGAATTAATACATGAATGCAGTAAAGTGGCAGGATAAAAAATCAACATACAGAAATGTATAGCATTTCTATATACAAAAAGCAGGCAGACTGAGGTAGAACTTAAGAAAGTTATTCCATTTAGCATAACCACAAAAAGTATACATTGACGGGATGGGAAAGGGTGATGTTATCGGTTGAAGATATTTTGATCAACGGGACTAGGGAGAAATGTTCACATATTGAAATGCTCACATTGTAAGCTAAACAATGTGATTGAATGTATATACAAAAAAAGAAATAAATTAAATAAAAAAGTATATGATACTTAGAAATAAATGTAACTAAAGGAGTTAAAAACCTCCACAAGGAAAACTATGAGAAACTAAAAAATGAAACTGAAAATGACACAAAAAAGGGGAAGGATAGCCCATGTTCCTGGATTGGAAGAATTACTATAATGAAAATGGCAATTCTACTTAAATTATACTACACATTTAATGAAATGCCAATCAAAGTTCCAGACACTTTCTTCACAGATCTAGAAAAGACAATCATAAAGTTTGTCTGGAATCATAAAAGACTCTGTATTGCCAAAGCAATTCTACACAAGAGTGAAGTAGGTGGCATCTCACTTACTGACCCAAAAATATACTACAAAGCTGTGGTAATAAAGGCAGCATGATACTGGCACAGAAACAGACACGTGGACCAATGGAATAGAATAGAGTCTCCAGAAATAATTTCCCAAACATACAGTCAACAGATTTTTGACAAAGGGTACCAGTCAATGAAGTTGGAAAAGGAAAACCTCTTCAACAAATGGTTCTGGAAAAACTGGATTTCCACCTGCAGAAAGATGAACCTGAACCCCTTCCTTTCACCTTTGACAAAAATCAAGTCAAGGTGGATTGAATATCTAAATCTAAGACCTCAAAGTATAAAACTGCTCCTAGAAAACACTGAGGAAACTCTGGGAGACATTGGAGTAGGGCAAGACTTCTTAATTCTTAATTAAGACTCCCAAAGCAAAATCAATAATCCCCAAAGTATACAAGTGGAATTACATCAGACTAAGAAGTTTCTGCATGGCAAAAGTCAAAGTAAATAGTGTGAATCAACAGCCATCAGAATGGGAAAATATTTTTGTTTACTATGTGTCAGATAAGGGACTAATAACCAGAATTCATAAGGAACTCAAGCAGCTGTTCCAAAAAAAGATGGTCAACCATAGAATGAGTTGAAAAAAAAAAAAACTCTCTAAAGAGGACATATGAATAGCTAAAAGGTATATGAAAAAATCCTCAACATCCTTCATTGTAAGGGAAATGGAGATCAAAACAACAATGAGATACCACCTAAGTGCAGTCAAAATGAGTAAGATTAAAGAAACAAGAAATGATAAATGCTGGCAGGGGTGTAGTGAAAGGGGCACTCTCTTACCCTACTGGTGGGAATGTAAATTGGTCCAACCACCATGGAGAAATATTTGGAGATTCCTCAAAAATCTACAAATAGAAGTACCATATGATCCAGCAATCACACTTCTTGGTATGTACCCAAAAGCAGAAGAATTCTTAATTGGAAAAGTGCTTGCACATTGCTGTTTATTGCGGCACTATTCACAATTGCTAAGACATGGAACCAACCCAAATGCCCACCAAGAAATAAATGGATAGAAAAACTGTGGCACATATACTTTATCGAATACTATTCAGCAATAAAAAAAAAAAACCAACAAAACCTTGGGTTTTGACAGAAAGTAGAAGAATATGGAAGATTTACTGCTGAGTCAAGCAAGCAGGCTATGAAGGAAAGACATTGTATGTCCCCACTTAATATATACTGATTGTCTGCACTCTATGACTGAAACTGATTGACTAAAGGATATAGAAACACAGTAAATTGATGTAAATACCAGATATAGTGTGTGTGAAGAGCAGGGTCTGAGGAAGGACATTTAAGAAAAAAAAAATACAGAGGCAAAGCGTTAATGGGACAAAGAAATTTGGTATTATCTGTTGAAGATATGTTATAGTTTTATCAACTGTACTAGGGAGAAATGTTCATGTGTTGAAATATTCACTTTGTAAGCTAAATAATGTGATTGACTGTATAAAAGAAAATGAAATAAAAATGCAAAAAATGAGAATAACATAGAAGTTATACTAGATACCTTTAGATACCCAAACATGCAGAACGTTGGTATTCCCGAAGTTGAAGAAACTAATAAGGGCATAGATAATCTATTCCATAAAATTCTGGAAGTAAAATTTCCAAACTTAGAGAGGCACTCAAATATCCAGACCCAAGAAATACAAAGAATCCCACATAGAATTGACTCAAGAAGATCTTCCCTAAGGAACATCATGGTCAGATTGACCAAAACAACAGACAGAAATAAGATACTAAAATTGAGAAGAGAGAAACATCAAGTTACATTCAAAGGATATCCCTTAAGGATAATGTTGGACCTTTCATAGGAAACAATGCAAGCATTGAAAGTATGGGAAATATATTCAAAGTGCTAAGTGAAAAACAATTTCAATCAAGAATACTATACCCAGCAAATTATCTTTCATATGGGGAAAAAAAGACAAAAACATTCTCTGATAAATAAAACCTGAAAGAATTTACCAACACCATACCAGTTCTCCAAAAAGTGCTGAAGGGAGTGCTATACCAGGAAAACTAAAGTCAGACACACAGAAATAAAAGTACAAGAAACAACTAAGAGAATGTCTAGGCTAATGGTAGGGACAAGTCCAGGGCTGAATGTTAACTTCCAGAATTTAAATGGAAAGGGCAGACCACAGTAATAATGCAAATTCAATAGAAGAGATATTAATTGATTCTGAACTAGTGAAATGATTTTTTTTTTACTTTAGACTAAAACATTAGTGATTTTCTTTAATGCTGTGATTTCCATATTTACAGATTTTTTTCTTCTCTTGATCTGTTGATAGGTTCATCTACCTACTATTTTTTTATTTCTTATTTCTTTATTTCTCTTTATTTTATACATTCAATTACATTACTTAGCTTACAAAGTGAATATTCCAACATGCGTACATTTCTCACCGGTCCAGTTCAACATTCTAGAAAGTATTTTCAATAGATAAATAATCCATTTCTTTGTCCCATAAATGCCATGCCTCTCTATTTCTCTCCTTAATGTCCTTCCTCAGACTCTACTCCTTCACCTGCCCTCTTTCCACACTGTATCCGGTACTCATAACCATTTACTTAGTTTCCATAACCTTTAATCATTCCGTTTAGGTCATAGAGTGTGGCACTCAGTATATATTAAGTAGAGACATATAATGTCTCTCCTTTATAGCCTGGCTAGCCTCAATCAGCAGTAAATCTTCCATATTCATCCACTTTCTGTCAAAAGCCAGGGGCTTCTTGTTTCTGATGACTGAGTACTATTCCATATAGTGCCATTGTTTTTCAATCCATTCATCTGATCATGGGTATTTGGCTTGGTTTCATGTGTTAGCAATTGTGAATAGTGCCGCAATAAACATCAATTTGCAAGCACTTTTCCGATTAAGAAGACTTCTCCCCTTTGGGTATATACCAAGAAGTGGGATTGCTGGATCATATGGTAGTTCTATTTGTAGGTCTTTGAGAATATCCAAATTTTTCTCTAGAGTATCTGGACTAATTTACATTCCGAACAGGAGTGTAGGAGAGTTCCCCTTTCACCACACCTCCACCAGCACTTATCATTTTTTGTTTTTTAAATCCTAGTTCTTCTTGTGCAGGATTGCTTTGGCAATATGAGGTCTATTATGATTCCAGACAAATTTTATGGTTGTCTTTTCTAGATCTGTGAAGACCGTGCCTGGTACTTTGTTTGGGATTGCATTAAATATGTAGATTAATTTGGGTAGAATTGCCATATTGATTATATTAATTCTTCCAATCCATGAACATGGGATGTCCTTCCTTTTTTTGTGTCATTTTCAATTTCTTTTTTTAGCTTCTCATAGTTTTCCTTGTGGAGGTCTTTAACTTCTTTGGTTGGATTTATTCCTAAATATCGAATACTTTTGGTGGCTATGGTAAATGGAATTACTTTTTTCACTTCTATCTCAGTCTGCCTGTTATTCATATATAGAAATGCTAT
>NW_006160107.1:384953-392103 GCF_000334495.1 Tupaia belangeri chinensis | reverse complement strand
GGGTCTGGGACACAAACTGTGGTCGACTATGTGGGAGCCAGCGACATAGCCATTACGCTAACTGCTGGTTCCCGGTATCTTATACTTTTTGTGGCTATAGTAAATGAAATAATTTTTTTCAGTTTTATCTCAGTCTGCCTGCTGTTTTTATATAGAAATGCTATACATTTCTGTATGTTTATTTTGTATCCTACAACTTTACTGTATTCCTGTATTACTTCCCGGATTTTTTTCATTGATAACATTGGGTCTTTTATGTATACAATCATGTCATCTGCAAATCACCTCTTCTTTTCCTATTTGAATGCCTTTATTTTATTCTCATTTCTATTTGCTTTGGAGAGGACTTCCAGTACTATATTGAAAAGGAGTGGAGAAAGTGGGCATCCTTGTCTTGCACCCATTTTTAGTGGAAAAGCTTTCAGCTTTTCTCCATTGAAGATGATGTTAGCCATGGGTTTTTTATAGATAGCTTTTATTGTGTTGGGAAATGACTCTTCTATGCCGATTTTGCTGAGAGTCTTGATTATGAAGGGATGTTGTATCCTATCAAATGCTTTTTGTGCATCAATTGATATGGTCATATGTTTTTATCTTTCTTTCTGTTAACATGGTGTATTACATTTATGATTTTACATATGTTGTACCAACCTTGCAATCCTGGGATAAAGCCTACCTGGTTGTGATGTATAATCTTTTTTTATCAGTTGTTGGATACGATTTGCTAATATCTTTTTGAGAGTCTTTGCATCTATATTCATCTGAGATATTGGTCTATAGTTTTCCTTCCTTATCCTGTCTTTATCTGTTTTGTGAATAATGGTGATAGAGGGTACATAGAATGAATTTGGGAGAGTTTCACCCTTTTAGGTCTTTAGAAATAACTTGAGCAGAATACGGGCTAACTCTTCTTTGAATGTTTTGTAAAATTCAGAGGTGAATTCATCAGGACCAGAGTTTTTCTTCTTTTGGAGGTTATTTATTACTAATTCAATGTCCAGTCTGCTTATCATTCTATTTGGACTCTCTATATCTTCCTTGCTCAATCTTGGTAGATTATATGTGTCCAGGAATTTGTCCATCTCATCCATGTTTTTTTGCTTTTGGTGTATAACTTTTCATAGTATCCTGTAATGATGTTTTGCATTACTGTTATGACTGTTGTTATATTGCCTGCTTCATTGCAAATTTGATTTATCTGTTTCCTTTCTCTCTTCTTCTGAATAATTCTCTTTAGTGGTGTATCAATTTTATTTATTTTTTCAAAGAACCAGCTTTTACTTTCATTTATTTTCTGTATAGTTCATTTATTTTCTATTTCATTTATTTCTGCTTGTATCTTTATTATTTCCTTTCTCTTGGACTTGTTTGGATTTTTTTGCTGTTGCTTTTCTAATTCTCTGAGGCACCATTTACCTTCTTTCCATCTTCTTATTATGTACACTAATTGCTATGAACTTATCTCTTATGACTGCTTTTTCTGTATCCCAGAGATTTTGGAAACTCATGTCCTCATTATCATTGGCCTTCATGAATCTTTTTCTTTCAGTCTTAATTTCTTCAGTAGTTGTGATGTCATTCAGGAGTAGGCTATTTAGTTTCCATGTATTTGTTTATTTTTGAGGATTTCTGTTGAAATTAATATAAAGTTTGATTCCATTATGGTCAGAGAAGATGCTGGATATAGTTTCTATGCCTTTGAATCTATAGAAACTTGCTTTGTGCTCTATCATTTGATCAATCTTTGAAAAGGTTCCATTTGGGGTTAAGAAAATAGTATAGCTCATGGCTTTTGGGTGGAAAGTTCTATAGATGTCTGTTAAGTCCATTTGATTTATGGTATAATTTAGATCCTTTACCTCTTTACTTATTTTTTTGTCTAGATAATTTGTCCAGAGGAGATAGTGGGATGTTGAGATCTCCAACAATTAGTGTGCTGAAGCCTGTCTCTCCTTTTAGGTCTAACAGTCTTTCCTTTACATATTTGGGTGCTCCTCTATTAGGTGCATTGATATTTTCTGGCATTATATTTTCTTTATGGATTAATTCTTTTAGTACAATATAGTGCCCTTCTTTGTCTTGCTGGGGTCCAGCCTCGGTGGGGGTGGATTGACTCGTCAGAAGCGGTGCAGGTGAACAGAAACAAAAATTAGACTAAGACCTCAATGCCTCTTAGCATGTTCTCAGCCGGCCACAGCCAGAGCTAGCTCCAGGCTGCAGCGCTAGTGGCTACCAAACACACATATTTATTGAGGGATGTCTTACAGGAGTAGGAGGGTGAGGGGGGAATAAAAGATTTACTCTATGAATTAGAGAATTCAAGGCACAGGAACAATAATCATAAAACATGATGTCTGTCTTGTATGATTAGGTATAATCAATTACAATTCTCAGGATGAAGAAGTCTATTTGTCTGGTCCATTTTCTTCTTAAATCTTGATTGCTGGACAGGGCCTTTTTGGGTGAGAGGGTCTTGTAGCTCAGCAGACAACACAGGGTGTTTTATTAGCAGTTTTTCATAGTTAACAGCACACAGGGGAGAAACTACTTGTAATTAGGTACTATCTGTTGCTTGCCTCAGGCCAGATAAGAACTTTCAGCTAAGATAGTTACTCTTCCTCCTGGAGCCTTCAGGTTTGTTTATCCTGTCTCTGTTAGCTAGATCTGTCCCTCCTCTATTAACCCACAGGTCCCTGTATTTATTTGCTGGATTCTTTGTCTGTTAATCAGTGAATTCTTGTGCTTATTTGGCCTAATACAAGTTAACTTTGGCTTGTAGCTTTAACAAGGGCTGGGGGCAGTCCTGTGGGGTAAGGAGAAGTGGGAAATTAACAAAAGAAAGAAGGGAAGAAAAAACAGCCTTCTTTATGCATTAAAAAAAGGTTAAAAAAATGAAAACCAGGACACACCTCAGATTCAAAATGGCTTCTGAAATTAGCAAGAGAAAGAAAAGGCCTGATGTGAGAAGTGGTTTAAAATTTAAGTAATTTTAAAAAATTTAAAAAATTAAAGAGAGAGAGACAGACAGAGACAGAGAGGACAGAGGTGACCCTACCTTGTCTGGATGTTTCAGGGGTCTAGGAGATGAGGTTTAGAGCATAACTTTAGTTGCCTTGGTTCCTGAACATGCCAGGACATATCTCAGATTTAAATGGCTTCTTGTCTCAGTGTTTCAGGGGCTTACAATAAGGTTTATTTTTTTTTCCTGAAAGAAAAATATGTTGTGTTAAGAAATTGAAAATTTCCATTGGTAAATATGGTTATATTTCATTTTTTTGCTGTTTTTTAAAAAGAATTATTTATTTATAAGAGAATTTCAAAAATTCATGCAATAAATGAGCTCCATTAGTTTATTGTGGTGCGAAAAAATTTAAATCCATGAACAGTTTTTAAAATAATACATATCTTCCATGAACTTTGAAGACTCCTCATATTATTTTCTTGAGAGACAGAAAGACAAGCACTTTCAACAGAGACTTTCATGATGATCTTATCCCAGCCTTCCCAGTCTTCCCAGCTGGCCAAGATCATGGTATGTACAGGTCAATCAAAGCACTGAATGCTGCTCTTCAATATGGATCCAACATCTCTGAGGGTGTATTATCACAGTGCCATCATGCCTGGGCCAATGTAGTTGTACTTCTAAAACCATTATTTAAATACATACTTCTTAGTGAAAACAGAAGAAGGAAAATCTCCTGACAGTTTTATGAACTCATGCAGCCAGTTCCAAACAGGCTGAGGCTGTTGCTGAAAAGTCTAAGGAACCAAGGAATGAAGTCTTTAGGAGAAAAATCAACTTAAATAAATCTTTACTTTCAAAGACATTGTTGAATATGTAAATCCAGTAATTTTAGGGTCACTCCTGCTTACCAACCTAAAGACATAGGTATAAATTTCTCAAAGTACATCCGGCTTTCTATTCAATGTTTTACAAATTAGGTCATAACCTGACAGTATAAACTTCAGATCTCAGCTTCATACTTATATCTGTTTGAACAAGGATGGATTTATTATTCTCTGAGCTTCCATTTCCTCAATATGAAATGAGAATAATAACACCTTGTTTCCAATGATCATGTGCATTATATACACACAGACATATATTGTTATGTTCTACTACAACCCTATTTGGGGGAGCTTTAATTAGCTCATATGTAATTGGGAAATGGTGTAATAATGGCAGCTTAACACAGAAGTCCCATTGGACTTCACCAGTATATGAATGCCCTCTTCATTAGTATCAACAGCCAATCACAGGACACACTTCCACAGTTGAACATGGCAAGCTCAGAAATATAGCACAGTCCATAATGTCCATTCACCCCTTGTTTCACTTTTCAGCTTAGTACTATTCACTGTTTTGTCCAGGAAGTGCTTATTACAAAGCAGCCTAATCTTTGTCATTTTGCCCTTGCCACATAATCCAGAAACCTCAAAACTCCCTTATATCCTCCCCATCGAGGTACAAATTTATTGGCTTAGGGAGCTGAAAGGTCCAGGAGGTGGGCTGGCTTCTGATATGACTGGATTTAGTGTTTTAACCATGTAATTAAGACTCAGTTTACCTGTAATTTTTTACTTTTCTGTTCCCTGTTTCATTTTCACTCTGTGTCCATTCAATTCCTGCAGAAGTTCCAGTTCTTCATGGTAGCAAGGTTGCAGGGGCAGCTCTAATCTTACATTTTCAGAAGATATGGCTCAGCTCAAAAGACTTTTCCTGTAACTCCTGAACAAGTGTTGAGATTTATTTTGGCAGGGACCAGCAGTTAGTGTGATGGCTATGTTGCTGAATTCCCATGTAGTCAACCGCGGTTCAAGTCCCGTACTTAGTGACTTAAACTCATGCTGGGCTGTGTGCGTGTGAACCCAAGACCCCAAGAGGAGAATGAAGGAGAAGGGATTGCGGTGTGGCCATTCTCCCAGGGGGTGATTTCTCGCTTTCTGTCTCTCTGTCTCTCTCTGTCTTTCTGGCGAGCGCACGCACCCTATGGCAAAACCTCTCCAAAAAAAAAAAAAAAAAAAGAATGTGGAAAAAAAAGTGATTTATTTTTTGGTTTGGTCATTCAGTTCAAATGTCCATCTCTGAATCAATCATTGTAGTCATGGGAATATACAACACACCCAATATCTTAGGCCTGAGTCATAAGTTCTGTCCTCAGAGCCAGAGGAAGGACCCCCATTGGGTTTGGAGCTACTCTACAGAGATGAGAGTCAGAAGCTGTTGCTGGAGAAGAGAGAAGAAATATGAAGGAGATGAGCAACAGCTATGAGGGCTTTCACTGCTGTCAGCATCCTAGTTATTGTTATTTTTTTATAATTATTTATTTCATTTTATTTATTTATTGTTATTTTTCAATTTGACCAAAGAGAAACAGAGAAAGAAAGAGAAAGGGAGCATGAGAAAGCAAGTCACCAGGTCCAGGACCCGAACCATAGTTGACCACATGGGAGTCCAGTGCCCCAACCATCATGCCACCTGCCAGCCCTGCCATCCTAATTATTTTTAAGCTACATTATTTATACATGCTTCCATTGAATCCTTAGCACCTGGTTGCTAGTGGCTGCACAGCACATGCTGGGGGAATGGGCATATTAGTTCAGTCCTTGAAGCTGCCCAACAGGGGTGCCAAGAGTTAGGCACACAAAAGAAGTAAAACACTCATTTGAAGCATAAATAATGCATTCTATTTTAAAGCAGTTCTTCAGACTTTCATTATTAAACTGTTTTGATTCTGTGGTCAGCATTTGCACATGTTATAAAGTAAAGTACATTTTATATTGCTATATAAAGGGATAGTTTTAAGTCTCTCCCTGAGTGAGCAACTCCAACACATTTCAGTTTTAGCCAAATTGGAGTACTTCCAAAGTTCATTTCCAGATGCTGCAAATGCACCTCCTTCCTGGTGTACACACAGAAATGTGTGTGTGTGTGTGTGTGTGTGTGTGTGTGTGTATGTGTGCATTTGACATATCTTTTATACAAACATATTATGTACTATATATAGTATGTATATAATATATATATATATTTAATGTCCAATATCTATATTTTAATACATGTATTTGCATATCTATATCTATATCTATATCTGAGTGTATTTCTCTCTCTCTCTCTGGGCATAATAAGTGTAGATATATAATAGATATAGAAGCGCCTACTGGCGACAGACTGTCCTTCCAGGCCACAGGCACCAGGGCCAACTAGAAGACAGGCACCAGGTCCAACTAGAAGCCTCTGGTCAGCAAGGGACTCTGAGGGAGGGTCATCTCTGACCCCCACCCCACTTCCAGTCTTCCCAGCCCCAGACTCCACCTCCTTGGTAGGTAGATAGAAATTTTTTGTGCCTTTTTTTTCTTTTTTTCCCCTTGGAACCCATCTATTCTATTGCTAATTCCTAGCTCTGCCTCTCTTCACAGACTGTCCTTACAGGCCCAGGCACCAGGTCCAACTAGAAGCCTCTGGCGAAATCGCACACTGCGCATTAGCACGGCGCATGACTTTTTCTTTATCTCTCTCTGTTGTCTTTCATTTCATTTCATATTATCCTCTCCCCTGCACTTCTTACCTTGACAGAGGGACTAGACAGGTCTAGAATCACACATCTGAAATTCTCTAGTGACGCAAGTGTCTCTGGGATCCTCCCTTGTACTGATCAACCTGTGAGAACGGAATCACTGCTTTTTAGACACCTCAGTAGAGTTCTTCTCTTGAGATCTCATTGGTATAAACAACAGAAGAGAGACTTCGGCAAACATCTATTCCCAGCCAAAAAGAAACACTCCTACTCCAAGTAGGAGAAACATTCCCCTAAGAGGTTTTCAAAGGGAATACATCTTCCAATGGCTAGAAGTAGAAAAAGAGCCTCTGGTCTGATTAAACAAGGAAATATGTCTCCAACAAAGGAAAACTCTCCTCCATGTCTCGTAAATATGGAGGACGTTACCAAAATGACAAATAGTTTTGAACATTCATGGTGACCAAATTCTGTGAACTGGAACAGAAAAGAGAAAACGAAATGCAGGAAATTAAGAAGTCTTCCAGGATATGAAGGAAGAAATGGATACTCTGAGAAAGAATCAGGAGGAACTATTAGAGATAAAGTCTATAATACAAGAAATCAAAAACTCTCTGGAAAGTATTAAGAGC
>NW_006160107.1:373425-380789 GCF_000334495.1 Tupaia belangeri chinensis | reverse complement strand
AAACAACAATGAGGTACCACCTAACCCCAGTCAGAATGTCTAAGATTAAAAAAATTAAAAATGCTAAGTGTTGCCAGGGCTGTGGTGAAAGGGGAACTCTTTTATACTGCTGGTGGGAATGTAGATTGGTCCAACCACTCTGGAGAATAATTTGGAGATTCCTCAAAAATCTACAGATAGATCTTCCATATGATCCAGGGATCCCACTGCTCGGTATCTACCCAAAGGACAGAAGAATTCTTCATTGGAAAAGTGCTTGCACATCGATGTTTATTGCAGCACTATTCACAATTGCTAAGTCATGGAACCAACCCAAATGCCCCCGTATGGAGGAATGGATTGAAAAACTGTGGCACATATACTCTATGGAATACTACTCAGCCATAAAAACCAACAGAACCCTGGCTTTTGACAGAAAGTGGAAGAATATGGAATATGTACTGCTGAGTGAGGCAAGCCAGGCTATGAAGGAGAGATATTGTATGTCCCCACTTAACATATACCGTATGTCTGCATTCTATGACTGAAACTGATTGACTAACGGTTGAACAAACACAAGAGATGGGTGTGAATGTCAGACGAGGTGTATGTGTTGGAGTGGGGCCTAACGAAGGATATTTGGAGAAGGGATACAGAGGTAGAGCATTGACAGGATGGGGAGGTGTGGCATTATCTGTTAAAGATATTTTGATCAATGGGTCTGGGGAGAAATGTGCACGTATTGAAATGGTCTCATGGTAATCCAAACAATAATATTGAAAGTATATACAAAAAACAAATAATAAATAATGTGAAAAAAAAGGAAGAAGAAGCACCTACTGGCCACCTTCTTCCTGCCCACAGCAGCAGTGCTTCTAGCTAAGAAGAGACTCCCTCAGTCCTTCAAGAGGCTGAACATGAGTAATAGCTTTGTTGTTGCACCTGTCTTGTTCCTTGGACGTGAGGTCACTGACAAGATTTCTTATGTGTATCAATGTCACAGGAGTTCTCAGAACTTTTGTGCGAAGGCAGATGACATCTTCTCCATGGCCAATTGGCCATGACTCTAGAGACATGTTAACAGACAAACCATAACTCCCACAGACATATAGGCAAGGATGGGTTAGAAGGATAATTTTTTCCTCTTCTATGAAGTACACAGAAGAATCCTTCCTGGCCCCTCTGATAGCTCAGAAATGAATGAACACCTAGAGTTTACATAATGTTTTCTTCTGGATACACTTTTTTTTCCTTTTCTTTTTTATTTTTTTAGAGGTTTTTGCTATAGGGCGTGTGCGCTCGCCAGACAGACAGAAAGAAACATAGAGACAGAAAGCGAGAAATCACCCCCCAGGGGGGATGGTCATGCTGCAATCCCTTCTCCTCCATTCTCCTCTTGGGATCTTGGGCACGCATGCACACTCGCCCTGCGTGAGTTTTAAGCCACCGGGTCTGGGACGCGAACTGCGGTTGACTACGTGAGAGTTCAGCGACATAGCCATTATGCTAACTGTTGGTTCCCACTTCTGGATACACTTTTTAAAAAAGAATTTCTGAAAAGAAGGGTCAGAGAGATGGGAGGAAGATCAAAACTCTGATCTTCAACCTCACCCCGATTTTAGAGCCCTCTGAGAACAATTGGCCTATCACAGCAGTTACCATTGTTTGCATCCTTTTCTCCTCTCTCCACTGACTGCTCCCAGAGGTAACTTGGCAAAAATCAGCTTCAAAGGACTTACTCAATCAGGGTTGCATTGGGAGATTCTGACTCACAAAAGGCAGTTTGGTGAGCAATTTTTTAAAGCTTAGTTTTCATAATAAAGAAAATGGTGAGTTGGAAATTAAGTAGGAACAAACAAACTGGCAAGGAAATGTGTTACAACTGCTAAGTCAGACAGTCATCCACTCACCACCAACTTACCCCATGGAAGCTGCATGTTTGTGTTTCCAAATGGCAAATAGGTTTAGGAACATTGTGATTAAGAGTAAAATTATTTTATTTTTGTCCCAGTTCATAAAGTCTGACCTGAGTTGGACTTTTATATTAATAAATACATTTATATTAATAAAAACATTTCAAACATTCTGTGGTTAAAATATTTATTTTCTTCTTTCTAATTAAAACTAAACTGATGCATTTCACATAGCCCTGGCCCAGGGAAAAATAAAAGTTGCTTTCTAATCTGGTGATATTAGTGTGAAATATTTACTTAATGACCAAATAAACTCAGAGGGCAATTAGAAATCAGGTAAGAACATCATCAATCAGGTGGACTGAAGTTCCTTCCCCTATCCTGGCATTCTTTTCCTTAGTCATACATTTCTCATAAGGGAAAAAATGTAACAGTAGAGAAAAAGAGCAAAAGGAAGAAATAATAAGAAAAACAGAACAGTATGAAAATACATAAAACTTGCATTGACCAAACTCTCAGAGTGGTAAGTGTATCCCTGTGGTAGAGAGCATGTGCTTCTTCACTAATTCTCTAAATATGTGCTACATGCAGAGACATGTACAACTGCTATAGGAGAGATGCAGGCAAAGTGTCATGATACGGTCATGGGTCGCAAACCCAAATGACTATAGAATCTTAGCACACACCATGCTATGTAATCCTGAGCAATGTAACAGAGATGGCAAAGGCAAATAGGAGAGTGCTTGCTTTGTCTAAAGCTTTCACATTTAACTACAAACTTCCTGGACCAGCAGCTTGCATAATGGTTACATTACTGGACTCCCACAGGACTGTGGTTCAAGTCCCAGACCTGGCAGTTTAAAACTCATGCCAGGAGTGTGTGTGTGTGCATGCCCAAGACCCCAAGAAGATAATGAAGGAGAAGGGAGTCTGGCATGGCCTTCCACCTAGGAGGTGATTTCTCACTTTCTGTCTCTCTGTATCTTTGGCAAGTGCATGAACTCTATAGGAAAAATCTCTCAAAAACAAAAACAAACAAAAACCACACAGGATTACAGACCAGGCTGCAGAGTGAGCATCAGGAAGGACAGAGCTGCAGAAAGAACACGGTTCACCTTCCCCTGCACTCCTTTGAATTCTCAGCTTCCTCACCAACATATTTCTGACTTCTGAGTGGAAGAGAGTCAGAAAATAAAGACCAGAGCCTGCCTTAGGACCTCCACTATCTCCTGACCATTTCAGACTTCGTAGTTTCCTGAAGTGTACAGGGAAGCGTCTGCATGGCTCTTTATGTCTTCTTCAGTTGACATCCAGCACCTCAGCTCCAGGTGCATCTGTTCTTTAGAAACTGAGATATGAGAACCCTGGCCTAAGTGACACTGAGACAGGGCCCCTGTACCAGCTCCAGTGCCAGAACCCCCCAAGCCAGAGACAGGAACACCCTGAGCTCTACAGGCACCCCACTTCCATCTTCAGAACCCTACCCTAATAAACACTGAGGCAGGGCCCCCCTGCCCCAACTCCAGCCCTAGCATCCCCAAGCCAGAGAACCCTATCTCTGTCAGCCAGGTAGGATTTTTTCCCCTCCTTCTCTTCTTTCATTTGTAAACTTCTCACTTCTCCTTACCACACAGTAATGCCCTAAACTCTATAGCCACCACACTTCAATCTACAGAACCCTGGTGAAATTGCATGCTCCATTAGTGCGTGGTGTGTGACTTTTTCTTTATTCTCCTTCTTACTTTCTTCCCACTTATTTAGTCCTCTCTTCCTCTATTTCCACACTCCCAGACAGTCTAGATAGGTCTACAATTACGGTTCTGAAATATTCTAGTATTTTAAGACTCTCTGGTATCCTCCCTTTTACTGAACAACCTGAGAAAAAAGAGATACTTTTCTTCATACACCTGAATAGAATACTCCTCCTGGTATCACATTGCTAAATACAACAGAAAAGAGACTTTGGAAGTCTTCAGTCCACTGCAAAAGGGAAAAATACTTGCTCCTATTCGAGGAAAGTTATTATTAAAAGGTATTCCAAAGTGAATACATCTCTCAATGGCTTGATGTAGAAGAGCCTCAGGTCTGAATAAACCAGGAAATATGTCTCCATCAAAAGAACACAATGACTCTCTTCCATTTCTGGAAAAAAACAGAGAATGTTACCAAAGTGTCCAAAAAAGAATTTAGAACACTCTTGGTGACCAAATTCTATGAGTTGGAACAGAAAAGAGACAATTAACTATAGGAGATTAGAAAATCCTTTGACAATATGAAAGAAGAAATGGACACACTAAAACGAATCAGATGGAACTATTAGAGATGAAGTTTGTAATACAGGAAATCAAAAACTCTCTGTAAAGTATTAAAAATCAATTAGACCATGCCAATACTCAAATCTCTGATACAGAAATAAAAATAAAAACTCTGACCTAGAGAAAAACCACCAAAAAGATAGAGAAAATAACAAATAAACATGAGGATAACATATGAGAAATACTAGATTCCATGTGATGCCCCAACATCTGAATATTGGTATCCCAGAAGATGAAGAAACTAATAAGGGCATGGAAAATCTATTCCATGAAATCTTGGAAGAAAATTTCCCAAGTCTAGAGAGGCACTCAAACACCTAGACCCAAGAAATACAAAAGACCCCAAATAGAATCAACCTCAGAAGACTTTCCCCAGGGCACATCTAAGCCAGACTGGCAAAGACTACAGATAAAGACAAGATACTAAAACTGGCAAGAGAGAAACAACAAGTGACTTACAAAGGTCACCCCATCAGGCTAACACAAGACTTCTCTATGGAAACAATGAAAGCAAGAAAAGAATGGGAAGATGTATTGAAGGTGCTAAGAGAGAAACAATTTCAACTAAGATTATTATATCCTGCAAGATTATTCCTCATATGGGAAAAAAGATTAAAATCTCCTAAGACAAACAAAACCTGAAAGAATCTGCCAATACCACACCAGCTCTTCAAGAAACACTGAAGAAAGTACTGTTCCAGGAAAACTAAAGAAGTAGCAGACAGAAACAAAAGGATAAAAGGAAACTAAGACAATGGCTAACTTAAATGTCAGGACAGGTCCAGTAACATTGATAATAACATTGAATGTAAATGTATTAAATCCTTCAATCAAGAGACACAGACTGGTTGAATGAATAAAAAAATGGAAAAGCCTCTAACTGTTGCCTACAGAAAACCCACTTCATGGATAAAACATATATAGACTGAAAGTGAAGGGTTGGAAAAAGGTTTTCCATACAAATGGGAACCACAGAAGAGCTGGTGTCGTGATTCTAGTTTCTGAAAAAAAAAAGTAGGCTTTAAAACAAAAACTGTTTGAAGAGAAAAAGAAGGACATTATATTGTAGGGTCAATCGATCAAGAAAATATAATGCTTACTAATATCTATGCGCCTAACACAGGAGCATCCAAATATGTGAAGGAAAGACTGTTAGATCTAAAAGGGGAGATAGACTGCAACACACTAATTGTTGGAGACCTCAACACTGCCCTATCCCCTCTGGAAAGATCATCTAGACAAAAAATAGGTAAAGAGATAAAGGATCTAAATGATATCATAAATCAAATGGACTTAACACACATCTATTGAACTTTCCAAACAAAATCCATGAGATACACTTTTTTCTCACCCCCGCATAGAACCTTCTCAAAGATTGACCACATCATAGGGCACAAAGCAAGCCTCTACAGATTCAAAAGCATAGAAACTATATCCAGCATCTCCTCCAACCATGATGGAATTAAACTTGAGTTTAATTTAAAGAGAGATGCTCAAAAATACTCAAATACATGGAAACTAAATAACCTATTCCTGAATGACTCCACAACTACTGAAGAAATTAAGACTGAAATCAGAAGGTTCATGGAAACCAATGACAACAAGGACATGAGTTTCCATAATCTTTGGGACACTGCTAAAGCAGTCATGAGATGGAAGTTCATAACAATTAGTGCTCCTAAGAGGAAGATGGACAGATGGCAAATGGATAACCTAACATAATGCCTCAGAGAACTGGAAAAGTAATAGCAAAAAGATCCAAAAATCTCCAGGAGAAAGGAAATAATAAAGATATGAAAAGAAATAAATGAAATAGAAAATAGCGAACTATACAGAAAATAAATAAAAATAAATGCTGGTTCTTTGAAAAGATAAACAAAATTGATACACCACTAGTGAGACTTATTAAGAAGAAGAGAATGGAACCAGGTGAATAAGATCTGCAATCAAGCAGGCAAAATAACAACAGACATAGTAGAAATGCAAAACATCAGAGGATACTATGAACATATGTATGCCAAGAAACAAGACAATCTGCATGAAATGGACAAATTCCTGGACACATATAATCTACCCATATTGAGCCAGGAGGATATAGAAAGTCTGAATAGGGTAATAACAAGCCAACAGATTGAATAAATAACCCCCCAACATAGAAAAGCCCAGGCCATGATGGCTTCATCTCTGAATTCTACAAAACTTTCAAAGAAAAGCTAACCCCTATCCTGCTCAAGTTATTTCAAAGATCCAAAAAGGTAAATCTCTCCTGAATTCATTCTAGGAAACCTCTATCACGTTTATCCTTAAAGCAGAAAAGGACAGGACAAGGAAGGAAAACTATAGACCAATATCCCTGACGAATATAGACGCAAAGATTCTCAACAAGATACTAGCAAATAGTATCCAACAACTTATAAAAAAGATTATACAAAAAATAAAAACCAAAAAACAAAAAACGATTATACATCATGATCGGGTAGGCTTTATTCCAGGAAGGCAGGGTTGGTTCAACATACAAAAAATCATAAAGGTAATAACAGGAAGAAAGATAAAAACCAAAGAGTCATATAGATTGATGTAGAAAAAGCATTTGATAAAATACAACATCCCTTCATGATCAAGACTCTCAGCAAAATGAGCAAAGAAGGGTACTTTCTCACCACAATAAATGCTATCTATGAAAAACCCATAGTGAAGGACCAACGATTAGCATGATGGCAATGTTGCTTTACTCCCATGTAGTCGTCTGCGCTTCAAGTCCCAGACCCAGTGGCTTAAACTCATGCCAGGAGCATGTGTATGCGTTTCCAAAACCCAGAGAGGAGAATGGAGGAGAAGGGATTGAGGCGTAGCCACTGCCCCCACCCTGGGGTGGGATTTCTTGCTTTCTGTCTCTGTCTCTCTCTGGCAAGTGCATGCATCATATGAACCCTATGGCAAAAACGTCTCAAAAAAAAAAAAAAAAAAAAGCTAGCAAACATTATCCTCAATGGAGAAAAGCTGAAAGCTTGTCCACTAAAAATGGGTACAAGACAAGGATACCCACTTTCTCCACTCTTTTTTTCTTTTTTTTCCTTTGGAGAGGTTTTTGCTATAGGGCACGTGTGCTCACCAGACAGAGAGAGACAGAGAGACAGAAAGTGAGAGATCACCCCTC
>NW_006160107.1:373059-373410 GCF_000334495.1 Tupaia belangeri chinensis | reverse complement strand
GCTGCAATCCCTTCTCTTCCATTATCCTCTTGGGATCTTGGGCACGCATGCACATGCGCCCAGCGTGAGTTTAAGCAACCAGGTCCAGAACTCGAACTGCGGTTGACTTCGTGGGAGTCCAGTGACATAGCCATTACGTTAACTGCTGGTCCTGTCCGCTCTTTTTCAATGTAGTACTGGAAGTCCCTGCAAATGCAATCAGAAAAGAGGAAAAAATAAAAGGCATTAAAATAGAAAAAGAAGAGGTGAAACTTTCTCTATTTTCAGATGATATGATTGTATACATTGAAGACCCTATGGTTTCCTTGAAAAAATTTCTGGAAGTAATACATGAATCCAGTAATATTTCAG
>NW_006160107.1:366235-373005 GCF_000334495.1 Tupaia belangeri chinensis | reverse complement strand
CACAAGGAAAACTATGAGGAGCTAAAAAAAGAAATTGAAAACGACACAAAAAAGTGGAAGGACATCCCATGTTCCTGGATTGGAAGAATTAATATATGCAAAATGGCAATTCTACTCAAATTAATCTACCTATTTAATGCAATGCCAATGAAAGTACCAGACACATTCTTCAGAAATCTAGGAAAGACAATCCAAAAGTTTGTCTCAAATCATAAAAGACCCCATATTGCCAAAGCAATTCTACAGAAGAAAAGTAGAATGGTTGGCATCTTACTCTCTGACCCAAAAATATACTACAAAGCTGTGGTAATAAAAACAGCATGGTACTAGCACAGAAACAGACATGTGGACCAATGGAACATAATAGAGTCCCCAGAAATAAATTCCCAAACATACATCAACTGATTTTTGACAAAGGGTACCAGTTAATCCAGTGGGAAAAGGGAAACCTCTTCAGCAAATGGTGCTGGAAAAATGGGATTTCCACTTGCAGAACAATGAATCTGAACCCCTCTCTCTCTTCTGACAAAAATCAAGTAAAGGTGAATCAGATCTAAAGTAAGACCTCAAAATATAAAACTGCTCCTGGAAAACCCTGGGGAATCTCTGGGAGATATTGAGGTAGGCAAAGATTATTATTATTATTTTTTTAGAGAGGTTTTCACTATAGGGCGCGTGCACTTGCCAGTCAGACAGGGAGAGACACAGAGATAGAAAGTGAGAAATCACCCTCCGGGGGGATGGCCACGCTGCAATCCCTTCTCCTCCATTCTCCTCTCAGTATCTTGTGCATGCATGTACATGCACCTGGCGTGAGTTTTAAGCCACCAGGTCTGGGACGTGAACTGTGGTCGACTACATGGGAGTCCAGCGACATAGCCATTATGCTAACTGCTGGTCCTGGCAAAGACTTCTTTAAAAAGACCACCAAAGCACAGTCAATAACCCTCAAAATAGACAAGTAGGATTACATCAGACTAAGAAGTTTCTGCACGGCAAAAAACACAGTAATTAGTGTGAATCGACATTCCTCAGAATGGAAAAATTGTGAACTATGCGTCAGATAAGGGACTGATAACAAGAATACACAAGGAACTCAAGCAGCTGTTCTGGCAAAACATGATCAATTCTATTAAAAGATGGGGCAAAGACTTGAAAAAACCACTCTCTAAAGATGACATATTAATACCTAAAAGGCATATGAAAAAATGCTCAACATCCCTCATGGTAAGGGAAATGTAGATCAAAAGAACAATGAAATACCACCTAATCTCAGTCAGAATTACTAAGATTAAAAAAAAATGATAATTGCTGGTGGGGGTGTGGTGAAAGGGGAACTCTCTTACCCTTCTTCTGGGAATGTAAATTGGTCCAGCCACTGTGGAGAACAATTTGGAGATTTCTCAAAAATCTACAGATAGAACTACAATATGACCCATCAGTCCTAATCCTTGGTATCTACCCACAGACAAAATAATTCTTAATCAGAAAAATGCCTGCACATTGATGTTAACTGCAGCACTATTCACAATTGCTAAGTCATAGAAACAACCCAAATGCCCAAGAACAGATGAATGGATAGATAAACTGTGGCAGATATACTCTGTGGAATACTATTCAGCCATAAAAAAACCAACAAAACCCTGGCTTTTGACAGGAAGTGGATGAATATGGAAGATTTACTGCTGAGTGAAGCAAGCCAGGCTAAGAAGCATAGGCATTGTATGTCCCCACTTAATGTATATGGAATGTCCACACTCTATGATTGAAACTAATTGACTAAAGGATATAGAAACAGTATGTAGATGAAATATCAGATACAATGTGTGTGAAAGAGGCAGGTCTGAGGGAGGACATTTAGGAGAAAAATAGGGAAGCAAAACATTAATGGCACAAAGAAATATGTTATTATCTGTTGAATATATTTTGTAGTTTTATTAACTGTACTCAGGAGAAATGTTCACCTGTTGAAATATCCATTTTGTAAGCCAAATAATAATGTGATTGAATGTATAAAAGAAAATGAAATAAAATAAATAAATAAAAAAGAAAGAAAAACAAAAACAAACTGAGATATCCAGTTTCTAACAACGAAAGTGTAGGTTGCTGTGTGAGCATCAGGGAAACAGAACTGCAGAGAGACTGTGAATCATTGCCTCTCGCATGCCTCTGAATGCTGAGAATTAACTTCAAGAAATTAAAAGTAAACATATAATCCATCAGATAAATAAAAACCACTGAAGATGCACAAAAAATATGAGAAACCAAGACAATATCTCTCCCCTAGTGAAAAGAACAATTTTCCCTTATCCACAGAAAGTGCAATGTCAGATAAATAATTCAGAATATTCATAGTGACAAAAGTAAATGAGATGCAAGAGAATAAGACAATGAGCTCCAGGAGATTAACAAGTCCCTCTATGATTTGAAAAAAGAAATAGACACCATAAAAAGAATCAAATGGGGGACCAGCAGTTAGCGTAATGGCTATGTTCCTGGACTCCCATGTAATTGACCGTGGTTCACATCCTGGACCTGGTGGCTTAAAACTCATGCTGGGTGCGTGTGTGTGCATGCCCAAGATCCTGAGAAGAGGACAGAGGAGAAGGGATTGCAGCATGGCCATCCCCCCCGGGGGGGTGATTTCTCGCTTTCTATCTCTCTATCTATCTCTGTCTGTCTGGTGAGCGCACGTGCCCTATCCAAAAATTTCTCAAAAAAAAAAAAAAAAAGAATCAAATGGAACTGTTAGAGATGAAGACTGTGCTACAGAAAATAAAAATCTTTCTCAAAAGTATTAAAAGCAGATTATATCATGCATAATATTGAATCTCAGATGTAGAAGACAAAACCTGTGAAAAACACACCAAAAAGACTGAGAAAATAATCCCCCAAATTAGAATAATACATGATAAATACTAGATAGTATTAAATGCACAAATATCCAGATAATCAGTATCCTAGAAGGTGAGGAAACTAATAAGTGCATTGATAATCTATTCCATGAAATACTGGAAGAAAATTTTCCAGACCTATAAAATCACTCAAACATCCAAACCCAAGAAATACAAAAGAACCCAAGTAGAATCAAGCCCAGAAGATCTTCTCCATGACACATCATAGCCAGACTGACCAAAACCATAGATAAAGACAAACTACTAAAACTGGCAAGAATGAAATGTCAAGTTACCTACAAAGGTTATCCTATGAGGTTAATTTCAGACCACTTACTAAAAAAAAGCAAATAAGAAAAGAATTGGAAAATATAGTCTAAGAGTTAAATGAGGAGCCCTGTGTGGGTGGGCTCTAGGGTAAGTTTGTGCTCAGTATCTAGGAACAACTTTGAAACTTTTGGACTCTGTCACCCACTGTTCTAGAAGCCGGGTCTCACCCTGCCTGCCTGCTGGGAGTCTTCAGCCAGTCTGGGCAGGCTTCAGGATCAATCCACACGTGGGGCCTGGAAGCAACTTTGGAACTTTTGGTATACCAATCTGCATGCTGTGCTTTGCAGTGTGTGAATTGAACCTCTTCACCAACTTATAGCTCCTTGGATTGCTAGTGAATCTTTGGTACAGGAGCCATATACCTGAAGTTACCTATAACTGATCTTACCTGGGAGACAGGTCATCCAATAGGAACACACCTGGGTACTAAGGCTGAAATATCCTCTACCAACACAACATAATCTACTCCAATAAATAGAAAAAAGTGAATACTGCATCAGATGACTAGATACCAGCACAGATCCTAAAGAAACATGAGAAAAAAGGTGGTAGCTCATTCCCAGGTGAGCATAACAAGCCCTCACCAACAGTGGACAGCACAGAGAAATACACAGAAATGTAAGAAAAAAAATTCTGAATATTAGTGACAAAACTCAACAAGATACAAAAACAATCAGTTCCAGGAAATGAGAAAATCATTTCAGGACATGAAAGAAAAATTTAATAAAGAAACAGACATCCTAAAAAAATTACACAGAACTTCTAGAAATGAAGAATAAAATAAAAGAAATTAAAGTTTCCCTAGAAAGCATTAACAACAGATTAGACCATGCAGAAGAAACAATTTCTGACCTCGAAGACAAAGTCTCCAGATAGACCAAATCATCAAAAAAAAAAAATCAAACAATAAAAGAAAATGAGGACAACATACAGAAAATTCTAGACACCATGAAATGCCCAAATACCTGTATAATGGGTATTCCATAAGGCGAAGAATCTTCTAAAGGCTGATAAAGCTCTTTCATGAAATACTTTCTGAACAATTTTCCAAATATAGAGAAAAATAAAGAAATTCAGACCCAAGAAATTAAAAGGACCCCAACAGAATTAACAAAAATATCCTCCCCCAGCACATCACAGCCAGATTGAGAAAAATTAAAGACAAAGAGTTCCGGACACCAGGCAGACTGAGGTTGCAGGCCTGACCCATCAGAATCTTCACACATCCCCACCGTTCCTCCTCCTTGGACCTCAGGTTGATTGTCTGGGACTTTAAAGCGAACTCCCACCCCACCCCACCGGCAACCCAGATCGAGCCGGTCAGCAGTTCCGGACACCAAGTGGACTGAGGCTGCAGGCCAGACCAACCTGGTCCTGTCACTCATCTTCTGACCCTTTCCCACTAGCCTTTGGACTCTTAGAAGTTTGGTGATTTGCGCGCCGCGTGATTTCCTTTTTTCTTTTCTTTTCTTTTCTTTTCTTTTCTTTTCTTTTCTTTTCTTTTCTTTTCTTTTCTTTTCTTTTCTTTTCTTTTCTTTTCTTTTCTTTTTTTTCCCACTCTTGAGGTATTTAGGTCAGTTGGAGGCTCACCACTCCTTAGAAACAGGGTGGACTTTGGGCTATCTGGGGCTCGTGGAAACAATTAATGGTAATTGTGAACAACAGGTAGGCCAACCATAAGAGAAACCATCAATTTTCTAATCTTATACATCTTTTAACAGTCAGACTTACCTTAAATAAGTTAGGAAGAAACATATAGATTCCCTGATGACTAGAAACAATCGCAGAGGCTCAAGAAATATGACCAACCAACAACAGGCCCCTCCCTCAAGGGAAATTATCAAGCTATGAGGAAGTCCTTTAATGACTTGAAAGAAGAAATGGATACCCTAAACAAGAACCAGATGGAACTTCTAGGTTTGAAGAATGTGATAGAGGAAATCAAAACCTCCCTTGAAAGCATTAAATGTAGGTTAGACCAGGCAGAAGACCGAATCTCTAACGTAGAAGACAAAACATCTGACCTAGATAAAAGTATCAAGAAGATTGAGAAAACAACCATGAAAAATGAGGATAATATACGAGGAATACTGGACACCATCAAGCGCCCCAACATTCGGATAATTGGTATTCCGGAGGAGGAAGAAAATAATAAGGGCCTGGAAAATTTATTCCATGAGATCCTGGAAGAAAACTTTCCAAATCTAGAAAGGCATTCAAATATCCAGACCCAAGAAATACAGAGGACCCCAAGTAGAATCAACCCAAGAAGATCATCTCCAAGGCACATCATAGCCAGACTGGCAAAAACAACAGATAAAGACAAGATACTAAAGTTGGCAAGAGGGAAACGCCAGGTTACTTACAAAGGTCACCCCATCAGGCTAACATCGGATCTCTCAGCAGAAACAATGCAGGAAAGGAAAGAATGGGGAAGCATAGTCAAAGTGTTGAGTGAAAAACAATTTCAACCAAGAATACTATACCCGGCAAAATTATCTTTTATATGGGAAAAAAAGATAAAAACATTCTCAAATAAACAAAATTTGAAGGAATTTACCAACACCAGACCAGCTCTTCAAGAGGTTTTGAAGGGAGTACTATACCAGGAAAACTAAAAAATCAGAGACAGTTATACGAGAACAAAAAACAACTAAGAAAATGGCTCACTTAATGATAGGATCAGGTATGGAAATATCGATAATTACATTGAATGTCAATGGATTAAATTCCCCAGTTAAGAGACATAGACTAGCTGAATGGATAAGAAAACAGAAACCCTCTATCTGTTGCCTACAAGAAACTCACTTTATGGATAAAGATATACATAGACTAAAAGTCAAGGGCTGGAAAAAGATATTCCATGCAAATGGAAATCAAAAAAGGGCTGGAGTAGCTATACTGATCTCAGAAAAAATAGATTTCAAGACAAAGACTGTAAGAAGAGACAAAGAAGGGCATTATATTATAGTAAATGGGGTAATCCAGAAGAAGACATAACCCTTAAAAATATCTACGCACTCAACTCAGGTGCACCTAAATATGTGAAGGAAAAACTACTGGAGCTAAAAGGAGAGATAGGGAAAATACTATAATAGTTAGAGATCTCAACACCCCATTATCTCCTATAGACAGATCTTCTAGGCAAAAATAAATAGAGAGATACAGGACTTAAATGATACTATAAATGGAATGGGCTTGACAGATATCTATAGAACTTTCCACCCTACATCCACAACATATACATTTTTCTCACCCCAGCATGGAACCTTTTCAAAGATAGATCATATGTTAGGACACAAATCAAACCTTTACAGATTCAAAGGCATAGAAACTGTATCCAGCATCTTCTTGGACCATGATGGAATTAAACTCAAGATTAATTTAAAGAAACAAGCCCCAAAATACATGAAAACATGGACACTGAACTTCTGAATGACTTCTTCACTTCTGAAGAAATTAAGGCTGAAATAAAAAAAATATGGAAACAAATCATAATGAGTACACAAGTGTCCAGAATCTATGGGACACAGCAAAAGCAGTCAT
>NW_006160107.1:352594-363530 GCF_000334495.1 Tupaia belangeri chinensis | reverse complement strand
TTATTAACTGTTGATGATGACATATATAGTATTCTCAACTAGATTGGTCTGAGAAGTATTTCATGATGGGTAAAGTCTTTTTATAAGCAAAATGAGAAATAGCGATTGACTGTTTTCAAAAATAGAATAATAATAATAATAATTGGGAAAATCATAGAAAAGATATTGAATGTTGAAGCGGGGAGATTAATGTCTGTGTATTGACTGACATGCATGGCATTCCCTTTTGAAAAAGCCATGTAATACACTGTAACGTTATATGTAATGTAAGATTATGATGATAATAAAAATAAAAAAAAAGAAAAAAAAGAAAAATTACAGACAAAGACAATATTCTAAAAGTGGTAAGGGAGAAATGCCAAGTTACTTATAAAGGCTATGCCATTAGGGTAACATCAGACCTCTCAACTGAAACAGTGCAGGGAAGGAAGAAATGGGAAGATATACTCAAAGTATTAAAAATTTCAACCAAGAATACCATATCCAGCAAGATTATCCTTCAAATGTGAAGAATAAATGAAATTATACTCTGATACACAAAAATTGAAAGAATTCACCAATAATAGACCAGCTCTGCAGGAAGTGCTGAGGGGAGTGTTATATCAGGATAACTAAAGAGAGACAAACAGAAATAGGAGAACAAAAAACAACTGAGAAAATGACTAACAAATGACAAGGGTAAATTTAGAAATGTCAATAATAACATTTAGTGTTAATGGATTAAATTATCCTATTAAAAGATACAAATTGGTTGAATGGATTTTTTTTAAAAAAGCCATCTATATGCTGTTTACAAGAAACACACCTCACTTACCAGGACATACATAGACTGAAAGTGAAAGGCTGGAAAAAGATTTTCCATGCAAATGGAAACCAAAAAAAAAAAAGGCTGGAGTAGTGATGCTGGTATTAGACAAAATAGACTTAAAGGTGAAAGATGTAAGAAGAGGCAAAGAAGGACATTAATATAGTACTAAAAGGATTGGTTCATAAAGAAACTATAACATTTGTAAATATCTATGCACCTAACACCGGCACACCTAAATACATCGAAGAGACTGTTGGATCTCAAGAGAGAGATAGATTACAACACAATAATTGTTGGGGCTCTCAAAACCCCACTGACTCCTCCAGACAGATCATCTAGACAAAAAATAAACAAAGAAATACAAAAACTAAATGATTCCATACTTGAAATGGACTTGACAGACATCTATAGAGTATTTCATATAACTACCACAAATACACATTTTTCTTACCCCTGCATGGAACATTTTCTGTTTGACCACATGATAAGACAAAAAAAAATCCTTTACAAACTCAGAGGTATACCCCAGTTCCATCTCCTGGCCCCTGGCCAGCAAGGGACTTTGAGGAAAGTCCACCACTGGTCCCAGCATCAGCTCCAGCTAGCTCTTCCAACCCCAGAGGGCTCCCCTCTCAGAAAGATATGCAGTTTTTTTCTCTTCTGTCTTTTGTTAATTTCCTAAACCTCTTTGCCCCACAGACTGGCCTCCACTCTCCAGCAGAGTATCAGTTCCATCTCTTGCCCTGAGACTTTTTCTTTATTCTGCTTCATACTCTTTTCTTCCCTTTTATATTGTCCTTTCCTCTACATCCCCCACCCTCCCAGAGGGACTATACAGGTCTAGAAACAGTTCTGAAATATCCTAGTATTGTAAGGCACCCTTGGATCCTCCCTTTTACTAAACCACCTGCAAAAAAGGAGATTCTTCTCTTCAAACGCCTGAATAGAACACTCCTCCTGAGACCACATTGCTAAACACAACAGAAGAGAGACTTAGGCACACATCAGTTCACATCAAAAGGAAAATACACTTGCTTCTCGTCAAAGAAACATTCTCCTAAAAGGTATTCAAAGGTGAATACATCTACCAATGGCTAGAAGTAGAAGAGCCTCAGGTTTGAATAAACCAGGAAATATGTCTCCATCCAAAGAACACAGTAACTCTTTTCCATCTCTCGATAAAACAGGGGAAGTTACTAAAATGTCAGAGAAAGAACATTCATCATGACAAAATTTTATGAGTAGAAACAGAAAAGAGACAAGGAACTACAGATTAGGACATCCTTCCACGATATGAAAGAAGAAATGGACACTCTAGGAAACAATCGGATGGAACTATGAGAGAAGAAGTCTGGGTACCAGCAGTTGGCATAATGGGTATGTTGTTGGACTCCCATGTAGTTGACTGTGGTTTGATTCCCGGACCTGGTAGCTTACACTAATGCAGGGTGGGTGTGCATGCATGCCCAAGATCCCAAGAGGAGAATGAAGGAGAAGGGATTGCAGCATGGCCATCCTCCCTTAGGGGTTATTTCTTGCTTTCTGTCTCTCTGTCTCTCTCTGTCTCTCTGATGAGCACACACACACTATAACAAAAGTCTCTCCAAAAAAGCGAGAGAGAGAGATGACGTCTGTAATAAAAGAAATCAAAAACTCTCTCAAAAGTATTAAAAGTTGATTAGACCATGCCAAAGATCAAATCTCTGATGTAGAAGATAAAACTTCTGACCTAGAAAAAAAAAACACCAAAAAGTTAGAGAAAATAACTAAAAAAACCATGAGGATTATATACAAGAAATACTAAATTCCATTATATGTACAAGCATCTGAATAACTGATATCCCAGAAGGTCAAGAAACTAGTAAGGGCATGAAAAATCTATTCCATAAAATCTTGGAAGAAAATTTTCCAAGTCTAGAGAGGCTTTCAAACATCTAGACCCAAGAAATACAAAGGACCCCAAATAGAATGAACCCCAGAATATCTTCCTAAAGGCACATATTAGCTAGATTGGCAAAGACCAGAGATAAAGACAAGATATTAAAACTGGCAAGAGAGAAACAACAAGTGACTTACAAAGGTAACCCCATCAGGCTAACACCAGATTTCTCTATGGAAACAACACAAGCAAAAAAAGAATGGGAAGATGTATTGAAAGTGTTAACATAGAATCAATTTCAACCAAGATTATTATATCCTGCAAGATTATTCTTTATTTTATTTTTTTATTATCATCATCATAATCTTCTTTATATTACATTGGATTACATATAACTTTATAGTATATTACATTGTTTTTTCAAAAGGAAATGCCATGCATGTCCGTCAGTACAGAGACATTAATCTCCCCACTTCAACATTCAATATCTTTTCTATGTTTTCCCCAATCATTATTTTTATTATTCTAATTATTTTTTAAAACAGTCAATTGCTATTTCTCATTTTGCTTGTAAAAATACTTTGCCCATCATGAAATACTTCTCAGACCAATCCAGTTGAGAATACTATACATGTCATCATCAACAGTTAATAAGCCCTATCTGTTTCTCACTAACATCCTGTCTCTCTATTGTTCACTTGCTATCTTTCTCTATCCTCTTCTCTTCACTTACCCCATTCCACACTGTCCTATTCTCATTAAGTACCTTCACTGTTTTTATGTCCTCCGAATTTTTGCTCTCTATTATAGAGTGCGGATAGTCGGTATATATTGAGTGGATACATACAATATCTTTCTTTCATAGCCTGGCTTACTTCACTCAGCAATAGATCCTCCATATCTGACCATTTTCTATCAAATTCCAGGGTCTTGTTATTTTTTATGGCTGAGTAGTATTCCATAGAGTATATATACCACACTTTTCCAATCCATTCATCAGTTTGTGGACATTTAGGTTGGTTCCATGTCTTGGCAATTGTGAATAATGCTGCAATAAACATGGATGTGCAAGCACTTTTCTGACTGAGCGTTCTCCTGTCTTTTGGGTAAATACCCAGAAGTGGGATTGCTGGATCAAATGGTAGTTCTATTTGTAGATCTTTGAGGAACCTCCATATTGTTCTCCACAGTGGTTGAACTAGTTTACATTCCCACCAACAGTGTAGGAGGGTTCCCTTTTCACCACATCCCCGCCAACACTTATCACTTTTTATATTCTTAATCTTTGCCATTCTGACAGGGGTTAGGTGGTATCTCATTGTGGTTTTTATCTGCATCTCCCTTATGATGAGGGATGTCGAGCATTTCCTCATATGCTTTTTGGCTGTTCGTATGTCTTCCTTAGAGAGACTTTTGTTCAGCTCACTTTCCCATCTTTTAATCGGGTTAATCATTTTTTTTCGCATAAGGCACTTGAGTTCCCTATGTATTCTCGTTATCAGTCCCTTGTCTGAGGCATATTTAACAAAAATATTTTCCCATTCTGAGGGTTGTCGGTTCACACTTGTTACTGTGTCCTTTGCTGTGCAGAAACTTCTTAGTCTAATATAGTCCCACTTGTCTATTTTAGGGATTATTGCCTGTGCTTTGGGAGTCTTATTTAAGAAGTCTTTGCCTACTCCAATGTCTCCCAGAGTTTCCCCAGCATTTTCCACAAGTAGTTTTATTGTCTGAGGTCTTAGGTTCAGATCTTTGATCCATTTTGAGTTGACTGTTGTTAATGGTGAAAGATGGGGGTTCAGTTTCATCTTTCTGCAGGTGGATACCCAGTTTTTCCAGCACCATTTACTAAAGAGGTTTTCCTTTTCCCAATGGATTGACTGATATCCTTTGTCAAAGATCAGTTGGCTATAAGCTTTGGGAGTTATTTCTGGGGTCTCTATTCTCTTCCATTGGTCCACATGTCTGTTTTTATGCCAATACCATGCTGTTTTGATGACCACAGCTTTATAGTATATCTTGGGATCAGGGAGTGATATGCCTCCTACTCCATTCTTCTTACGCAGGATTGCTTTTGCAATACGAGGTCTTTTATGGTTCCAGACAAATTCTATAATTGTCTTTTCTAGATCTCTGAAGAATATCTCTGGTATTTTGATTGGAATTGCATTAAACATGTAGATTAATTTGGGTAGAATTGCCATTTTGATTATGTTAATTCTACCAATCCAGGAGCATGGGATGTCCTTCCACTTTTTTATGTCACTTTCAATGTCTTTTTTAAGATTCTCGTAGTTTTCTTTATAAAGGTCTTTGACTTTCTTAGTTAGGTTTATCCCTAGATATCTTATACATCTTGTGGCTACGGTGAAAGGGATTCCTTTCTTCAGCTCTGCTTCATTCAACTTGTTGTTCATAAATAGAAATGCTATAGATTTTTGGATATTGATTTTGTATCCTGCCACCTTACTGTATTCACTTATTACTTCAAGCAGTTTTTTCATGGATACCTTTGGGTCTTCTAAGTATACCATCATGTCATCTGCAAATAAAGATATTTTCAACTCTTCTTTGCCTATTCGAATGCCTTTAATACTGTTCTCTTCTCTGATTGCAATAGCTAAGACTTCCAGTACTATATTAAAGAGCAGTGGAGAAAGTGGGCAGCCTTGCCTAGTACCTGTTTTCAGAGGAAAAGCTTTCAGCTTTTCCCCATTCAGTATAATATTAGCTGTAGGTTTTTCATAGATTGCTTTTATTGTGTTCAGAAATGACCCTTCTATACCAATCTTACTGAGAGTCTTAATCATAAAAGGATGTTGTATTTTATCAAACGCTTTCTCCGCATCAATTGAGATGATCATATGGTTTTTATCTTTCTTTCTGTTAATGTGGTGTATTACATTTATGGTCTTGCGTATATTGAACCACCCTTGCATCCCTGGTATAAAGCCTACCTGGTCGTGATGAATGATCTTTGTTATATGTTGTTGGATACGATTTGCGAGTATCTTGTTGAGAATTTTCGCATCTATATTCATCAATGATATTGGTCTGTAGTTTTCCTTTTTTGTCATATCCTTATCTGTTTTGGGGATGAGGATGATGGAGGCTTCATAAAATGAATTTGGAAGGTTTCCTTCCTTTTGAATCTTTAGAAATAATTTTAGTAAGATAGGGGTTAATTCTTCCTTGAAAGTTTTGTAGAATTCACAAGTGAAGCCATCTGGGCCTGGGCTTTTCTTTGTTGGGAGATTATTAATTACTGATTCAATCTCCTGGCTTGTTATAGGTCTATTCAGATTCTCTATGTCTTCCTGATCCAATCTTGGTAGTTTATATGCATCCAGGAATTTGTCCATCTCCTCCAGGTTATCTTGTTTGTTGGCGTAAAGTCGCTCATAGTATCCTCTAATGATATTATGTATTTCTGCTATGTCCGTGGTAATATTGCCTGTTTCATCACATATTTGATTAATCTGGTTTCTTTCTTTCTTCTTCTTGATCAGTCTAGCCAATGGAGTATCAATCTTGTTGATCTTTTCAAAGAACCAGCTTTTGCTTTCATTTATTTTCTGTATGGTTCGTTTATTTTCTATTTCATTTATTTCTGCTCGAACCTTTATTATTTCTTTTCGCCTGGCATTTTGGGGGTTCGTTTGTTGTTGTTTTTCCAGTTCTCTGAGGCATGATGATAAGTTATCTACTTGCCATCTTTCCATCCTTTTCTTATGTGCACTAATTGCTATGAATTTCCCTCTTATGACTGCTTTTGCTGTGTCCCATAGGTTCTGGACACTTGTGTCCTCATTATCATTTGTTTCCATAAATTTGTTTATTTCAGCCTTAATTTCTTCAGTAGTGAAGAAGTCATTCAGAAGTAGGTTGTTCAGTTTCCATGTGTTCGTGTGTTTTCGGGGTTGTTTCTTGAAATTAATCTTGAGTTTAATTCCATCATGGTCAGAGAAGATGCTGGGTACAGTTTCTATGCCTTTGAATCTGTAAAGGCTTGATTTGTGTCCTAATATATGATCTATCTTTGAAAAGGTTCCATGTCGGGGTGAGAAAAATGTATATGTTGTGGATGTAGGGTGGAAAGTTCTATAGATATCTGTCAAGCCCATTCCATTTATAGTATCATTTAAGTCCTGTATCTCTCTATTTATTTTCTGTCTAGAAGATCTGTCTATAGGAGATAACGGGGTGTTGAGATCTCCAACAATTATAGTATTTTTCCCTATGTCTCCTTTTAGCTCCAGCAGTCTTTCCTTCACATATTTAGGCGCACCTGAGTTGGGTGCGTAGATATTTATAAGGGTTATATCTTCTTGCTGGATTACCCCATCTACTATTATATAATGCCCTTCTTTGTCTCTTCTTACAGTCTTTGTTTTAAAATCTATTTTGTCTGAGATCAATATCGCTACTCCAGCCTTTTTCTGATTTCCATTTGCATGGAATATCTTTTTCCAGCCCTTGACTTTTAGTCTATGTATATCTTTATCCATAAAGTGAGTTTCTTGTAGGCAACAGATAGAGGGTTTCTGTTTTCTTATCCATTCAGCTAGTCTATGTCTCTTAACTGGGGAATTTAATCCATTGACATTCAATGTAATTATCGATATTTCCATACCTGATCCTATCATTAAGTGAGCCATTTTCTTAGTTGTTTTTTGTTCTCGTATAACTGTCTCTGATTTTTTAGTTTTCCTGGTATAGTACTCCCTTCAAAACCTCTTGAAGAGCTGGTCTGGTGTTGGTAAATTCCTTCAAATTTTGTTTATTTGAGAATGTTTTTATCTTTTTTTCCCATATAAAAGATAATTTTGCCGGGTATAGTATTCTTGGTTGAAATTGTTTTTCACTCAACACTTTGACTATGCTTCCCCATTCTTTCCTTTCCTGCATTGTTTCTGCTGAGAGATCCGATGTTAGCCTGATGGGGTGACCTTTGTAAGTAACCTGGCGTTTCCCTCTTGCCAACTTTAGTATCTTGTCTTTATCTGTTGTTTTTGCCAGTCTGGCTATGATGTGCCTTGGAGATGATCTTCTTGGGTTGATTCTACTTGGGGTCCTCTGTATTTCTTGGGTCTGGATATTTGAATGCCTTTCTAGATTTGGAAAGTTTTCTTCCAGGATCTCATGGAATAAATTTTCCAGGCCCTTATTATTTTCTTCCTCCTCCGGAATACCAATTATCCGAATGTTGGGGCGCTTGATGGTGTCCAGTATTCCTCGTATATTATCCTCATTTTTCATGGTTGTTTTCTCAATCTTCTTGATACTTTTATCTAGGTCAGATGTTTTGTCTTCTACGTTAGAGATTCGGTCTTCTGCCTGGTCTAACCTACATTTAATGCTTTCAAGGGAGGTTTTGATTTCCTCTATCACATTCTTCAAACCTAGAAGTTCCATCTGGTTCTTGTTTAGGGTATCCATTTCTTCTTTCAAGTCATTAAAGGACTTCCTCATCTCCTGGAGCTCCTTGTCTCTTTTCTCTTCCATCTCAGTTAGTTTGGTCACTACAAATATTCTGAATTCCTTATCAGACATGTCCACGACGTCCATTGTATTGACTGTGGGTGATGTAGGATTGATGATTTCCCTTGACGGAGAGGCCTTTTGTTGGTTGCTCATATTTCTTGAGCCTTTGCGATTGTTTTTAGTCATCAGGTAATCTATATGTTTCTTGCCAACTTATTTCAGGTATCTCTGATTCATAAAAGTTGTACAGGCTTAGAAGATTGATGATTTCTCTTATGGTTGGCCTACCTATTACTCACAATTACCATTAACTGTTGCCACTAGCCCTGGAAGGCCCAAAGTGCTCGCTGTTTCTAAGGAGTAGTGAGCCTTCAACTGACCAAACAAGCAACACCCCAAGAGCAAAGAAAAACAAAATGGAAAAAGAAAATCGCGCACCGCGCGCTACTCAACTCACCAAAATTCAAACACTCCAAAGGCTAGTGGAAATGGATCAGACAATGAATGTTTCGGGTGGGGAGGGGTGGGGGTTCGCCTTAAAGTCCCAGGCAACCAACCTGGGGTCCAAGGAGGAAGAACGGTGGGGATGCGTGGAGTTTTGGTATGGTCGGGCCTGCAGCCTCAGTCCACCTGGTGTCTGGAACTGCTGGCCGGCTTGATCCGGGTTTCGGGTGGAGAGGGGTGGAGGTTTGCCTTAAAGTCCCAGGCAACCAACCTGGGGTCCTGGAGTCCTGGGGTCCAAGGAGGAAGAACGGTGGGGATGCGTGGAGTTTCAGTAGGGTCGGGCCTGCAGCCTCAGTCCGCCTGGTGTCCGGAACTGCTGGCCGGCTCGATGCGGGTTTCAGGTGGGGAGGGGTGAGGGTTCGCCTTAAAGTCCCAGGCAACCAACCTGGGGTCCTGGGGTCCTGGGGTCCAAGGAGGAAGAACGGTGGGGATGCGTGGAGTTTCAGCAGGGTCGGGCCTGCAGCCTCAGTCCGTCTGGTGTCCAGAACTGCTCCAAGATTATTCTTCATATGAGGAAAAAAAAAAAACTAAAATCTCTCAGAAAAACAAAACCTGAAAGAATTTGCCAACACCAGATCAGCTCTTCAAGAAACCCCAAAGAGAGTGCTGTTCCAAGAAAACTATAGAATGAAAAGCCAGAAATAAAGGAGTATAAGGCAACCAAGACAATGGCCAACTTAAATGTTGGGACAAGTCTGGAAATATTGATAATAACATTGAATGTCAAAGGTTTAAATTCTCCAATCAAGAGACACAGACTGCCTAAAAACCAGAATGGATAAAAAAACAGAAACCCTCTATGTGTTACCTCCAGAAAACCCACTTCATGGATAAAGACATACATAGACTGAAAGTGAAGGGTTGAAAAACATTTTTCATGCAAATGGGAACCAAAAAATAGCAAGAGTAACAGTACTAATTTCTGACAAAATAGGCTTTTTTATTATATTTAAATTTTCTTTTCTTTTATACATTCAATCACATTATTATTTGGCTTACAAGATGGATGTTTCAACAGGTGAATATTTCTCCCAGGTACAGTTGTTATCTTCAACAGATAATGCCACATTTCTTTGTGCCATTAACGCTTTGCCTCGCTATTTTTCTTCTAAATGTCCTTCCTCAGACCCTCCTCCTTCACACTCGCTATTTCTGGTATTTACATCTATTAATTGTATATCTATATGTTTTAGTCAATTAGTTTCAGTCAGAGGGCAGACACTCGGTATATAGTAAGTGGGGACATGCAATGCCTCTCCTTCATAGCCTGGCTTCCTTCACTCAGCAGTAAATCTTCCACATTCATCCACTTCCTGTCAAAAGCCAAAGTTTTTTTTTTATGGTTGAATAGTATTCCATTGAATATATGTGCCACAGTTTTTCTATCCATTCATTTGTTCGTGGGCATTTGGCTTGTTTCAATGACTTACCAATTGTGAATAATGTAGCAATAAACATCCATGTGCAAGCACTTTTCTGATTAAGAATTCTTCTGTCCTTTGGATAGATACCAAGGAGTGGGATTGCTGGATCAGATGGTATTTGTATTTGTAGATTTTTGAGGAATCTCCAAATTGTTCTCCACAGTGGCTAGACCAATTCACATTACCACCAGCAGTGTAAGACTTACCCTCTGCCCACACCCTCGCCAGCACTTATTTATCATTTTTTTTAATTTTTAAATTTTTTTTATTTTAGTCATTCTGACTGTGGTTAGGTGGGATCTCATTACAGTTTTGATCTGTATTTCCCTTTCAATGAGGGATGCTGAGCATACCTCTCACACCACCTCTGGTGTCCACAATTGTCCTCCATTCCCTTTCCACTCACATTGCATTGATCACACAATTTCCTACATAACCTAACTACTTTCAATGGTGAGTTCACTCATTACTACTAAGAAAACCAGTTTTAACTTAAATCAAAGAAATGCCAAGGAACTTTGCTTAAAGCCAGGAAACAGGTTAGGATTCTGTTCAAATGGTAGGTGCATGAACCTATCAGTCTCATGTACTTTTATCTTCTGTTCTGGTTCAATTTTCCTGATTAAATTCTGGGATATAATATTCAACTCCAGACTTGTTCCTATGATTAAGTTGGCTACTTTCTTAGTTTTTGGACTCCATGGATCTGTGTTTATCCTGATACAGCACACCCTTGAGAACTTCTTGGAGATCTGGTCTGGTGCTGGTAAATTCTTTCAGGTTTTGTTTATCTGAGAATGTTCTTGTCTTTTCTTCCCACCTGAAAGATAATCTTGC
>NW_006160107.1:349740-351960 GCF_000334495.1 Tupaia belangeri chinensis | reverse complement strand
AATGTTCAGGAGCAAGCAGACAGAGGTGATCTAGAATCTCTTTGCTGTTCTATTGTGATCGCTGGTGCAGCAGATTCAGTAGATAGTGGGGAATATTTTAACCCTATTAGTATGTGGATGTTTAGCTACAGTGCTCTTACATCCATCTAAAAACACGTTGAAAGGATATTGGAGGGTGGAGAGACAAGGAAAAGGAAAATCAAACAGAGATAGAAAAACAACAAAAAGAGAAAAAAAGACAAAAAATTTAAAAATTTAGAAATATGTAATTACTGTTCTTTTTTTTTTAAAAAAAATAATCACAAAATAGAAAACTGTGTGGCATGGTGCGCTTTGTGCCGCGCGAAAAATCTAGTTTACTGGAGCCATGTGGAACATTCTCCTGAAGGCCCGGCTTCTTCTGCCTGGATGGGAGGAGCAGAGTGAAAATTAACAATAAAAAAGGTGGAGCTAAGAGCCAGAGAAAAACTGTAAAAAAAAGGGGAAAAAAAAAAATTTCCAAAAAAAAAAAAAAAAAAAGGGAAGACAGAAGCAGGAAGAGACAGGAACTGAGAGAGAGAGAAGGCTGGGGGTGCAGAGGGGGGCTCCCTACTGCTAGCTCGGTTGTTGGAGGCTGAATTATTAGTTGAAAATCTTCATTCCCTTAAAAATCTAGTTCACTTGAGCCATGTGGAACCTTCTTCTGAAGGCCTGGCTTCTTCTGCCTCTGCCATGCAGAAACTTCTTAGTCTGATGTAATCCCACTTGTCTATTTTGGGGATTATTGACTCTGCTTTGGGGGTCTTATTCAAGAAATTTTTCCCTACCCCGATATCTCCCAAATTTTCCCCGGTGTTTTCCAGGAGCAGTTTTAAAGTTTGAGGTCTTAGCTTTATTTAAATTTTTTCCTTTTTTATTATCATAATCTTGTTTATATTACATTGAATCACATATATCATTAAAGTGTATTACATTTCTTTTTCCAGGAGGAATATCATTCATATCAGTCAATACAAAGACTTTAAAATCCCTATCATCATCATCGAACTCCTTTACATTTTTTCCAGATTATTATTATTATTCCAATTATTTTTTAAAACATTCAATCACTATTTATCATTTTGCTTGTAAAAAGACTACCCAACATGAAATACTTCTCAGACCTGTCCAGTTGAGAATACTAAATATGTCAACACCAACAGGTAATAAACTATATCTGAATTCCACTATTGTCATTCCTCTCTATTTGTTCTCTTGCTATCCTCCATACTCTTCTCTTCAGTCTAACATTTTTAACCTAACTTGATTGGGAAAAATTAAATATATCTGTTGTGAAACTCTTCTTCAAGGAAATAACCTATACCAGCTATAGCTAACTTTTGGCCTTTGAGTAAATGAGAATAGATGACTGTCACAGATTAGTGAAGTGGCCCCCAGAACAAAGACTCCTGCAAATCAAGCCCTTCCACTTCCACGAGAGAATGAAGATGCTAATAAACCCACAAAATATTGGAATCAATTAATAAATGATAGTACACCTGGGCTTCTCCCTGGGGAGAGGCAGGGCTTAAGGTGTTACACAAAAAGTTTCAAAGTGTCAGGTATCCATGTTTCTGGGTAGATTTAGATCTTTGATCCATCTTGACTTGATTTTTGTCAGAGGTGAGAGGTAGGGGTTCAGATTCAACTTTCTGCAAGTGTAAATCCAGTTTTTCCAGCACCATTTGCTGAAGAGGTTTCCCTTTTCCCACTGGATTGACTGGCACATCTTGTCAAAAATCAGTTGATTCTATGTTTGGAAATTTATTTCTGGGGACTCTATTCTGTTCCATTGGTCCACATGTCTGTTACTGTGCCAGTGCCATGCTCTGTGAGATACCGCCCACTCCACTCTTCTTGTGCAGAATTGCCTTGGCAATACGGGGTCTTTTATGATTCCAGACAAATTTTATGATTGTCTTTCCTAGATCTGTGAAGAATGTATCTGGTACTTTGATTGGCATTGCATTAAATATGTAGTTTAATTTGGGTAGAATTGCCATTTTTATTATATTAATTCTTCCAATCCAGGAACATGGGATATCCTTCTTCTTTTTTGTGTCATTTTTAATTTCTTTTTTTTTTTATCTTTTCATAGTTTTCCTTGTGGATGTCTTTAACTTTCTTTGGTTAGATTTATCCCTAAGTATCCTATACCTTTTTTTTTTTTTTTTTTTTTTTTTTTTTGATAATTAAAAAATT
>NW_006160107.1:342393-349721 GCF_000334495.1 Tupaia belangeri chinensis | reverse complement strand
TTTTTGCTATGGTAAATGGAATAACTTTTTTCAGTTCTATCTCAGTCTGCCTGCTGTTCATACATAGAAATGTTATAGAATACTGTAGGTTGATTTTGTATCCTGAAACTTTACTGTATTCATGCATTCCAGGAATTTTTTCATGGAAACCATTGGGTCTTCTATGTATACAATCATGTCATCTGAAAATAAAAGGAGCTTCACCTCTTCCTTTTCTATTTCAACGTCTTTTTTTTCCCCTTCTCTTATCTGATTGCTCTGATGAGGACTTCCAGTAATATTTTGAAAATGATTAGAGAAAGCGGGCTTCCTTGTCTTGTACCAGTTTTTAGTATAAAAGCTGAACCCCTGCCTCTCACCATTGACAAAAATCAACTCAAGATGGATAAATGATCTAAACCTAAGACCTAAAACTATAAAACTGCTCCTAGAAAACACTGGGGAAACTCTGGGAAACATTGGGGTAGCAAAGACATCTTAAATAAGACCCCCAGGGGAACAGCAATTGAAATAATGGCTATGTCGCTGGACTCCCATGTAATTGACTGCAGTTCATGTCCCAAACCCAGTGGCTTAAACTCAGGCCAGGTGTGTGTGCATACCTGCCCAAGATTCTGACAGGAGAATTGAGGAGAAGGAATTGCAGCATGTCCATCCCCCCCCAGGGGAATTTCTTGCTTTCTGTCTCTCTGTCTCTCTCTATCTTTCTGGCGAACACATGTACCATATATGTTTTTCCTAAGAAAAAATAAATAAGACTCCCAAAGCACAGTCAATAATCTTCAAAATAGACAAGAGGGATTACACCAAACTAAGAAGTTTTTGCATGGCTAAAGGCACAGTAATTAGTTTGAATCAACAGATCTCATAATGAGAAAATATTTTTGCAAACTATGCATCAGATAAGGGACTGATAGCTAGAATACAGAAGGAACTCAAGCAGTTGTCCTGAAAAAGGTGTTCAACACTATTAAAAGATGGGAGAATGAGTTGAAAATTAAAAAAAAAAAAACCTCTCTCTAAGGATGACATATGAATAACCAAAAGGCATATGAAAAATATGCTCAGTTGATTCACTAACGGTTGTACAAACACAAGAGATGGGTGTGAATGTCAGATGAGGTGTGTATGGAGGAGTGGGGCCTAATGAAAAACATTTGGAGAAGGGATATGGAGGTAGACCATAGACGGGATGGGCAGGTGCGGTATTATCGGTTGAAGATATTTTGATCAACGGGACACGGGAGACATGTTCATATATTGAAATGCTCACATTGTAAGCTAAACCATGTGACTGAATGTATATAAAAAATAAATGAATTTAAAAAAATGCTCAGCATCCCTCATTGTAAGGGAAATGCAGATCAAAACCACAATGAGACACCACCTAACCTCAGTCAGAATGAATAAGTTTAAAAAACAAAATTAATAAGTACTGATGGGAGTGTTGTGAAAGGAGAACTCTCCTACACTGCTGGTGGGAATGTAAACTTGTCCTTTCACTGTGGGGAAAAATTTGGAGATTCCTCAAAAATTTACAAATAGAACTACCATATGATTCAGCAATCCCACTCCTTGGTATCTATCTACAGCTAGATAATGTGATTGAATATGTAAAATAAATTGAAGTAAAATAAAAAAAAACTCTCAAGTGTATTGAAACTATATCTATTATCTTTACTGACCAAGATGGATCAAACTTGAAATTAACTACAGAAAGAATGCTTGAAAATTCACAAACACATGGAAACTACTCCTAAATGATTTCACAACTATAGAAGAAATTAAAACTGAAATAAAAAGATTCATAGAAACCAATTCAAACTTTTCAGTCTTCAAACAAGGAATTTCTGGTATCCTCTTATGGATCAGAACAACCTCAGAGGCCTAACATTGTTGCTACTGTTGCTTTTACTTTATCTACCTCTTAAATCCGAATGAATCTTTTTTTTCTTCTTACCCTTTTCTAGAAATAAAGCAGGTGACAGTGTTTTCAGAATCAAAAAAAATAAAGAATAAAGAAAGAAAGAAAGAAACCAATGATGATGAACAAACAAGTGTTTATAACCTATGTGACACAGCAAAAGTACTTATGAGGGAAGTTGATAGCAATTAGTGCCCACAAGGAAAAAAAAAAGAAAGATGAGAAATAAACAACCAAACTACACAACTCATGGAACTGGAAAAACAACAAAAAAAGCAAAAGTTCCAAGAGAAAATAAATAATAAAGATTCAAGAAGAAATAAATGAAATAGAGAATAAAAGAACTACACAGAAAATAAATGAAACCAAAAACTGGTGCCTTGAGAAGACAAGCAAAATTTGACACATAATTAGCTAGATTAATCAAGAACAGAGGAAGGAACCAGATAAATGGAATCAGCAAGGAAACAGGCATTATTACAATGGATATAACTAAAATACAAAATATCAAAGAGTAGTATGAAAGACTATATACCAACAAACAAGAAAACCTAGATGAGATAGATACAGTTCTGGACACGTATAACTTATCAAGATTGAACCAGGAAGAAATAGAAAGTCTGAATGGACCCATAACAAGCAATGAAATTGAATAAGTAATAGTCTCCCAACAAGGAAGAGCCCAGATCCTGATGGCTTTACTTCTGAATTCCATAAAACTTTTAAAGAAGAATTAACCATAATTCTCCTTAAACTATTTCTAAAAATTCAAGAATACCCAGCAAGATGCTCCTTCAAATGGGAAGAAAATACAAAATAATTCTAAAATAAATATAAAATAGTTCTTCCAGAAGTTCGGATGGCAGTGCTATACCAGGAAAATTAAAGACAGACAGACAGAAATAAGAGAAAAAATACAGCCAAGAAAATGGCCAATTTAATGACAGGAACAAGTCTGGGAATGTTGAGAATAATATTGAATGTTAATGGATTAAATTCTTCAATCAACAGACACAGACTTGCTGAATGAATAAAAACATAAACCCTCTATCTGTTGCCTGTAAGAAACACACCTCATGGATAAAGACATACATAGACTAACAGTGAAAGGCTGGAAAAAGGTATTCAATGCAACTGGAAACTGTAAAAGAGCTGATCTCAAACAAAATAGACAAAAAGTATAAGAACAGACAAAGAGTCTAGAAAATTTTTGAAGATTGACACATGATAGGGCACAAAATAAACCTTTACAGATTTGAAGGAATAGAAACTCTGTTCAGCATCTTCTCTGACTATGATGGAATTAAACTTGATACTAGTTTCAGGAAAAGCCATAAAAAATAAAAAAACACATGGAAACTAAACAACTTACTCCTTCCTGAATGATTTTACAACTACTGAAGAAATTAACTGAAATCAATAGATTAATGGATCAATGATAATGCATGAGTCTCCACAATCTATGGGATACAGTAAAAGTAATCATAAAAGGAAGTTCATAGCAATCAATGTGCATAAGAAAAAGATGGAGAGGTGGCAAATGGACAACCCAAAATCATGCCTCAGAGAATTGGAAAAAGAACAAGAAAAAAGATCCAAAAACTGCCAGGAGAAATGAAATAATAAAGATTTCAGCAGAAATAAGTGAAATAGATAATATATGAATTATACAGAAAATAAATGAAAACAAAAGCAGTTCTTTGAAGAGATAAACAAGATTGACACACCATTAACTAGTTGAGAAAAAGAGAGGTAGGAATCAGATAAATTCACAATGAAACAGGCAATGTTATGTCAGACATGATAGACAAACAAAAATATAATTAGAGGATATTATGAGCAACTATATGCCAACAAACAAGAAGACCAGGATGAGATGGACAAATTCCTAAACACATATGATCTACCAAAATTGAATCAGGAGGACATAGAAACCCTGAATATACTAATAAAAAGCAGTGAGATCAAATTAGTAATAAACAGCCTCCCAACAAAGAAAAGCCTAGGTTCTGACGGGTTCACTTTCAAATTCTACAAAACTTTTAAAGAATAGTTAACCCCCATTCTACCAAAATTATTTCTAAAGATCCAGAAGGAAGGAACCCTCCCAATTTCATTTTAGAAAGACTCCATCACCCTCATCCCCAAAATGGATTAGAACATGACAAGAAAGTAAAACTACAGATCAATATCTCTGATGAATATAAGTGCAGAAATTCTCAATAAGATACTAGCAAATAGCATCCAACAACATATAAAAAAGACTGCTCACCATGATCAGGTAGACTTTATTCAAGGAATGTAAGGTTGGTTCGACATATGCAAAATCATAAACATAATGCACCATATTAACAAAGAATGATTTAAAAACATATAATTGTTACAATCAATGCAGAAAAAGCATTTGACAAAATACAACATTCCTTCATGATTAAGACTCTTAGCAAAATCTTAGAAGGGTCATTTCTCAACACAATAAAAGCTATCTATGAAATATCTATAGATAACAGTAAACTGGTATAAGATGAGCCTGCCCACTTTCTCCATTACTTTTCTTTTTAAATTTTGTATTAATTTTAAAAATTATTATTTATACATTAAATCGCTATACATCATTTAGATCGTGAAGAGACTTTACTCAGCATTATGTACACCTCAGTCCAGCCCAGTTGAGACTATTATACACATCCTTGTCAACAGATAAATAACCTAATCTGTGTCTCACAAATGTCTTACCTCTCCATTTTACCTGCAAATTTCCTTTCCTATGCTCTTCCTCTCTCATGCTCTCTTTCTACTATGTCTCTAGTGTCAATTAAAATTTTTAATGTTTTGGAACCAGCAGTTAGCTTAATGGCTATGTCACTGGATTCCCATGTAGCCGACCATAGTTTGAATCCTGGATCTTGTAGCGTAAACTCAAACCAGGCACATGTGTGTATGTGCCCAAGATCCTGAGAGGAGAATGGAGGAGAAGGGATTGCGGTGTGGCCAAACCCCCTGGGGGATGATTTCTTGCTTTCTGTCTCTCTGTCTCTTCCTCTTTCTAGCGAGCGCACATGCCCTATAGCAAAAACCTTTCCAAAAAAAAAAAAGAGAAAAACAATTTTAAAATGTTTTTATGTTCTCCAGTCTTTCAGTCTCTACAATAGAGTGTGGACATTTGGTATATGTTAAGTGGAGCCATACAATGTCTCCATTCCTTTTCAGCATAGTGCTGTATTCAGAAAAGACAATATAATAAAGGGCATTCTAAGAGAAAGAAGAAGTGAAATTATCCCTATTTGCAAATGACATGATTGGGTACATAGAAGGCCCAAAGGTATCCATGAAAATACATTGGGAAGTAATGAATGAATACAGTTAAGTGGCAGGATATAAAATCAAGTTTCAAAAATCAACATTTTAATATACAAACAACAAACAGACTGAGGTGGAAGGGAAGAAAGTAATACCATGTACAATAGCCACAAAAAGTATTAGATACCTAAAGATAAATCTAACCAGAGAAGTAAAAGAGCCCTACAAGAAAAACTATGAAAATCTAAAAACAAAAAAAAGAAATTGAAAATGATACAAAAAAGTGGAAGGACATCTCATGCGCCTAGATCAGAAGAATTAATACAATCAAAATGGCAATTCTACCCAAATTAATCTACATATTAAAAGCAATCAAAATCAAAATACCAGAGACATTCTTTACATATTTAGAAAAGACAATCATAGAATTTGAATGGAATCAAAAATGACCCTGTTGCCTGTGCAATCCTGTGTAAGAAAGTGGAGTAGGAGGCATTTAACTCCCTGACCCCAGACTATTGCAGAGCTGTGATGGTCAAAACAGCATAATATTGGCATAAAAACAGACTGTAGACCAATGGAACAGAATAGAGACTCCAGAAATAAATCCCTAAACATACAGCCAACTGATTTTTGACAAAGGGTACCAGTGAATCCAGTGAGAAAAGGAAAACCTCTTTAGCAAATGGTGCTGGAAAAACTGGGTATTCGCTTGTAGAAAGATGAACTTGGACTCCTGTCTTTCACCATTAACATAAATTAACTTGAAGTGGATCAAAGATCTAAACCTAAGACCTCAAACTATAAAACTACTGGTGGAAAACACTGGGGAAACTCTGGAAGACATTGGGGCAGTCAAAGACTTCTTGAATATGACCCCCAAAGTACAGGGAGTTATCCTAAAAATAGACAAGTGGATGAATATAGATGATTTACTGTTGAGTGAAACAACCCAGTCTTTGAAAGAGAGACATTGTACATCTCCACTTAACACACACCAACTGTCCACACTCTATGGTGGAAATTGAAAGACTAAAGGATGTAGAAGTATGGAAAATTGTTAGGGATATGAAGATAGTGGAAAGAGGGCAGGAGAAGGGGGAGAGTATTAGGAAAGAAATTAAGGAGAAAACAGAGAGACAAGACAATTACAAGTCACAGAAATGGGTCATTATCTGTTGATGATAATGTGTATAGTATTCTCAACTGGACTGACATGAAGTGTATTCATGTTGGGTAAATTCACTTTACAACTTAAGTGATGTATACTGATAATACTACTAATGCCTGCAATGGTCTTCTAGTTTTTTATCCCTAGAACACAGGAGAGGAAGTCAACTCTTATGGAAAAGTGAGCCTCCAAGAGTAAATAAGATATCAATAAAATAAGAGACTGGATGGTATATAGCAGAAAATATGATGTTCAGCAAGGCAATCTCCCATGGCAAGGCTCTAGGTTTGTATCAACAGGCCTCCCTGAATAGGCTAGGCATGTGAGTGCCCACTATTCAGGGCTGGCTGAGGCTCAGGAGGAGAGATGTGTTAAGGCCCTGATGAGGGTGCTGCCTCTTTGTCTGTCATTGAGTAAATAAATAAATCCCCTCTCCTCAATTCTCCTCTAGGGACTTTGGGTAGGCAGTCACACAAGTCTTGAATGAGTTTCAAGTTGCCAGGTCAAGGACTTGAACTATAGTTGGCCATGTGGGAGTCCAGTAAAGTAATCATTAGGCTATCTGCTGGTTCCTGTATCATTATTCATTTTTCTCTTTCTTTTCTTTATTTTTTCATTTCATTTTATTCCATACATTCAATCACATTATTATTTGTCTTACAAAATGGTTATTTCAGCAGGTGAACATTTCTCCCTAGTACTGTTGATAAAACTACAAAATATCTTCAACAGATAATACCACACTTCTTTGTGCCATTAATGCTTTGCCTCCTTGCCCCTCCCCCAAATATCCTTCCTCAGATCCTCCTCTTTCACACACTGGTATTACTGCGTTTCTATATCCTTTAGACAATTAGTTTCAGTCATAGAGTGCAGACACTTGGTATATATTAAGTGGGGACATACAATGCCTCTCCTTCATAGCATGGCTTG